>NC_053149.1:4623089-4926119 GCF_016808335.1 Panicum virgatum | reverse complement strand
GTGAGTCAGGAAAGGGGCGCGGTGGGCTTTTCTTCTCAAATAGAACTTAATGGGCTTTTTTACTCGGCTCGTCAGCCCATTACGACCCATTCTTCTTCCTCTACAGTAGCCTTTACGTAACATTCTACAGTTGCTTTCACCCGTTACGGCGCCGCCCGCGTCGATCGGAGTCGGAATCGCGCGGGAAAGATCCCCAAATTCCCCGCCATTTCTTGCCAATCCAATTACACCAGCGAATCCAACGGCGGATCACACCACCGCCAACATCCCCCTGCAAACCCAAACCCTAGCCATGGCTACCGCCGCCGCCGAGCCCACCGTGGCAATGGATGAGCCGCTCGGAAAGGAGGACGAGAGGATCGACGAGCCCGCCGAGGCAATGGAGCAGATCGCGGAGGAGCGGGAGCAGGCCGGGGAGCCCGCAGAGGCAATGGGGCAGATCGAGGAGGAGCAGGTGGAGCCCGCCGAGCCCGGCGATCCGATGGAGCAGGTCGAGGAGCAGCATGTGGAGGCCGCAGAGCCAATGGAGCAGGTCGGAGTGGAGCAGGAGGAGGCAGAGGCCGAGGAGGGGACATCGCTGCGGCCGACGCTGCCGGTGGGGAGGATCAAGCGGATCATGCGCGTGGACCGGGACATCAAGAAGGTGACGAGCGAGGCGACGCTGCTCATCGCCGCCGCCACCGAGCTCTTCCTGGGCAGCCTTGCGTCCGGGGCTTACACGGCGGCGGCGCGGCGCGGCCGCCGCACGGTGCGCGCCGCACACGTCCGGGCCGCAGCCCGCGCGCACCGGCCCACGGCGGACTTCCTCCTCGACTGCCTCCCCGCCGAAGAGGAGGCTCCCCGCTCTCGCCCGGCCGCCGGATCCGCTGGTGGCGGTGGCGGAAGAGAAGCAAAGCCGCTGCCGCGTGGGACCCGCCGCATCGACGCCTTGTTCCAGAAGGTTACCTAGAGGCGTCTCTCCAGTCTCCGTGTATGTGCTTTCAAATTGGTGTTCTAAATGTTTACTTCAAAAGGCGCTATGTGTACTGTGATGAATCTATGAACTAGCAATTAAATTATGCATTTCTCTTTATAGGGTTCATTGCTGTTTGTTTCAATGATATGAGTGAGCTCATACCTTAATTTAACCCTGCTGCAACGCAAACTTGATGGCAAATTGCTCTTTTCTTCCCTTGCTAGGACTGTAGCACATGATGATAACTGTCAGGTTGCTTCTGGCAAGGTTCTCTCATGGAAAATTGATGAGATCCTTGCCTTGTAGTTAATGTGTTGCTAGACTCTAGTTAGGAAGCCAAGCCGTGTCGGTATCAGTCGAGCAAGCATATAGCATCCCTCCTGCAGTGGGATGCTGCAGCATCACAAAATTTGCATGAGGAATTCTGCATCTGCATCTCGGAATCCCACACTTTTTGGGTGTTTGCACAGGAAACAAGTTGAGCTATGTTTTAGGTTTAGGAAATGTTCTGCTCCCAGCATCAATAAATTACCAGTCTAAGCAGAATTAGAATCAAACAGAAAGTTA
Source organism: Panicum virgatum (assembly GCF_016808335.1). NCBI lineage: Eukaryota > Viridiplantae > Streptophyta > Magnoliopsida > Poales > Poaceae > Panicum > Panicum virgatum. The sequence continues at coordinate 4,924,597 of NC_053149.1, read as the reverse complement.
TAATGATTATTTATGTGTTAGCTCATAAGCCACTGTGATGAGTCAAACTGAATCTTCAATGCATACTCTCATATCACATTGTTTACCATTCGATGAGTAACGTCAGCAATCAAATGCCAAAGCCGAACATATATAAATGTGACATACTCTATAATAATTTGAGCCCCATAATTTTAGCATTGATATTAGGGCATATGAATGTCATGAGTCCTGAACTCAAGGGATACCAATCCCACAAGGAAATCAATGTACACAGGTAGCTTCTTATAGTACACCAAAACCATACATTTGAAATTTGCAAACCCAAAGGTGAAGCCTAGGCCTATTTCTGCATGCACTTCTTCCTTGTGCAACTCATAACCTTGCACTGCCATGGGCCCCTTTTGGAGCTTCATTCCATCCTATCCAGAGGTCTTCCTAGCAATCATCTGCTTTTTCGGGCTTTCCATCTTCCGCCTCATCAGACAGAGCCAGAAGAGCAGCCTCCCGCTGAACTGGCCTGTTGTTCGGATGCTTCCCTTCCTCGTGGTGAATCGACACTGCATTCATGACAAGGTTGCGGATCTGCTACGTGAGGCTGGGTGCACGTTCATGTTCTTGGGTCCATGGTTGCTGGACATGAATATCTTGATAACCTGTGATCCAGCCACAGTCAACCACTGCCTTAACACCCACTTCGAGAAGTATCCAAAAGGTAGAGAATTTGCTGAGATGTTTGACATTCTTGGTGATGGGCTCCTTGTGGCAGACTCTGATTCCTGGGAGTATCAGCGCCGTGTGGCGACAACCATCTTTGGCGCCCGTACATTTCGGTCTTTTGCGATGTCCATAATCGCAAGGAAGGTCGGTACTGTCTTGCTACCTTACCTTGACCACATGGCTAAGCAGAGTTCGGAGGTTGAGCTGGAGGGTGTTTTCATGAGGCTCTCGCTCGATGTCTCGTACTCTATGGTGTTTGCAGCTGATCTTGACGCCTTATCAGTGTCTTCTCCAATGCCTGTGTTTGGCCGTGCCACAAAGGAGGCAGAGGAGGCAATGCTGTTCAGACACCTTGTTCCATCGAGGTTGTGGAAGCTCTTGAGGTGGCTCAATGTTGGGAAAGAGAAAAAACTTGCGGATGCAAAGGTGGTGGTCAATCAGTTCATCTATGAGGAGATCGCCAAACGGAAGGCGCAGGAGAGCAATGGGAGCCAGGCAGATATACTCTCCATGTACATGAAAGTGACCTTGGATGCCAGCATGAGTGAGCAGCAGAAGACCCAGTTCCTGCGTGACACTGCGGTGGGGTTCATCCTCGCTGGGAAGGACCTTATTGCCGTCACGCTCACATGGTTCTTCTACATGATGTGCAAGCACCCGAATGTCGAGGCAAGGATACTCGAGGAGCTTAAGGGCCTCAAGAGCAGTACCTGGCCTGGGGACTTCTCAGTCTTTGAGTGCGACGAACTGCGATCTGCCATTTACCTCCAAGCTGCACTCCTTGAGACACTCAGGTGATACATCTTTTACTTGTCCGTCCATTGATCTCCCGAGCTACTATCTTGAAAACCAGTATCCCCTTAATCATCTGACTGGATGAGGCATTGCTTATGTTTCAGGCTTTTTCCTGCAACACCATTTGAGGAGAAGGAGGCTCATGTTGATGACGTCCTACCAAACGGCACCAAGGTGACCAAGGGCACAAGAGTCATCTTCTCGCTCTATGCAATGGGGAGGATCAAAGGGATATGGGGCAAGGACTGCATGGAGTTTAGGCCAGAGAGGTGGATATCCAAGAGTGGCCGCCTCCGGCACGAACCGAGCTACAAGTTCCTGTCCTTCAACTCGGGGCCCCGGAGCTGCATTGGAAAGGACCTCGGTCTCAGCAACATGAAGATGACAGCTGCCTCCATCATACACAACTTCATGGTCGATCTGGTCGACGACCACGCTGTGATGCCACAGAGCTCCGTCATACTGCACACGCAGAACGGGATGATGGTTAGGCTCAAGAGAAGGGCGGCAGGTTGATGCTTCCTATCACTTAGTTCTTGCTTTATGGGGTTTTGTTCCCGTTTATGCAACAATATGCATTGGAATACTTAAAAGTTTGCACCCATGAATTTGGAGTTGTTTTGAAATGGGGACACTTGATAGGAACGCAATTGTGCGGTAACAGGTGTCAGTGGTAGTAACATAATTGTATGGTTACTGTTGTTGGTGTCTAATACCCTTTTACTTGATTCTATGTAAATTCTAGATCTGTTAAGTTACAATGTATCTTATATTCCTATCTCAATGTCTGTGTGTAGTGTATCCTATTTTTCCGACCCCAACTGAATTGGTTGGGATCATGTCAGCATACAACTACAGATCACATATTTTGTCACAGGAGGGTACACACGGCATACACATGAAAGAGATGACCTATGCTAACACAGGGACACCATCATACTCGTAATGTTTTTTTTATTGGACATTTCCTTTTCAAGACCTGGTCTGGAGTATCATATCCAGATGCTACCTGTCAGCGTATCACAACTTTTCTTCACTTCAAAAGAAACATTGCCTTGCCCCCCACACACATTTGCGTGTGCTCTCGCCTTCATCTGACAAGCAAAATGTATTGGTGCAGCACAACCTAAGTTGGTGACCTTGTTTTCAGGCGCACAGAGTGGTTGGTGATTGAAGTTAATCCTGAACTTTCCTGATGAGAAGACCCTCCTGATTGAGGTGTTTTTGTCTGCACTCTGCAGTTAATTACCCACAGTATGCTTACTACCAATTTGAATAATTCGGCCAAAAAATGTTCAGAAGTAGCACATCACCTCATGGTTTTGTAACTTTTCTAAAAGCACTTTATCTTTACCATTGGCTTCAGAGTTCAACTTAGGTAGACCTAGGTGACATATACAAGTGCAGTACTAATATATTTTTGAGACCATTAGGCAGCCTTTCCTCATCACAAAGAAGCTTCATTTGGTATACCAACAAGGTCTATTGTAGCACCACATTCAGATATAAATAAATCTGGAATTTTTTTTACTTCTTACTGTGGATTGGAGGAATTAAATCGTTAAACATAAACCCCAGCTTTGGCATCTGCAATACACATTAACCAATCACTTGTACCTTGCAATTGCAAGGTTTACCGTATGCATCGATCAAAACTCCAGGAGCATGCTTGAGCAAACGAAAGTCTACGTGTACACATTTGGCAATAACCCAGATTTCTGCAGATCTCTGTTGATGGTGAATTCAGTATGATCTGTGGGTTAGAAGAAAAGATTAGTCATCTCTTCTCTTGCCATGTCAGATTGTCACCTCAGATGCCTTGCCGTGCACCAGATGACAAAAACTCTACTCCCTTAGTCTTTCTCTTCCACACATAAACCAAACCCCTGCGAAGTCACCTATATAAACCTCACCTATCTTGCTACCACACTAGTGAAAAATCGATTTAAAAAACGTTCCCCGAGAACTCAAAGTCATTAGCTCACAAGACACTTCAGCTTCGAGGAAGAAAAAACAATGGAGGTCCTGCCATGGCTTCTCGGCTTTCTCGGCAGGTACCCGGAGCTCATGGTGTCCCTTGCTTGCTTTCTCCTGCTATTTCATAGGCTGAACCGGCGGCACGGGCTGCCGACGAACTGGCCGGTGATCGGCGCGGTCCCGGCGATCACCGTCAACGCCGGGCGCGTGCACGAGTGGGCGACGGAGTTCCTGTGCGCGGCGGGGCTGTCGTACGTCATCAAGGGGCCGTGGGGCTCGCCGGTCGACGTGATCGTCACGGCCGACCCGGCGAACGTGGCGCACGTGTTCACGACCAACTTTGGCAACTACCCCAAGGGCGAGGAGTTCGCCGTGATGTTCGACGTGCTCGGTGGCGGCATCTTCAACGCCGACGGCGAGTCGTGGGCGTTCCAGAGGCGCAAGGCGCACGCGCTGCTGTCGGACGCGCGCTTCCGCGCCGCGGTCGCCGCGAGCACCGCGCGCAAGCTCCGCGAGGGCCTCGTGCCGCTCCTCGACGGCCTCGCCGCGTCGGGCGCGGTCGTGGACCTGCAGGACGTGTTCGTGCGCCTCACCTTTGACCTCACGGCGATGTTCGTGTTCGGCATCGACCCCGGCTGCCTCGCCCCCGGTTTCCCGCACGTCCCGTTCGCCGCTGCCATGGACACCATCGAGGAGGTCCTGTTCTACCGGCACGTGACGCCCGTGCCGTGGCTGAAGCTCCAGAAGTACCTCAAGATCGGGCACAACAAGAGAATGCGGAAGGCTCGGCGGGTGCTCGACGCGTCCATCGCCGAGTTCATCTCGCTCCGGCGAGAGCACGCCGCCGCCGAGTCCACCGGAGACGGCGACGCTGACCTGCTCAAGTCCTACCTGGCGTGCCAGGACGAGGTAGGCAAGTCGGGCGCCGAGTTCGACCGGTTCCTGCGCGACACGACGTTCAACCTCATGGTCGCCGGCCGCGACACGACGAGCTCGGCCTTGACATGGTTCTTCTGGCTACTCACCAAGCACCCCGACGTCGAGGCGAAGATCCTCGGGGAGCTCCGCGCGCACCCGCCGGCCTCCGGCGCCGGCCACCACACTGCCGCCGAGCTGAAGCGCCTGGTGTACCTGCACGCGGCGCTGTCGGAGTCGCTCCGGCTGTACCCGCCGGTGCCGTTCGAGCACAAGGCCGCGGCGCGGCCCGACACGCTGCCGAGCGGAGTGCCCGTGGGGCCCACCCGGCGGGTGATCGTGTCGTTCTACTCGATGGGCCGCATGGAGGCGGTGTGGGGCAAGGACTGCCTGGAGTTCCGGCCGGAGCGGTGGCTGACGGCGGCGGGGCGGCTCCGGCACGAGCCGTCGTGCAAGTTCGTGGCGTTCAACGTGGGGCCCCGGACGTGCCTCGGCAGGGACCTGGCGTTCGCGCAGATGAAGGCCGTGGTCGCCGCCGTGCTGCCGCAGTTCCGGGTGGAGGTGGACGCCGGCGCCGTGGTGCGGCCCAAGCTGTCCATCATACTCCACATGAAGGACGGGCTCAAGGTGAAGGTGCACAAGAGAGAAGCGATCGCTTAGCTTACGTAGTACGTTATTAATTACTACATTAATCTAGATTGTTACTAATAATGTTGTATTTAGTTTGTTAATTGTTGTGTCTAAAAACATGAAGCATGTATACACACGAGTGAGGGTGTAATGAACATTTGCAATGCTGATGTATTGTTGCATTTCATGTGCCTTTGGAGATGTACTCTTTGCATATCATGTGTAGTCAGATACTACAGACGTGGTGTACATATACAGACTAAATGATTATTAGTGCATGTGTATTTTTACTACACCGCACTAAAAATATAATCGCTTCAGTCACAGATAAATGATCTTCTGGACAAGTTTCTGGTCTATATTTTGAATTTGAGTTTCAATATTTCTCAAAGTATATGGAAAATTATGAGTTTCAATAAGGGAGATGCTTTGAACTTTAAGGTTCGTTCAGGCACTAGGGTCAAATGTTCCACTCTATAAGAAATATTTTTCCAGTATCATGACCTTTTTTTCATGTAGGAGACTAGCTGAGGGACCACCTACATGACTTACATGTTCCAAATTATTTGTTCTGTAGAATATGGCCAATAAATTAAGCCATCGACTATAATTTGTAATTTTATAGACAACAATATCAAAGTGCTTCAGTCTATTAAAAACCCTTTACAACTTAATAACCTAAATGTTCAGTAGTATATTTGTATGAAAAAAGAACGACATATGATTTGGAATGGAGGGAGTAATGTTGAATGTTATTTTTGAGACTAAACCAAAATATTAAATGTTAGTCTCTCTCTCTCTCCCTCTCCCTCCCTCCCTCCCTCTCTCTCTCTCTCACACACACACACAAAATGTGTGCTTATTTTTTATAAAATTTACTCTAAGAATTAAACATTTAAACTTTCAACGGTACGTGAAAGCAATATATTTTGAAAAAATTGCTGACGACCGCTTGTGGCGTTGTTTTCTGCATTCTCGGGTGTGAGATATATAAGGTATTAAGGTGCATCAGGATCAGTGGTAGAGATGAAAGAAAAACAAGTGTGGCACAATTTTTCAAATTTGTGATGGATCCCCTGATGCAAGAGACTAGCTAGCTCAAAGTGTAGTTCTAATCTTAAATAGTTAACATGGTACCATCGCAGAGATGTTAATAAAAAATCATCATATTTGAGGATGGCAAGTTAGCTCTGAAGCCACATGTCAGTATGTCACTCAGACAGTGATCTTTGCGATGGCAGTAAACGAATTTGTCATCTTACTTGTATCACGAATTCACGATGTAAGCTTCTTGCGTAAACCATCAACTCTACGTCAACGACGGGGAGAGATCGATTACGTGAGAAAACATAGAAAGCTAATGGTTCGTCCTCTTATAGTTGGTTTCAGTCATGCAGCGTCACTCGAACGCTCTCGGGCTAGTAATTTGCAGTGAACGAATTGACAAGCTCGTTGCAGCATCGTGTTGGATCAGTGCAACGGGCCAAGACATCAGGAATTCAATAGATTCACAGATTGAAGAACTTGAGCCATAGCAAAAAAATTAAGCCGGGCACAGAGTTTGCGAAAAAGCAACGAACATCCTCAATTCCTCGTTGATTAACAACGGCAACTGAAAACAGAGGAACCGCATGTGACGGTAACTACATTTCAATCAAGAACTTGCTGCCACTTAAAATACAAGTTCCTTCTGAATGCCTGAGCTACCAATAACGGGTCCAACCGTCATTTTTCCCTGCTCTGGATGTTACTTGTGTGCACAGATTATCAGCGTCACAGTGAGAGCGATGATTGCCAGAAATGCGAAGATGAGTGCCTGCTCATAACGATCAAAATCAAGGTGTTAGATGGAATTGAACTGTATCAGGCTAAAGCAAGCTAGTTCATTGGAATAAAATCTAAAGTGGCGTATCAGGCTCAAGCAAGCTAGTTCATTGGAATAAAATCTAAAGAAGTGGCGTATCAGGCTCAAGCAAGCTAGATTTTAAGTTTTGCATCATAAACAAAATGATGTGCGAATAGTCAAACAAAAGCTGCACACCTCCCAGCCTTATATACGTATTCTGATAAAATATGAGAGAGAACCTACAACATATGGTGTTTTCGTTTTTCTTTGGGAAAACTGGCTTAATCCCCAGGCCCCAGCTTTGATACAGAAAAGAATTTGCAGTTCAATGCATTAAAAAAATGGCCGGCACACTGTCAATGCATTTGTGAAATCATAGCAGCTGTCAGGACATTTGATGTTTTACAGACATGAATAGTTGGGTTAGACATCAGAAACCTATTTATTTTCATACTGAAAAGTAACAATTTCAGGGATTAGGACTAACCGCAACAGCTGAGGCAGCAAGACCAGGGCGCTCTCGAGGATCCCTATTGTAATACTTGCAGCAGTAAAGAGTGGCTGCAAAGTACCATATCAATGGGCACACGAAACCTAAAAGAAAACTGCAACAGAAGCAAGTCAAATGGGTAATCTTTAACCAAAGTTTGATAAGGGGAGTGAAGCATACGTACGAAGACCACCCTATCCCACAACCACAGCAAGGAAGCCGTCTCTCAAAGATTGCTAGCCGTGGGTTTTCTTCATCTCTGAGTAGTGTATACTTGCCAACACACCCTTGGCACTGGCAAAATTCATCCGAGTGTGCTGTGCGAAGCAAAGAAAGAATATGACCAGCTAGCACAATCTAAGATAATTATAGCACAAGTATACCTACGTCGCCTGAAACGTTAATGAATATGATCAGCTAGCGCAATCTAAGATAATTATAGCGCAAGTATTCCAATATCGTGTCCTGAAATGTTAATGAAATACAAATTTTCACAAGTAGAAACCGAACTTTATATTTGAATGAAATTAGCTTATATCATGATGATATCTTTACTTGACAAGTATACTGGCATCCTGTTCTGAAGATTACAGAAAAGTACAAATTCACAATAATGAAGGTGTTACGGTTGCAAAGTTTCCAATTAAGATATGTAGCGACAAAGGACAGGCAGCTAAAGATGATGTTCCATCTTCATATCCCAACAGAAAAGAAGAAAGGCAAGTCTCTGCTTTGGCAATAAGAGAAGGAGCGTTTCACAAGAAACAATATAAAGTTGAAAACAGTTACCTTTACTTTCTCCCATTTGTTCTACAGCTATTGCAAGGAAAGCACCAGTGGTCTCAATACCAATAACTGACCAACAGATTCTACCCTGCCGTCAATACTTCAATAACTTGATCACCGTAAGTTTTCGTAATAGAAGTAGCTGGGTACATCAAGCATGCAAGTTCTCCAGGATGCTCATGATACTGCACTGGAGATCAAGAATATGTATGTATAAGATTTCTATTCAAATGCAATTATGAGTAAATTGATAGCAACAAAAGCATGAAAATTTGCATAAACAAATAGGATCATAGGAGCAAATGCATGCAAAATTGCATGAAGTGCTTCTTAACGGATAGAAGAATAGGAATTAGTCCTGCATCCGGGATTGAAGAAGCAACTCTACAACACAAAGATTACAGTGCCTCAGGCCCTCAGCAGTCAGCAGGTACTACACCTAAGTTTCCAAACACAAATACACAGAAGTTTAATAGTAGGACATCGCAACATAGCACTATCGCCTACTATCGTTGCAGAGTTCAAAGCAAGGGAATAGTTCCTCATATAAACACGTGATTTCACTGTTCTGGAAACATAAGTATGCCAGAGCACATTCAAGCATACTATTTCCCAGTTAGAGGCTTAGAGCTAGTGCAGACAACGATAAATAATTAAATACATGAGTGAACTCAAGAGTTGAATTCTACCAGCAAAACCCAAAATCAAGTGCCAATACAATAGAAGACTTAACTGCATGCCTCCTATGCTAGTCCTCACAATGGCAGTGGGTTAACTCAAAGCACTTGTCACTGTCTGTACCCAAACTTCTTCGTCAGCAAATAGGCAAGACACGCTTCTCTTGCCTGTCCTGCCGTCAGATTGCAAGCTTGCAACCACAATTGCTAGTCTTACGAACTTTAAGACAGAATTCCCACCGACGCTGTAGTTCCTCGGATAACTTGGGTCAATAATTTCATCGAACACACTGAGCTCATCGGGGCATCATCGATTGGGGTAACACTACGAACTGACCATCCGACCCAGCAGCCCGCAAAAGGAGGCCCTTCGGATTCGATTACTCGCCCCGCCACGCACAGACGATTACCAACTTCAAACCCGCAGCTAGAATCTAATCAACCCCCGCGCTAGCAATCAGGAACTTACGAAGCCCAGCCCAAAGGGATCGAAGAGACTCGCCCGCACGGCAAGCAACGTAACCCTGGGGGAAAAGAAGAGCAGACTCACGCGGTGTGATCGACGGATACCGCAAAGAAGAGAGGGCGATTCGGGGCGGGGAGTTCCTTGGATGCCCAGCACCGCCAGGTCCGGCTCCTCTTCCTCCCGGCGTCGGGGTTTGAGTGGACGGAATGGAGTGGGGAAAGCGCGAGGGCTTTTCCGCCCGCTTGCTGGAGACCCGGAGAGGGATTCAGACCATGGAACCCTATGCTGGGAGATTGGGGAGCTGCTCGCCCTCGCCTCCTCTCCACCGTAGTTTCCTACCACCGCTTTGCTTGTTCGTTGCGTGCTAGCGTCCCTTCCAAGGGGGAGGTGTCAGGTGCCCGCCGCTGTTCTGCTAATTTTGCAAATTTTGCCGATTAGTACCAAAGAGTTCTTTTTATAAGCAAGTGTCCATTGTTATCCATAGGCGTTTTCCGTACAAGTCCTTCTGAATTACTACTCTAAGATATCTTCAAAATGAAAGAGATAAGGAAATCTGAGATGATTTTTTGCAATATAAATGACGATGTGACCTGATTTGAACAAATGGGCTGTCACATAGACACTGTTCTAGCAAAACTCCTCCCAATCAACCTCTTGGGTTGGGTTGTGACCTTGGTCGGTTCCAGATCATACGTATGTGTGCCTGTTGGTGATTGCGACATGCTGACAATGCAATGCCTACTTCACATCACCTTGTAAAAGAAACAGATGTGGCCTCTGAGTCCCAATGGATTAATCGGTGTGTCCAGGTGATTGTTGCTCTACCATTGCGAGAAAAACAACGGCAGCATGACTAGCAACCAAGTTAGTATGGACTGTCATGGTTTCTCTGCCATCTATATATTTTATCTTACATGACAAAAAGAATCTATGCTGATAAAGTAAGTCAATACTCTCTCCGTTGTTAAATATATGGCACCATTGACTTTTTTTTCTTCGTTTGACTATTCATCTTTTCTACAAATATTTATGCAAATAGCCAAATCTTCAAGTTAGATTCGAGAGACTCTTGATAATAGACGTAAAGGTACTCATTTCACTTCATTTAACTAACTGATTAATTAAATATTGTTGGTCAAAGTTGAAGAAAAAAATCAACAGTGTCGTATAGAAAAGAACGGAGGGAGTAGTATTTCGAGAGCACATGGAGGGCACGAACCGGCACGTTGTTCGGTCGCCCGAGTCATTGACTAGGGGCAAAGATCGGATATGTTATTCATTTAGCTAATAAGAGCATTTTCAATAGTCTCTATATTTTGTTATTCTTTTGTTATTTAAGTATGGAGGTTGTCCTCCTTTGTAAAACTAGAAAATCACCTAATTGTATAGGGTAGTTCAAAAGACTAGCTAAACGTAGGTTTTATATTCAACACTAGATCCACGTCATGCTGTTCCATCGGTCTCTTGCCTGTACGCGATGCGGCCGCTATGGCTTGACGCTGCCGCCGCCCTCCATCGGTCCTAGCGAACGACACTTCAACGCCGCTGGATGTGGACGACGCTCGGCGACAGCGCGCCTGCTATTGGACAGCCGATCAAATCGATTTGAGGTAAGTGTAGTGCCTTCTTTCCGATCCATACAGCATTGAAGCCGTTTTTCATCAGGCGTGTTTTGATCCAGTCTGAAATCTCGCATGCTTGATCGAGCATGGGACAAGAACGTTGTAGACTGCTTCACATCACCTTGTAAAAAATAGATGTGGTCGTCGTAAACTCGTAATATTAACCATGGATGTGAGCCTCTCGACTCGGATTGCTTTTTCTCTCTTAAATGATATAGCAGTGCTTAGGGCCGTCTCCAAGATTTGGAGGCCCGTGTGCGAAACGCAACTGGAGGCCCGCGGTGATGGTATGGTGTGGTGAGCCAGCAACGGAGCGTTGCGGCGACGGCCCCGACGTCGCGCGGCGAGCCGGCGACGGTGCAGCTGGCAGCCGATGATTGGAGACGGCACCTCGACCTCAGCATGGATGGGTGTCGGCCTTCGAGCGACACGGTTATGATGTTAATATTCACGTCGATCAGTTGAACGAAGTCATTGGCGACGGTGTCTTCACATGGAAGGAATCGGCAATGGGTCACTGTTGCTTTATTTCCCTCTAGTCCCAGCAGATATGGGCCGTTGCTGCTCTAAATTGCTTGACAAAACAATTTGGGGGCTCTTCAATTCTGAAGGCCATGTGCGGTCGTCCACCTCGCACATAGCCTTCGAACAGGCCTGGCAGCGCTCCTGCAAGCTTTAGAGCAAGACTAGACTAGTGAATACGCCCGCTTGCCGGTTGTAAAAAAACTCCATATCACCCAAGCCGCTGAGTAGTAGTGGTGGACTCCACCGGTATTTAATCGGTGTGTGGGTGGTTAGTACGTACCCATAAGTTAATCATTGTTTAGGGTAAAGTAAAAGTCTGATGATTGTTGCCCTACCATTCCAATTTATTTTGAAAAAACTATTCATTGAGATAGTCTCATATACGCAGTCCAAGACGATGTGAGTTATACTATTAGCTATTAGCTAGTGGTTGGCTTTAACCATTGGAGAAGGCTTTAGGCCTCCTTCAATTGTACCAAGTCAGCTAATTTATATGATTAGAATATAATATCTTGTCTAAATGGAAGAGAGAGAAAGAGAGAAGAGCTATCATCTTTTGATTTAAGATAGTCTTGTACATGTAAAACTATACGGGGCTGGTATGTAGGTCCATCTATATTTTCAGTTTATCTGGTAAGAGTTAGGTTATTAAAGAAATTACCTGTCATGCTATTTTTATTGCTATAAACTAGTGGTTGACTGTAACCACTGAAGAACTGAAGAAGGCTGTAGCTGCTTAGCGGGCTAGCGGCGGTACATAAATGCAATTTTGTTGGGTGGCACCAAACTGGAAGATAGACACTTAAGTGATTGGAACCGCAATTGAAGCTAGCATTGTCGACAAATTAGTAGATTGTACCGCTTAGCATTCGTATCAAAATATCTCACCAAACCCTAAAGCAGTTAGCCTTAGCCGAGGCCATTGAATATAGTACTGTGGGCTGTGCAGCGCTCTCTACTAGTGTACCACGAGAACATCTCCGGTGTTACCATGTTACTATTTTTAATTACACTTAAATTTGTGCATCTAAAATTTCAACAAAAATGTGAATGGATATAGCACACAAGCATCTACCATCATGCAGGATTTGAGGTTGAACAAAAATTTATGCAAAAAAAAACAAAAAAGAGAAATTTGCACTTGAATAGTTGCGGGTTACGAATCATCCATAAACAGTTAAACCCGTAACTATTCAACTGCAAATTTCTCTTTTTTTTCGTTTCTTCTTGCATAAATTTTTGTTCAACCTCAAACTTTGTATGATGCTCGATGGTTGTGTGCTCTATACATTCATATTTTTGTTGGAATTTTAGATGGACAAATTTAAGTGTAATTAAAATTGGTAACACGGTAACTGTAAGGGCTGGTAACACCGGTTACGTTCTCTCCACGTATACCACTGCATATATGGAGGCGAGACCCGTTTCCCCTTGTTGCAAAGCCGACTCACTCAGTGCCCACACCCAACCATACTACTGATGATATTCATTCACCAGCAAAAACCTTACATGATGAGGGGCAATACTTTGATGACCATGTTACTCTTCGTCATGCTTTTTGGATCTCTTGCATTGCCTGCAAAATGTAAGTGTTTACGATCATCGCCCCATTCTTTTCTCAGTAGATATAGGGAAATTTGTCCAAAACAGAGTGCTTTGTCTCTAGGAGTGTAGGACATTGTAATAATTATGTTTGGTTTCGGATGTAAAACACTACAACTCTGTGGTTGTCTATATAGGACATTAGAGGAGGGGAGAAAGGTTTCTAAAAAAACAAAGAGGGAAGAAAGGACCATATTAAGCCCCCAGCTTCAGACCTGTTTTGTTTTTTCTTTTCCATGCATATTAGGGGTGCCAATAGGTAACCATTAGGTGCCCCTCCAACCTTCTATAGTTCAAAATTTTGTACTAATTCTCCAAAATCATATCTCAGTTTGGAAAACTAGTATAAAATTTTAAACTAAAAAGGGTTGGAGGTGCACCTAAGGGTCACCCATTCGCACCCCTAATGCATATATTACAACTCCTGTGTGCATCTTTATCAGATTTTTTTACAAAACTTCTGTAAATGTAGTGGGTGCAATAGCCTTTTGTCCCATAGACAAAATCATAGATTTAAAGTGATATAACGATGTCCTATGACAAAGCCACACAAATTCTTCATAAATCTACTCGTTTTGAATATTTTTTTTAAAACGCAAAGTACCGCAAGTCGTCCTCAACTTCTGGATTCCAGGACTTCTGACGCTAGCATAGTCAACTCCACGTCTTTAGATGAGAGAAAGATCACCCTTATCTTTTGCGCCAGACATCATGCAATTATTTTACTCCTAATAAATTTAATCCTTGCTACTGCTACCCCGATGTAAGCCAGAAGGAGTATTGCCATTTGACATTGGAAGACTGTAGGGCCAAATGCGCCACTTGCAAATCTAATTGTGTTGGTGATATGCCCAAGAGCCCATCATCACAATACGGTTTAAAGGCGCAAGAGGATATTGATCCAAGAGGAATTAGGGTTACTAATGGGCCTATGAGATAAAAGCCCATTAGTACGCCCTATATATACGAGAGAGGGGCTAGGGAGGCGACAACCCTGAGAGCCGCGCCACCTCCTAGCCGCCGCCCATCCCTCTCCCTCTCGGCCGCCGCCCTTGCCGTGCGTGCGGTGCTAGCACACCGACGCCCGGCGTTTCATCCCCGTACGTGTGGACTCCGTGGAGGCGCTGCTGCGACTGCTGCGCTGATCGGCTGTTGGGATCAAGTATGAGGAGCTCGGTTCGTGGGATGTGATCGACTACTTTCTCTACATCGACGCGCGACTTCTTCCGCTGCGCTGCGCGTCTAGTGGTAACGGTCTATGATCTTCTACTCGCAAGTATCTTTGGTATATGCGGTAGTGATGCTAGCGTAGCCTACCCCGTTTTCCTACAGTGGTACCAGAGCCATCTTGCGTAGTTTTTGGTCTGGATCTTTTGCATATAGGTGATATGTTGTTGTAGTAGATTTGATCTATTACTTTTGCACGGTTTGATTAGATCAATTGGTCATAAGGGGTTAAAACTGGAGCGAGTTGATTGCGCGGCATGTGACAAAAAATTAGTTTGTGTTCTTTCTCTGTTATGCATACGACATGTCCCTACCGGCTGGAATCACCATCGGGACTAACTGTGTGCATAAGTCAGCAGATTGGACCAACAGATCGAGGTCATGTGTAGATGCAGTCTTCTCAAGTGCAAAGTTTGCACGGTCAATGTGATTGACCTAGTAAAAATTGAGGCATTATGAATGGCTCGGATTTGAGGTGATGCGATCACTCTGATGAGATTTTCATAGGGATTCCATAGATGCGATCTGTGCAAAGTTTGCCGTTGCTTTCTCGCTGTAGCGGCTTCCTAAGCGCTACTTTGGTAGAACACATCGTACGCCTAAATTGTTTTTGCAGGGTGTGATGTGAATGGTATGGCCTCAATGTCATGTGATGATGTATGTGATGATTTGTGCGGCCTGCGTGTCGCAAGTTAACACAACCGGGTTGAGGTTGCACCATTATTGTATAACGACCTGCGTGTCGGCTTGTGATGTTTGAATCCTCATGTAATTATTTCACTAGCTATTAGATGTAGTAGCTTAGTATCTTTTCATGGAGGCTTCAATCATGATGGCGATGATGATCACCACAAGACAGGACGGATGACAATGGAGGTCACCTTGGAGCCATGGCGATGGAGCCCATTGTGATGGAAGAGGCCATACTATTCACAATATAATATGATTATATGCATGTGATGTTTATTTTCCTGTCATACTATTCTTTCATGCTTTTAAATATGGTGGATGCTTTAATCATGATAGAATAGCTTCCCTCAGAAAAGGTTGTTTTTTGATGCCTTTTACTAATAGCTGCACCTATAAATTTTGATCGTTGTGTGGTAGGTTTACCAAAGTAGAGTACCATCAACTATCACTTTTGTATAGGGTGGATGTCGGACATTCACAAGCATAGTATTGGTTTACTCAGCAAAGCTATCAAAACAGTTTTGGGCTTTAAGGCATAGGGTTAGGGCCGGAGCATTGGATGCCACCCAACAAACAAGAGTCGCATAGAGATGTGATTAGTAATTTGTTACTTACCTGTATCACTACTTTTCTAGCCGTGATGCTAAAGCTCACTAGATTTTTAGTGATTAGGGATCTTGAACCACTATATGTCATTAGAGGGAAGATGACTTTGATATAGTAGGTTGTCTTTTGTTAAATCAGTTAATGAAAGTCTTTACATAAACTTAGTGCTGAAATCTTGCTTTACTTTAATGTTGTAGATCATGTCTGCCAGTAACAAATTCCGCTTTCAATTTGCGTTCTGTTCTTGAGAAAGAAAAGTTGAATGGAACAAACTTTATTGATTGGTACCGCAACCTGAGAATTGTTCTCAGGCAAGAGAAAAAGGAGTATGTTCTTGAGCAGCCATATCCTGATGATCTCCCTGACAATGCAACTGCTGCTGATCGCAGAGCTTATGAGAAGCACTGCAATGACTCACTTGATGTCAGCTGTCTGATGCTCGCCACCATGTCCCCTGATCTGCAGAAGCAGTATGAGCATGCGGATGCTCACACCATGATCGAGGGGCTGCGTGGGATGTTTCAGAACCAAGCCAGGACTGAGAGGTTTAATATCTCAAAGTCCTTGTTTGCGTGCAAGCTGTAAGAAGGTAGCCCAGTCAGTCCTCATGTGATCAAAATGATTGGTTACATCGAGACTTTGGACAGACTTGGTTCTGAACTTCACCAAAACTTGGCTACTGATGTTATTCTCCAGTCGCTCCCGACGAGCTATGAGCCTTTTATCATGAACTTTCAGATGAATGGCTTGGATAAAACATTGAGTGAGTTGCATGGGATGCTAAAGATAGCAGAGGAGAGCATTAAGAAGAATCCCAATCATGTGATGATGATTCAGAAGGGGAACAAAAAGAGGAAGCGTTGGACGCCTCCTAATCCCAAAGGTAAAGGCAAGGAAAAGAGTTCCGGTGGTGAGTCCTCGGGCTCTAAGCTAAAGCCAGCACCTAAGGCCAAATCTGGCCCTACTTCTGAAGATGAATGCTTCCACTGTCATGAAAAGGGACATTGGTCTAGGAACTGCAAGAAGTACTTGGAAGAAAAGAAGAAGAAGAAGGGAAGTGAGACTTCCACTTCAGGTATAAATGTTATAGAAATAAATATTGCATTATCTTCTAGTGAATCATGGGTATTTGATACTGGATCGATGATTCACACTTGCAAATCGTTGCAGGGTCTAAGTGAGACTAGAAGATTTGCAAGAGGCGAGTTGGACGTTCGTGTCGGCAATGGCGCAAAAGTTGCGGTGTTGGCGGTCGGCATCTACCACTTGTCTCTACCCTCCGGATTAGTTTTGGAATTAAATAATTATTATTGCATTCCTGCTTTGAGCAAGAACATTATTTCTTCTTCATGTTTGAAAGAAGTTGATGATTTTAAGATTGTAATAGAGAACAAACGTTGTTCTATTTTTTGCAATGGTATTTTTTATGCTCATTGTCCATTGGTGAATGGATTATACGTTCTTGATCTTGAGGATAAATCTATCTGTAATATTAATACTAAGAGGGTTAAACTAAATGATTTGAATCCCACTTTTATTTGGCATTGTCGCTTAGGTCATATAAATGAGAAGCGCATTGAACAACTCCGTGAAGATGGATTGTTAAGCTCATTTGATTTTAAATCATTTGACACATGTGAGTCTTGTTTGCTTGGAAAGATGACCAAAGCGCCTTTCACTGGTCATAGTGAGAGGGCGAGTGACTTATTGGGACTTGTACATACCGATGTATGTGGACCAATGAGCTCAATAGCTAGAGGTAGTTTTCAGTACTTCATTACTTTCACTGATGACTTTAGTAGATATGGTTATATCTACTTAATGAGGCACAAGTCTGAATCGTTTGAAAAGTTCAAAGAATTTCAGAATGAAGTACAAAATCAATTAGGCAAGAAAATTAAATTTCTGCAATCTGATCGTGGAGGAGAATATTTGAGCCTTGAATTTGGTGATCATTTGAAGCAATGTGGAATTATTCCGCAGCTAACTCCGCCCGGAACACCTCAATGGAATGGGGTATTCGAACGGAGGAACCGAACCTTGTTGGACATGGTTAGGTCCATGATGAGCCAAGCTGTTCTTCCATTGTCATTTTGGGGTTACGCTCTTGAAACTGCTGCGTTCACACTGAATAGGGTTCCAAGTAAGTCTGTTGAGAAGACACCATATGAGATATGGACTGGGAAGCGTCCCGGATTGTCTTTTCTCAAAGTTTGGGGATGTGAGGCTTATGTCAAACGTTTGATGTCAGATAAGCTCACTCCAAAGTCAGACAAATGTTTCTTTGTGGGGTATCCTAGGGAAACCAAAGGATATTATTTTTACAATAAGGCGGAAGGCAAAGTGTTTGTCGCTCCCAATGGTGTTTTCTTAGAAAAGGGGTTTCTCTCAAAAGGATTTAATGGGAGCAAGGTGCAACTTGAAGAAATTTAGGAAACACCCGAAACTGTTTCAGCACCTACTGAAGATCCACGGGATGTGCAAGATGTTGCACAACCCGTAGTTGAGGCACCAGCCCCACGAAGGTCTATAAGGGCACGTCGCGCTACTGACAAGCTCAACCTCCTTATTACGGAGGAGCGCCACGTATTATTGATGGAAAATGATGAGCCCTTGACCTACAAAGAAGCAATGATGGGACCCGACTCCGACAAATGGCTTGAAGCCATGGAATTCGAGTTAAAATCCATGCATGATAATCAAGTTTGGAACTTGGTCGATCAAATTGACAGTGTAAGACCTGTCGACTGTAAGTGGATTTTTAAGAACAAATTAGACATGGATGGAAATGTTCACATCTATAATGCACGATTGGTGGCGAAAGGTTTCCGACAAATTCAAGGTGTTGACTATGAGGAAACCTTTTCGCCCGTCGCAATGCTAAAGTCTGTTCGGATTCTCCTAACAATTGCCGCATATTATGACTATGAGATATGGCAAATGGATGTCAAAACCGCTTTCCTTAATGGACATCTAAGTGAGGATGTGTTTATGACACAGCCTGAAGGTTTTGTCGATCCTAAAAATACTGGGAAAATATGTAAACTTCAGAGGTCCATCTATGGATTGAAGCAAGCATCTCGGAGTTGGAATATTCGTTTTGATGAAGTAGTCAAAGGGTTTGGTTTCATCAAGAATGAAGATGAGCATTGTGTTTACAAAAAGGCTAGTGGGAGCGCACTTGTGTTTCTGGTCCTATATGTGGATGACATATTATTGATCGGAAATGATATTCCAATGCTTGAAGCCGTTAAAACCTTATTGAAAAAGAGTTTTTCGATGAAGAATTTAGGAGAAGCGGCTTACATTCTGGGTATTAGGATCTATAGAGATAGATCAAAAAGGCTAATTGGATTAATCCAAGACACGTACATTGACAAGATATTGAATCGGTTCAATATGCAAGATTCCAAGAAACGTTTCTTGCCAATGTCACATGGCATTGCTCTAAGCAAGAGTCAGTGTGCTACGACACCTGATGAGCAAAAGAGGATGAGTACGATTCCTTATGCTTCAGCCATAGGGTCGATCATGTATGCTATGCTTTACACGCGCCCAGATGTTTCCTTTGCTCTAAGTGTTACGAGCAGATATCAGTCAGATTTCGGTGAAGCTCACTGGACAATTGTAAAGAGTATCCTTAAGTACTTAAGAATAACTAAGTATATGTTCCTAATATTTGGAGGCGAAGATGAGGTCCTTGTAAAGGGTTACACCGATGCTAGTTTTCAAACAGACAAAGATGACTCCAAATCGCAATCCGGTTTTGTTTTCTACCTCAATGGTGGGGCAGTGAGCTGGAAGAGTTCCAAACAAGATACGGTGGCTGATTCGACGACAGAGGCCGAGTATATTGCAGCTTCTGAAGCTGCAAAAGAAGCTGTTTGGATCAGAAAGTTTGTTTCTGACTTGGGTATTGTTCCTAGTGCGTCCAGTCCAGTGGACCTCTATTGTGATAATAGTGGTGCCGTTGCACTAGCAAAGGAGCCTAGAACAACTAGGAAATCCAGACATATACTGCGGAAGTATCACCTCAACCGTAACTTTGTGGAGAGAGGTGATGTGAAGGTTTGCAAGGTGCACACGGATTCAAACGTTGCTGATCCGTTGACGAAGCCTCTCCCACAACCAAAGCATGAGGCGCACATGAGATCTATGGGTATTAGATACTTACATCAGTGATTCTAGTGTGCGTGGGAGATTTTTGTGTCATGAGTATGTTTATGTAATGATAAATAATTGTTATTTGTTCCATGGATGATTATTTTTTACATTGATTATCAAATATGTGACTTGTTCGTGAAACTTTTTGTTGACAATGATATGATTCTAAATTATCCCTAGTTTATGTCGTTGTGTGGGACAACAACGACGTTGAGACTAGCACATGCATTAATTGATGATCATGTTTCACGGATCATGGATATGGAGATATCGGATTAATGCTGTGGACACATGGTGGTGAACATGGTGTTGGATTGACCAACTCCAAGACAATGTTGGGATTGTTATTTTGTATGTGCCATCAGTTGTTCTTGAGTGTTATATCTACTGGATCCTTAGACCTGAGATCGCCATTGTTTCTCACTGTGTGTAGTGGTGCATCTTGGGGCTGCTAAACGCTACTCCGTGACTGGGTAGTTACAAAAGTAGCTTACAGGTGTGTCATGAAACATGGAATGGGATGTGAGCGGATCAAGATGGAATTTGTCCCTCCTAGATAACGGGAGAGATATCTCTGGGCCCCTCGAGATAGTTGGATTTGAAAGTGCATGGGGTTTGGAATGTTGGAAAGCTTGCCTGTATGATTGACTCTAGTGCAAGTGGGAGATTGTTGGTGATATGCCCAAGAGCCCATCATCACAATACGATTTAAAGGCCCAAGAGGATATTGATCCAAGAGGGATTAGAGTTACTAATGGGGCTATGAGATAGAAGCTCATTAGTACGCCCTATATATACGAGGGAGGGGCTAGGGAGGCGACAACCCTGAGAGCCGCGCCACCTCCTAGCCGCTGACCATCCCTCTCCCTCTCAGCCGCCGCCCTTGCCGTGCATGCGGTGCTAGCACACCGACGCCGGATTGCTCGTGAAAGCTACATCGTTATTTGGTGATGGAATGTTGATCATCTGGATGCAACATTGAGAACAAGTTTGAAGAATCACTATCATCTGCATGTGGATTATGTTTTACGCATATTGTGTAGTATTTTAAATAATGATTTCCCTTGAGATAATGACTGATTAGTGCTTGATTGCACCTTTCTTTCATCTGTATGTTATCTATCTTTTGTTTCGATTTGTATCAGCATCCTATCAAAGCATCATTTTTGTAGACCAGGTGCTTTATCAGCAAGTTTACAATCGAGTTCTAGGCATTGTAGTACCGCATCAAGTGCGATACATCCGTGTGCAGCTTTATTAGGGAACGATTGGGAAAAATAAGTTAAACTATATAAAAATCATGTTTAGGGAATAACAAGCTCAAATCTGCAGGGATAAGTTTTTGAGAAACACATTTTATTCAAAAAAAGAAAGAAAACACACATGGAGGAAGATATAACTTGAACAATGATGAACAGTTCTGCTCAATTGGCTGAAACTGAACAGAGCTGATCACACGAAGCAAAAATTAGCAAAAGGAGTGGGAGGAGAGATGGCAGCTGGCCGCCGAGCATGAAGCTGACCCTGACGGGATCTGGTTGGGCCCGAACTGGTCAGTTTACAACAGCTCTTGAAGCACAAAATATTATCTAAATCGAGATCTGAATCTCAGTTCTGCTTCTGCATTTAACCTTCTGGAGTTCTGGAAACGTTTCTACAATCTAGCAAAGAAGAATTGAGTACTAAACCGTAGATCATAAATCCCAATAAGTAATAACAAGCAAATCTTCATTCTTCAGCGTTACAAAGCAATTGCAGACCATATTCTTTGTCCTCTTCATCATATCATTCCTCCCCTCTTGCCACAATCTTGTACTTGCCTGTCAGTTGTTGCTGTAGCAGCAAAAACACAAATCCAGACAGGAAATCTTTCATCACACTGCTATTTCCAAATTTGATTAACATTGATTTCCACAAGTACTAGAGGTTATGCAAGATTTTACCTTCTCCCAGAGCTCGGTGTGCTCCCTGCAGAAGCCGGCGACGATGGCGCCGCCCTTCCCCTCCCGGTACTCGATGCACAGGCCAGCGTCGAGGCCGCAGGAGACATGGAAGCCGAGGGCGCACTTGGGCTGGGAGCACTCGAGCGCGCACCCGTTGTTGCTCTCGCAGATGTAGCAGTCCTTGGCGAACCGGTGGGCCGGCACGAGGGAGCAGTCGACGCCGTCGCGGCCGTCGGGGTCCCGGAAGAACACCTCCGGAACAAGCAGCGCGCAAGAGATGTGCGCCCACTGCCCCTCCGTCGTGCGCTTCATCGCGCCGCCCCTGGCCGGGCAGAGGCAGCAGCTCGGGCGCGCCGCCGGCTTGCTCTTCTTGGCGGTGCAGAGCGAGCAGAACCAGTCGCCGTCGGGGATGGCCTGCGCGAGCGGGCTGCCGTAGCAGGAGGCGTGCACCATGAGGTCACACCCGTCGCAGAACACGATGGGGTCGGACGGGTCGCCGTCAGTGCTCGCGCACACGGCGCAGAGCACGCCGTCATCCTCCTCAACGGCTTCTTGCACCACTTCATCATCCCAATTCCTCAACTCCTCGAGTGCCGCTCCCTTCGGATCGGCCACTTTATCGGATTTCTTGCGCACTTCAACCCCAGCTTCAGTCTGCTTGCCATTGACGATCTTGCAGGCTTTCTTCCCCAAATCTTCAGATTTATTCGGAGATCTTGGTGTGCTTGGTTTCATGGGCATTTGCTCCTTGGTTACCATAGGATTGATGGGTTTCTCAGGTTTCTTGAAATCTTTGCCTCTCGCGCGAACCTCAGCAGATCCATTCATCGACTCCTGTTTGAGTGCTGCTCCTTTGGCATCAGCCGCTTTGTCAGATTTCCCGCGAGCAAAAACTCCAGACTGCTTGCCATTGACGGTCTTGCTGGCTTTCTTCTCCAGATCTTTAAACTTGTTTGGAGATCTTGGTCTGCCCGTTTTCATGGACACTTGCTCATGGGTTTCCTTAGGATTGATGGGCTTCTCCGGTTTCTTGAAATCTTTGCCTCTTGCGCAACCTTCAGTGCCATTTGCCACTCTGGGAATGATGGCACCGCCGCCGGGCTTGTTGGATCCTTGAGGCCTGGCTTCTTTGGCAGTGCCGAACCGAGGACCATCTGACTCCACGGATGGAGGCGGCATCACGCGCTTGTTGGCCGGTAAGCACACCGGGACGGAACGCGCGGCGTCCTGCCGAGGACCTGGCGCGAGGATGCGCGTCTTGGCCACGACGCAGGTCGAAGCAGCCGCATCCGCCGCCGGCACCGCGCACACGCGCTTGCTGGCCGGTAGGGGAACCGGGGCAGAACCGGCGCCGGCGTCCCGCGGCGCCGGCGCATGGACGCGCTCGCATGTGGAAGCAACTAAATCTGGCGGATGCTGCGCACTCGTGCGCTTCTTGGCAGGAAGGCACGCCGGCAATACCGCATCCGCCGGCGTCGCGTAGGCGCGCTTCTTGGCGGGGAGGCACACCGGGGCCGCGTCCTCCGGCGGCGGCGCCACAATGGCTCTCTTCTTCGCCGGGAGGCAGAACGGGACAGCCGCCGCCGGCTCCTCCGGTGGCCGCGCCACAACGGTCCTCTTCTTTACCGGGAGGCAAACGGAGGCGGCGGCCTCCTCCTCCGGCGGCGGGAACACGCGCTTCTTGGCCGGCAGTAGCACGCACGGAGCCGACCCGTGCTGGGCGCCGACGTACTTGAATCGCTTCGAGGGCGGCAGGTCACGGGCGCTGCCGCTCGGAAAGCCGTTCTCGGCGATCTCCATGGACGGCCGGCGGCGAGACGGATGAGGTCAAGATTAGAGATTTGGGGTGAGGAGAAGACTTTTCTGGCGCGGGAATTCGGCCCAGAGGGAAGACGGGTTTAAAGATCTCGCGAGCTCGAAAAATTTTCGCGAACTGTTGGAGGGCCAGAGCGCGGAGGAATCTGAGGAACATTTCGGTTCGGTGGGAAGTCGAAATGGGACTATGGGAGATTGGGAGGCGACGGCGTCTCCTGTTTTGGTTTTGAAATTTCGGATCGGCGGAGAGCCGGAGACGCGGAGTGTTTCGGCCGCCGCGCGTCTGCGGGGAAAATTTTGTGTTTTCATTGGGGAGAAGAAGAATCATGTGGCGGCGGCGTGGCGCGGTGGCGCCAAACAAGTGCCCGTGCGCGCGCCAGATTGGGGGGGTTTTTTTTTTTTTGAGCAGAGATTGGGGGGGAATTGCGAAGCGAGCAGGCGAGCACGATGGATTGCATCGGCCTGATTTGAAGATCTATTGGGCCTTCCTATGGGCCGGCATCTCACGTGTATAAGTAGAATTTTTTTTTGTGAAATCTCAACTTCAGAACTTTCATTATCATCCAGCAGTGCTACACCGACTATATGTAACACCACCATCACGAGTAGCGTATGATCCTCATTAGGCCCCAATCACTGTGTCACGTTTTTCCAAATCGACAGACTTGCTTGGGGTGAAATTTGTCATTGAAAGCTTTTCGAAAAAAATTGTTGTGGACATATATAAGGTATTATTATCCATTATTTTTCTTTAACTAAATCCTTATTCATATACGCCCTCCACATTTCCCTTAATAATTCTCGTATATGGAGATGTGTAGTTAGTATTGCTGTTATCAAATTAGGACCCCAAAGAGACTAAATTTGGAAAATGATTTTTGATGCGAGAATTCAAGTGGAGCTTGAGGCCTACATGTCAATGACCAAACAAACGTCTTTTATCTTTCGTGCCAATTCCACTACATAAAGTTGGGAAGAAAAATATACCGCACCGGATCACGCGGGGGACCAAATCTAACACCACCATGAAAAAGTTGCTACTCCTCCTCAGCCACTCTTTTTTCCCATTTATACTGTATATACAAATCTCATTTTCAGAGCTATCATTATGAATGGCGCCATCATCCTACTGGCGTGGGTCCTGAATAGACCTTGACTTGCTTGGGACTTTAATTTGTTGTTGACATGATATACTACATAAGAAACCCTTATTCATTGTTTGTCACCTAAATTCCCATAATTCTGTCTATTCCAAGGTGTAATTAGCGAGACATTTTAGCATCGAGTTCAAGTTTGTTTGTACACAGGGGCGGATCCAGTAGGGGGGCTAAGGGGGCTTCACCCCCCCTACTGATTGCAGCCTCCATTAAAAACAAGAGAGAGCAAGGGAAAAAGAAGATGGGAGAAGAAGAAAATAGAGAGAGGAGAGGGTGGGGAAGATGTGGAAGAAGACATTAGTTCCCCTACGTCTTTTGGCTAGATCCGCCACTGTTTGTACATATATTGTCAGTTACTCAGTTTGATGCTATGTCTTTCATGCCGATGATGACACTATGGGTGTGTTTAGTTGGTGAAAAAGTTTGGAATTTAGTATTGTAGTACATTTTGTTATTACTTGACAAATAATATCTAATTATGGACTAATTAGGCTTAAAAGATTTACCTTGTGCTAATCAATTAGACTGTGTAATTAATTATTTTTTTTCAACTGTATTTAATACTCTATGCAGGTGTCCGAAGACTCGGTCTGACAGCTACTGTAAAAAAAATTTAGAACTACACATCGCCGAAAAAAGAAAAAGAAAAAATATACCACCGTGGATCACACGGCCGGCCACATCAAACATAGTACTTGTCAAAGTCCCTTGGGGCTTGCGGGGCCCATTGCCGGAAACCGCTCTCCAATCCCAGCCTCTCTCCGTGCCGCGGGTTCCCCGAGAAATTGCCCGGAAATCCCCCACCTCGTCGGCTGCTCCCGAGCTCGTCCCCCCGAGAGCCCCAACTGCATCCTCCGCTCGTCCCGGCGGCCCCTGCGATCACTGTTGATATCGGCAGCGAGGTGAGATCCCATGGCGTCCTCCCCCGTCCCATCCCTTACCCCCTCCGATTCATGGCTTCTTGTGGTGTGCAGGCCGTTTTATCGCTTGATTTGGAGATTTGTTGGGAATTATTGGCTTCGTTTAGGGTTTAGGGTTCCTCGGTGATCAGTGGATCGATCCGAGGCCGTGCGGCGCCGATGGGGGTTTTGGGCGGCGGGGACGTGGGGCTGGGGTGGTCGATTGGGGGGTTATGTAGGGTTTGGGGCGTGAGATTTTAGGCGTTCTTGAGTTCTTCATCTTCCGCTGGTATGACTTGTGATGATGCTGTCGTTCCGGTGTTTCGATGCATGTATGTATTTGCGATCATTAGAGATTGATGACCCTTAACAAGCACCGTGATCGCTGCTGATGTTTCTGGTTGTTTACCCGTATTATGACCGATCCAAAGGATTGGAGAGATTTGTTCATCGTTAGTGTCAGGATGTTCATAAAATTTCGTTCTTTCTGTAGTCTTTCAAGGATCTTACCAAAAAGAAACACCCTTAGAGCAGCAGCTTATCACCGTCATTTATCGGCTGCCTAGGAGCCCTATCACTGCCAAAGATGGCCACGGAGTCCACCTAATCTGCCAGGCAACCTGCTGCCCGCGTAGTCCATTGTTTTCAACACATTTACAGGAAATTATCATCTTCAACGACTTTATCTTTATTTCTTAATCTGATTGTACCTATCACCTCATCTTTTTGGTAATAGAGTTTGTTTGCCTTCTATAGTTCTCATCTTGTATGGTCTAGAATCTAAATCATAAAAAGACTAGATGGTTTCATAATTCAGACTGCTAAAGGTGCAATGTTTTATTTACTTACCTATATGTTGGAAAGAAATTGGGTGCAGAGGTAATATGTATTTTGGAAAACATAAACTGACTGCATGTTATGCCATTGAAGTTTAATGCTGGTGATAGAAACAAACCAATTATTTATGAGTGAATGTTTTTTTACCGGCAACAGAGGACATGATGGGTTTTTGTTAAGCTAGCAATACTTTTTTTGAAATAAAAAAAGCTAGCAATACTTAGACTGAAAGGTCCTTCAAGCTATTTGAGTGCTGAAGCGCTGAATATTTTTCTATCCTCCCTTCAGTCAATTATGGTAATTCATGTTGTCACATGTCTTAAAGCAACAGGACATGCTCGCTCCTCATTCTGCTGAAGTTCTTAGATATTCTTGGTCCACACCTGTTGTCAAGTTTGGGCTTCTACAACAGCTAACTGGTTAATAGTGTCATGTCTACAAAGGTGCCAAGGTACACAGACTTGGTTAAATTACATTTTTCACTCGCATTGATGATTTGTTTTTTCACTTTTGAGCTCACTGTTGTTTGATTGAAACAATAATATTAAAATGGGTTACCCAATGCATGCTTTTATTGCTTTGTTCTAACAGAAAGGAGTCGAAGAACAAGTTTTGATTCAAAATCATGCATTAAGTTTGCATGCCCATGCCTGTCCACAAGGTTATATTCTCTAAAGATTCGTATATATAGATGAATTATACTCTAAGCTTGATGAATGTGATTGCCAATTTTTCTCTTGGGAATTTGGCTTTAAGATTAACGGTTCGCAGATTGTTTGAAGTCATGTAAATGAGAGCAGCATATCAAATGGTTTTCTACCTATATATCTAAATGCTCTTTTTTGTACCTATCACTGTCAGAAATATAATGTGAATTCAACTCAGTTTGACTGGATTAGATACTGTATAGTTATAGCATTAGTGTTATTTTTAGAACCAGTTCACAAACTTGTCGCTAGAAGTTGGTGTCTTTATTATATTGCAAGTGTCATCAAGGGCTCATGGTGCTTACTGATACTAGGTTAATTTTTCAGGCACCAAGAAACTACTTGTAGTGGCATGGCAGATTGGGCTACTCTTCAAACTGATATTGTTGGTATAATAATAAAGAAGCTTGCAATCCCTGATTACATCAGATTTCGTGCTGTGTGCACATCTTGGAACCATATCTGCAAGGATGTTTCATACAGTCCAAGGGTGGAGGTGGACCCATGGCTGATGCTGCCCGAAAATCTGAATCCGCTTGGTGCTCAGTTTTTTTGCATTCCTGAAAGAAAGAATCAAAACATTCGTCTCCCTAGTACTGCCTCATTTTTCGGATCTGTCTGGGCTCCAGTTGGTTCTTTGAATGGATGGCTCATCTACTTCAGTCAAACTTATGGAACCATGCAGCTTGTTAACCCCATCAGTGGCAGCCAGATCCAACTCCCCCCAATCGGACGCAGGACCTTCTCTAAGGCCAAGCTGCTTGAAATGAATGAGAGGAACTTTATCGTTGCTATCCTCTACGGTGACGAGAAAGGTTATAAAATAACACGAAAAGGATCTAATAACTGGTCAACAGTCGAATCAAAACACATTTTGGATGATATCATCAAGCATAGAGGCCGGCTGTACACGTGTGATATGTATGGTACAGTTGAGTTGTGGGCTGAGCCGCCCCGTGCATGGCCAGATGAGGAAGTCACACATCAGTGGAGGTTTCGCTGTCTGGTGGAGACCCCAGCTGGTGATCTGATAAGGATTAAGCGCCAGAATCAGAACAAGTTTGCTGTTTGTACCTTGGACAAGGGGACCTTTTCCTGGGTCGAGACCGAGAGCATTGGGGATCTTGCACTGTTTGTGAGTCACTACAACTCCTTTTGTTTCCCGGCCAAGGATCACCCCAACCTGAAAGCAAACTGCATCTACTTCATCGACATCCACAACAACCTGTGTGCGTTCAACCTTGAGCATGGTACAAAGGAGCTTGTCGAAACCCTTGAAATTGGCCCAGGCCGCAATGACCACTACCGCCGTCCCCAACGAGACCAGCTCTTATGGTTCATCCCTTCACTTAAGTAATATAGCCAATGGCCGTTTTTCTCAAGATGGAGCTCGTATGGTATAGTAGGCTCCAAGTGGTCAGAATTCCAAAGTATTGGACAACCTGCTATGCATAGTACTAGTTTAATGTCTCTGAACTTCTAAGTATTGTGTTAGTTTGTTGCTAAATCAACTGTGTGAACATTTGAACTATTTGAACCTGTGTGTATCACGTGTATGAATTTGGAACTTCGTTTGAAGCTGTTTCCTTTGGTAACATGGCAAGCAGACGACATAAGAGGAAAACGAAACGGGAGCCAAATCTAGCATGACTGTTCTGAGCCAGAACAATTTCTTTACATTACCAGCAACCGCACACAGCTCTACACTACACAGGTCTGAATTTTTTGGGTCGACACTAGACAGTCACCACTTGCATTACAGCTTGAAGTGGTCGATTAGAGCTTTGCTAGAGAGGTCTCGCGAGAAGAAGGTCCCGAAGAATTCGGCCATGGTGAAATTCCTGTACCTGGGTGGGTTCTCCGAAGAAACCAGCCCCGGCAATGGGCCGTAGAATACTGAGTCCCCTCTCTTCCCGGGACTGAAGAAGATGGCGATCCAAACTCTGGGTTCCTCGCGCGTGTTCATGGTCACCCGGTGCTCGACGCTCGGGTACTTGTCATTGGACATTATCTGAAGAAGAAAGGATTGGGTATGGAAAAAAAAAGAGTTAGATGACACTATGACCATGGCATTCCAAAGCTGCTTAACAAGCTCCATAGTCTTATTCTAATATTGTTTAAACTTTGGAAACATAACAATCGTATGTTTCGATTTTTTTATTGAAAATATGATTACTTTCATGAGTTATGAGATTTATGAATACAATAAGCTGAAATTGTAACACAAAAATAGTGGTTAAGGTTGCACCTCGAAAATCATGAAAAGTTAACTTATGGATGGTACCCTAAGGGTCTGTTTGGACAGAGGAATGAGTAAAAATACAGAAAAAGAATATCCGTGAGGAGGCAAAACAGAGGATTGGAAAAATGCACAAATGTAATTGAATGAGACATTTGGAATGGAGGAATTCATAACACAGGAAAACAATATAATAAAAATATACGAACATTACTCAAGATCGATCATGCTTTTTTTATAGGGAAAAGTCCGTTTTCAACCCTGAACTATCACGATCGTCCGATTTTCAACCCGAAACTATAATACCGGACATTCTACACCATCAACTCTTCAAAACCGTGCAGATTACCCCCTCAAGCCAAAACCACCCGTTTTTTATGACGTGGCAGCTGTTTTCCCATGTGGCCACCAAAAATTACTAAATTGACCCTTACCCTCTCTTCCTTTTGTCTTTGCGCCTCTTTCCCGGTCACCACGCGCCTGCACGGCTGCGGCGGCGGCGCTGTGCCCGCCCTACCTCCTCGCGGCGACGTCCTCGCCCTCCACCTTCTCCGCGCCCAACTTTCGCACGGACCGCCGCCACGGCACGGCCGGTAAGGCGGAGGAGGAGCAGTACAGGCACCGCATCCCGGCCGCGGGAGCCGTGGGCGGGCGACGGTGGCGGCGGCGCTCGGCGGAGCTCCAGCGAGGGAGGGACAGCGGGGTCGGGCCGGGAAGGCTCAGTGGGAGGCGGGGAACCGGCCATGGGGGCTAGCTTGGACGGAGGAGGGTCGGAGGTGGGGCTCGGCGTGCAGGAGAGGGCGGCGGCCATGGCGGGCGGCGGCGAACATCGGAAACTAGCGCACGCATGAGCACCAGGGAACCATGGCGAGTCTATTTCTGTGGTTCGTTGCCAAGGAGGATGGTCGGAAGGGGGTTCTCACCTTGCGGCATGACGACGGCGGTGCGGCTCGTCGGCAGGAGGCCTCTCCGGCCAGGGGTTGGGCCAGCCGGTGTGCGGGATCGAGGGAGGAGGTCGTGGGTGTGCTTCACGTGGAAGGAACCGCATGGAGGTGGCTTGTGCGGAGTTAATTCAAGTCCCTTTAAGAAGGGGGTGGGTGGAGCTCTAGCAGCCGGCCATGGCGGGCTGCGGCTGGCAAGCCTCTCGCGCGAGCGCGCTCGGCGTGCGCGTGGCGGGGGAGGTGAGCGCGAGCAGGTGAGGTGCAGGGTTCAACTTACCGACCGCTAACCGGTAACCGCCGGACTCCGGTTCCGGTATACCGGACCGGTTTGGCCGGTTACCGGTCGGAACCGGACAAATTTAAATTTAAATTCAAACTTTCCCGTCCAACCGGTTCGTACCGGTATACCGGCCGGTTAGACCGGTTTACCGGCCGGTTTGACCGGTATACCGGCCGGTTTGACTGGTAACCAGTCAAATTCAATTTTTTTTCTTTTTTGGTTTAAATTCAAATGCCCGCAAAGTATACTAAATAAATGTTTGTATAACATATTTTAGTCTAAATGAACCCTCCAACCCTCTTTTGTACTACTTTTACATTGTATTTGTATACTTTTGTATGCACGTTTTTTTGTTTAACTTTAAATCCCCGCAAACTATACTAAATGAACGAATTTTTGAGAAAATTTGACACAATTAAATTTGTCGCATCTTGAAGTATTTTTAGGAATTTTTTGAGAATTTTTCATTTTTTTTTGAATTCAAATTTAAATTTTGAATTTGGACCGGTTTATACCGAATCAAACCGGAACCGGTCCGGACCGGTAACCGGTCAAACCGGACCGGTTACCGACGGTTAGGGGAACCATGGTGAGGTGGCGAGGCTGTGACAAGAGGGCGGCTCGAGGGTGTGACAGGGGCGCTCCATGGCGGTTCGCGAATAGGGGAGGACGACGCGGAGGCTGCTACTCGCCAAGGACGAGGCGCGGCGCGGCGGCCTCCTCCTCCGCGACGGCGGCGCTGTGCCTGCCGCACCTCCTCACGGCGCGTCCCCATCCTCTTCCTCCGCCTGCATGCGGCGGCGCCTCGTCGCGGCCATGGACGATGACCACTACAGGACCTCGGCGGCGGCGGCGCGGCCGTGCAGGCGCATAGGAAGAGAGGGTAAGGGGCAATTTCGTAATTTTCAGTGGCCACGTGGAAAAACAACTGCCACGTGGAAAAACAGGTGGTTTTGGCTTGAGGTGGGTAATCTGTACGGTTTTGAAGAGTTGAGAGGGTAGGATGTCCGATTTTGTAGTTTCGGGTTGAAAATCGGACGATCGTGATAGTCAGAATTGAAAAATAGACTTTTCTCTTTTTTATACTTAGTTGCCGCATTACAGACTCAACTGTATTGATGAATTGGCAAAGCACTGAATTGAGAAATTTTAATTGTAACTGGATTTCGACAGTTGAACGTGCTACGTTCGCAAAGTATAAATATATTAAAAAAATCTACCTGCAAGAGGTCCCCGACGTTGATCACAAGCGCTCCGGGCACGGGCTTCACATCCACCCAGCAGCTTCTCCCTGCCTCATCCTGGTGCTTCACCTGCAGGCCACCAATGTCATCCTGCGCGAGCACGGTGAGCACGCCAGGGTCCGTGTGCGGGACGATGCCCATGGTGCGCTCCGGCTCGGGGCAGTGCGGGTAGTAGTGGCACGCCATGACCTTCCCCTCGAGGCAGGACGCCTCCTCCAGCGCGGCGGGCCCGAGCCCGAGCCCCTCGGAGAGGAGCCCCATCACGGCGCGCGCCGCGGCGGTGGCGCGCGCCTCCCACTCGAGCAGCTCGGCGCTGCAGACGGCCGGGATCCGGGCGGCGAGGTCGGGCCGGCGGTTCGGCCCGAGCATGATCTGGATGGTGTCGCGCCAGCTTGCCGCCGGGGAGTTATACAGGTCGACGTTGGTGGAGTAGATGACTCCGCCGTCCACGGTGCGGCCGTAGTGCGGCGCGCGCTCGGCGGGCGGGAGCTCGTTGAAAGAGCGCACCGCGGCGAGGGCGCGCGCGGGGTAGTCGCCGCCGCCGCCGCCGTCCGTGGGCTGGGGGAGGGCGTGGTGGTAGTTGACGAGGTGGAAGAAGCCCCAGGTCCGGGCGGCCTCGGCGGCGGCCGCGGCGGCGGAGGGGAAGGGGAGGGAGAGGTCGACGACGGGGATGGAGACGCCGGGCGGGGCGAGCGGGATGGAGGCGTACGGGTCCGGGTGGCGGAAGATCTCCGGGACGGAGGAGACGCCGGACTCCACGAGGCCGCGCACGCCCGTGCGGGACTCCTCGAAGGCCTTGAGCAGCTCGGCGCGGCCGGGAGCGGGCGCCGGGAGGGAGGCGGACGCCATCGCCGTTGGGATGATGATCGAGTCGCTTGGAGCTGGAGTTGCGTGGATGGGAAGATGACTGTTTTGAGTTGACGATGCCGCGGGGTGGGCCGTGGGCGCGGGGTGTTCGTTGGCCATCGTCCGCTTCGTCCTCTCCGCAACCCGAGCACGCAACCTTGGAAGTCTGGATTCTGGAAGCGCCGGATGAGACGGGGGAAGACGACGGGCAACGAGGCGACGAGTCGTCGGCGCAACTACCGCCTTGACGGAGACGGGCCGCGGCGCGGAGGAGGAAGGTTGTGATGGTCACACTACGTGGCGAACTGCTCTACTCCGGCCCCGTGGTTGGCTGGTTCTCACTCTTTCAATCACCCCCAGAAAAATTAAAAAAACGGAGTTTTCATGGGGAGAGCGTGTCGGGCATGGAAGAAAGGCGCGGGACGAGACGATGGAGGAGGCAGGTGGCAACTGGCAAGGCTAGAGCGAGGGTGTCTTGCTGATATGTCAACGTTGAGCACTTGAGCTACGGAGAATGACGAAGACAAGGCAAGCGGAGGTGTAGGCAAAGTAAAAGTCAGGTGCCGTAGAATATTGGAAAAAATCATTTTATTCTCCTAAACTTTGTCCACTGACCCCATAAAAATTAAGGTTTAATTTCCTTCCCCAAACTATTTCAATTGGTCCAATCTATCCTTTTTTGAGATTTTTTTTGGAAAAAAGTCTAAATAATCCCCTCAACTATAGCTAAAGTTTGGACAACCCCTTAAACTATCGTTTGATTCATTTTAACAACCCCCCCAAACTATGCTCTTTGGCCCAAATTACCCTCTATTACAATTTAATTTTTTTTCATTTCTCCATGCATAGGTGAATTTTTAAGTTAAAATTTTACAAGATGATAGTACACATCATAACACATGTTAGAAAAATACATCATATTTTTTTATCATTTGATAGGTTAGGATATTTAATAATAAGTTAATCATTGGAGTTCAAAATTACATAAAAATAACGATGAAAAAATATAATAATTTTTAATATATATTGTGATGTCGACTACTACCTTCTAAATTAGAATTGAAATGCAACTTGTGTATGGAGAAACAAAAATAAATAAATTACATTATGAGGCGGAATGAACTAAATAATATAGTTTAGGGGGTAATTGAATCAATTTATAGTTTAGGGAGTTATTCATACTTTGGCTATACTCGAAGGGAGTAAATTGGACTTTCACCTTTTTTTATTTCCCCCACGTGCATTTTAGTTTCAAATTTTGCAAAATATGATGCTCTACGCTAGAAAAATACATTATGATTTTTCATGCAAAATTGTATCTCTATAATAAATTTCGTGTTAAATATTTCAACCTATGAAAATAACTACAAAAAATTCTTAATGTACTTTGAAGGCATCATGTTCTCAAATCACTTGCAAATTTTGAACTTAAAATTAAATTTGTACATGGAGAAAAAAGAATCATTAGAGGTAGATTGGACTTATTAAATTTATGAAGGGGTAAATTGGGCCTAAATTTTGCTTAGAGGTTAAGCAGACAAAGTTTTTTTTCGAGAATGTGTGTGTGGGGGGGGGGGAGTTGCCCTACCTTTTCATTGATCGAAGAAACTTGGCACAAGGCCAAAGCAAAAGTTTACAGTGGGGAGCACATGGTTGTCCAGACTGGACAAGCTGCTCCAAAAAAGGAAAAGAATGGCTACACCATTAGGGCACTCAAAACATGAGAGCGCCAGGTACATAGGTGTAGTTTAAGAGTAGGATCACAGAAGCGGTGCGACCATGTGTCAATGTCAGTCGCAATAAGCCGGAGAGTCACCGCCGTAGAGGTTTGCAGGGACCTGAAAACTACGTCATTACAGCGGTTCCAGATACGCCACAGGATAATAAGAAGAACATCATCCCAAACATCAGCCGGAAGGTGCTGGGGGTAATGGCACATCCAAGGGGAGGCAGTCGTAGCACCCGTCGTCCCTATGGAGAGCGCCAACCAAATGTCTAGGGCACTGCCGCACCCGTAGAAGAGATGTTCTGCAGATTCAGTCGGGGTCGAGCAGGAAGGGCAGGAAGCGTCTTCATCATGCAGAATGTGCTTGTAGAGGAGGTTGGCTCGAGTCGGCAGCCGGTCGTTGCAGAACAGCCAAGCGAAGAACTTCACCTTGGATGGAATCTTTGTCGCCCAAATACGCTCACCATTGGGACCGAGTTCTCCAGCTGCAGGCAGGTACCTATAAGCAGAAGAAGAAAAGGTCGCATCTTCGCGATCACAGGTCATGACACGTGCATCCGTTTCAGCAGTGAGAGCTAGGCCAGCGATGAGCCCCCTCAGGGAGGCGAGTTCAAGGCTAGCCACAGTACTGAGCCGTGGTTGAAGGTTGAGGTTCAGGGATGGTTGAAGAGCAGAAGCCACAGAGTAAAAAGGACGTACCACATGGGAGAAGAGAGCTGGGAAATGGAGGTAGAGTGGACCATTAGGGAGCCAATTGTCAAACCAGAAAGAGGTGGAGGTGCTGTTACCCACGAGAACACGGGTAAACGCACGGTATCGCTGGAGCTCGGCAACCACGATGTGTCAGAGGAAGGAGTCGTCTGGGAGACCATCCCCAAGGTCACAGTTGATGTGACGAAGAATCCAGTCGCGCCACGGTAAAGGATCTGAGAGGTGGAACTTGTGGACAAATTTGAGAAGCAAACAATGATTTTGGGTAGCTAAGTCTTTAATTCCGAGCCCACCTTCAATCTTAGGCAGGCATACCTTGTCCCAAGCGATAAGGCAACGAGCACCCGAGCAGGTTTCCTCACCGGTCCAGAGGAAGGCGCGGCGACGGTGGTCAATGGCATCAATGATGCCTTTTGGGAGTAACAGGGAGGACATCCAGTAGACGGGGAGGCTGCTAAGGACAGCATTGGTGAGCACGAGTCGGCCACCAGTGGAAAGCAATTTTCCTTTCCATCCTGCGAGGTACTTGTCACATTTCGCAATAAGCGGATGGAAATCAGCATTGCGCAGTTTGGTAGCGGAGAGGGGGAGCCCGAGATAGGGCTGAGGGAAGGAGGATATTGGGCAGCCTAGGATATCGGCAATGGTAGTGAAGTCGCTCTCATCCATGTGCATGGGAATGAAAGTGGACTTGTGGTAATTAATGCGCAGCCCAGTGGCAGCAGCAAAGTCATCAAGGACGCCCTTGAGGATGGAAGCAGCAGGAGGACTACCACGGAGAAGAATTAGTGTATCATCCGCGTACTGAAGGACAGGACAGGGAAGGGAGGGAACGAGTGGATGATTTAGCACGGCTGATTTGGCAGCAATGAGTTTTTTAAAACATCAGCTACTATGATGAAG
Source organism: Panicum virgatum (assembly GCF_016808335.1). Classification (NCBI taxonomy): domain Eukaryota; kingdom Viridiplantae; phylum Streptophyta; class Magnoliopsida; order Poales; family Poaceae; genus Panicum; species Panicum virgatum. The sequence continues at coordinate 4,888,632 of NC_053149.1, read as the reverse complement.
AGGTATGGTGAGAGTGGGTCGCCTTGACGGAGGCCACGTTTGCACTTGAACCAACGGCCAGGGATATTGTTCAAAAGAATTGAGGTGTGACCAGTGGAGAGGAGTGAGTTGATCCAAAGACGCCAACGATCGTCAAAGTCGTAGACTTGAAGGATTTTGTCGAGGCTCTCCCAACAAATTGAGTCGAAAGCTTTTTGGAAATCGAGTTTGAGAACAATGGTGGGGGATTTGCGATGATGGCAACAGCTAAGAAGCTCGGCGGCATACACAAAGTTTTCGGAGATGCAACGCCCTTTGATAAAACCTGTCTGATCAGGGCCGACAAGGAGGGGGACAAAAGGTTGCAGTCTGTTAGTGAGAACTTTCGCAAAGGATTTCACAAGAGTGGTTTGGAGTGAGATTGGACGGAAGTTTGCAGCTGAGCGGGCCCCATCTTTTTTGGGGGAGGAGGACAAGGAAGGCACGGTTCAGGCCGTCAAGCGAGAGCTCATGGGAGAAGAACTTGGTGAAGATATCGTGAACATTAGGGAGGACGAGGTTCCAGTAGGTCATAAAGAAGTTGGGGCCGAAGCCATCTGGACCGGGACTGGAATTTGCATTCATACCGTGGAAGGCGCTGCTAATCTCAGATGTTGAGAAAGGGAGGGAAAGGGCACTAGGGTCCCACGTGTCCTGATCAGCATAAAGCTCGGCGAGGTCGAAGTTCCAGGAAGCGGGAGAGGCATAACCAAGAAGGTTGGCATAGTAGGAGAGAAGGATAGTTGCTTTCCCATTATGGTCAGTGACTTCACGGTCGTCCTCTTCCAGCAATTGGATGGTATTTTTGCGCATACGGTGGGACGCATGGACATGGAAAAACTTAGTATTATCATCCCCCTCGACGGCAACACGAAGTTTGCTGCGCTGCTTCCAATAAGCGACTTTTTCCATGATTGAGAGTTCAAGGGAATCGATCGCCAAGGTGCGCAGGTGTGCTTCAGCCCAGCCAAGCGGTCTCTCTTCCTCGAGGAGGTCGAGAGCGTCAATGATGGCTTTGCAATCGTGCTCGCGCTGCCGATTGGGGCTGATGCGGCGGACCCAGAGTTTACATTTTTGACGACATTTTTTTAATCTCCCAACAACGCATTTTGCTGGGTCATGATGGCTAAAAGAGTCCCAGGTATCGGCGATCAGATGGTGGAATTCTTCATGGAAGGACCATGAGCGGTCGTAACGGAAGCAGGAGGGGCGCGAGATTGCGGTGGTGACATTGACAAGCAAGGGGACGTGATCGGACGTAAAACGGGTAAGAGAATTGAGGGTGGTTTTGGGATAGGTGGCGCTCCAAATTAGATCAATGAAGACACGGTCTAGTCTGACGAGAGTTGGTATTTCACGCTTGTTGCTCTAGGTATAGGCGCGGTCTCTAAGTGGGATTTCGATGACACCCAGATCGTTAAGGGAGTCGTTGAAAAGAGACGCTTCATGCATGGAGAAGTTGGTGTTGTTCTTGTCGGCGAGAGAGCGGGCGAGATTAAAATCACCAAGAAGGATCCAGGGAGTATCAGGTGGGGGGACAGGGAGCGGAGTTCAGAAAAGAAGTGCCGGCGAGAGAGCGGGTGAGATTAAAATCACCAAGAAGGATCCAGGGAGTATCAGGTGGGGGGGACAGGGAGCGGAGTTCAGAAAAGAAGTGCGTTTTATCTGCAGAGGGCGCATAAATATTTGTGACGTGCAGGGAGGATCCATCGAGATTAAAGGAGGGAGTAACAGAGAGGGTGTTGGCTGTCCTGGTGACCGAGATGAGGGAGAAAAGGTTTGGATCCCAGGCGGTGATCACGCCGTCGGAGGCACCGATTGAGTCAAGGATGCAGTGAGAGCTTAGGCGAGCAGGAAGGAAGCTCCGGGTTTTACGGCTATCAGGAGAAGAGAGTTTAGTTTCTTGAAGACATTCAACAGCCACCTGCATAGACAACAGTTCAGATAGCACAGTATCACATTTGCTTTGCTCTCCCAGACCCCTGACATTCCAGGAGCAGCAGGAAAAGGATCGACAATTAACCATAAAGCAGGATGAGCACCAATAAGTAAGCTAGAAAGGGACATCTATTAGGAATCTCAGTAACAAGTCGCAGAGTGACAGTACTGAAAAACAGGGGAGCACTACACATGCTCGAGATGTCATGGCCACGGCTACAAGACCAGAAGTAGTACCAACGAAGGAAAGATAAAAGAAGGAGAGAAAAACTGCAGTTCATCCGACTGCACACAATGCTAGAAGGCGCACACATGCTCCAAGAGGGGGGGCAGGTGCCAAAAGCAGGCGAGCCCAGCCGATAACAGTGCCACGGGCCGGGAGCCACAAAGAGGCGGCGAAGCTTCATCAGCGGCGCGGGATGACCACCGCGTCCAGCTCCTGCAGGCGACGGTGAGCAATGCAGGAGCGACCCATCTTGCGCAGCTTGGAGACGGGAATGGCACTTGGGGCAGGGCGATGGAGGATCCCAGAATCCACCATCGCTTCAGAGAGGGAGCGTGAAACACCAGACATGTTGAGCTTGGCTTCCTTCACACGGGACGCCTTGTCAACCGCACCCACATACACAGCGGGCTCCTTAGCAGCAAGGCGCACACTGCGGCGCTCTTTGTGCACGCTGTGCAGGATGCGGCGCTTGCGCCCGCGCATCTTGCAGCGCGAGAGCTCGTGGAGCTCCACGTCCTCCTCCACAGCAGGAGCTGGCAGCTGCAGCGGAGACAGGCGGGGGCAGAACTCCATCGTCGTCGGGCCCAGCTCACCGACAGATCCCCCGTCGCCACAGGGGAGATCGATGGTGGCGCAGGCAAGAGCCTGGGGTAAAGTTGCGACCTGCTCAGAGAGCTGGCGGGTGCGGATGGGAAGAAGCAGCATTGCCCGGAGGTAGGAAAGGTACATCACTGAAAATGAACAAGGGCGGGTGAGAAAGCAAAGGAAGGAAATGAAAAGGGAGAGGGGGACACGAGGTAGACGTGGCTGACCTTGCGTACGAGTGCGGAACGAAGCGGGGCCGTACCCCCCACGCTGGTTGCCCGCTAGCACGTGGAGGAGCCGGGGGAGGAGGGTGAGCCCCCTGCGCGCTAGGCGGAGCAAAGCCGTAAGCGGCGAAGTTGTAGTCGTACGGGTCGGGCATGTTAGAAGGCTGGGACCAGATGCGGACGACGTGCAGGTCGACCACAGTAGCCAGCCCGCCAGCCCCGTTGCGGACGATGAGCTTGTGGGGGACGGAGCCATGACGAGCAAGCTTGAGGACGACACGGATGTTGGAGTAGTCAGCGCTAGTGAGGCAGCGCGAGTCAATGCAGCAGGTGTTCCCAATGGAGGTGAAGGTGGCGCGGATGTTGGACTCGAACCAGTGCTCGATGGGGTGGCGGCAACGTCGGCGAAGAAGCTGAAGTCCATGAAGAAGCGGTTGTCGGAGTTCTCATGCCGCTCCACAACAATACGACGGTTGCCATACTAGAACGGGGAGCGACGAATGATCTCCTCACGCGCCTCGGGGGAGGGGAACTCGAGCAGCATGGCACCACGGGAGGAAGGACACAACAGGTAGTAGGGATCGCCAGCAACATCTTCGAGAGCATGGCGGATGACAGCACCCGAGTTCACGGCAAGAGGCTCGATGTAGACAAAGGCGAACCTGAGGCTCCAGGTCATGGCGCCTAGAGGCATGAACACCTCAGCGTGGTCGTTCACGGCCGGCTCCACAGGAATGAAGGAGCCCGGGGATAGGGCAGGCGCAGGGGAGGAAGGGAGGGATGGCTCCTCAGGCAGCGTGTCGCTGCTGTCAGAGCCGGACTCGATCTCCTCAAGATCGTCCGCGCTTGCACCACGCACGGTTCCGAATGGTCCGCCTCCGCTGCCGCCCACAGCAGCACCCGAGCGGCGAAACGGGAACGGAGTGCTGCCCGGCATGCCAAGGCGAGGGAGAGTGGCGTCCAGGAGCCTTTCCTGACGGCGCAGAGCTTCACCCATCGTCCCAGCCCAGCGATCGAGCCAGTGGGATGGGGGCCGAGGGGGGATGCCGGGGAGGGGGGAGCCACAGCCAGGAGCAGGAGCGCGGGTCCGAGGGGGCGAAGGGGGGCTCCTGGAGCGGGTGTGGGAGCGCCGGTGCACGAACGCAGACGACATCGACCTGTGGAACATGGAGGGATGAGCAAGAGAAGGAAAACGACCAGGAGAAGAAGAGAGCCCCCGGCACTTACCCTCAGAATGCCGGTGCCCAAAGCGTCTGCACGAGCGACACTGGACGGGGTCACAGCAGTCCCGCACAAGGTGGTCGCGAGAAAGGCAGCGGAAGCAACGAGTCTGAGCTGAAGAGCTTAGTGAAGGGAGGCATGGGGGTGGTGCCCTTTTATAGGTAGGGAGGACACGGCTGGGAGAGAGGAGCGCGTCCCGAAACGAGCGCGCGCAACGTCCGATGATTAGACAACGCGACGTGCGACGCAACGATTAGGAGTGGGTCAGGGTCAAGTTGACCAGAGAAGGTAGGCGAAGGCATGTCGTCCACAGGGCGAGACATGTCGTCAACAGGGCGAGGCATGCTGACAACAGGGTTAGCCGTGCCGTCAACAGGGTTAGTGCCAGTGGACGGAATGGCCACATCAGCTCCCACGACAGGGGGAGTTAAGCCGGAGCCAGGAGAAGCGCGACTGTTAACTAGATCATGCTTGAAACAGTGCACCGGGATCGAGAGGCACAGGGTCTGGATGGAGGAGGATTTGCCCAGGGAAGGAGCGAGGCTCGGGTCCAGCTGCATGCCGCGGGAGGCGGGGGCGGCCGCGGAAAGCCAGTCGACAGGATCACGAAAGTGATCTGCAGGGCAGTCTCCAGAAGCATGGCCCGAGGAGGAACGCGCGAGGAAAGGGGGCAGCGCGCCGCGCCCCTGCCCACGGCCTAGAGGCCTGCTAGGATGAGGGCGCCCAATAGGTCGGCCCGCGAGCAAGCGTTGGAGAATGGAGCCCGGGAACTCCGGGTGGGCGGGTCGCTTCGCGCTAGTCGCCACAGGGTTTTCAAATTTCGAATTCTGATCCCAGTACCGTTTGGCCAAGACGAGCTGAGGGAAGAAGACGAATGACACCTCGCCGACGACCAGGGGGCCAGCGGCGCAAAGGAAGTTAGCGACATTTTGGTTGGCCACGTAAGTTTGGAAAACCATGGAGCCGCAATCGCAAACCACGAATGGCGCGGCAGCTGTCGAGAGGCAGAAGGAGAGAGCCGAGGCAACGAAGTCGGCGGAGGCAAGTTTACTTGGGCAAGAACAGGTCACCCAGAGAGAAGCAGGGGAGAGAGGAGCAGATGAAGGAGAAGCAACGACCACAGAACAGTAAAATTTGCTGAGAACGAAGTCACGGAATCGCTGACCTGGAGACGGCGAGGAAGGCCCTCGCTTCTGCTGCTGCCCAGAGCTAACGCTAGCTGCAGACTGGCACGGCTCCCGACGGAAGGCAGAGCCGCAGCGGGCGAAGTCTTTGGGGCGGGAGGGGGGCGCCGAGCTTTGGAGCCTCGTCGGGGAAGACGCAGAGGCAACTTCAGAGGAGGTTTAGCGAGGAGCGAGCAAGGGGGCTCAACAGAAGGGGATTGGGGAGAGGGGATGAGCGCAGGGAGGCAGCTAGGTTGTGGAGGGCGGCGGCGGGAGGGAGGAGAGGTCCTCGGCAACAGGGTGTTGCCGGAGGAAACCGGCGTCGCCATCAGGAGCGGCAACACCTTACCATTATCACCCGTCAATGCTATGCTGTTGTGTGGATGGAACAAATTTCTCCTTTCTTGCGGCGAGGGTTCGAGGGTGGCTGGCGAGGCGAGGTGGGGATGAGGACGGAGGAGGTAGGAAAAAAAAGGAGACAAAGTGAATTGATTAGTGGGTAAAATAAACTTTTTAGAAAAATATTCTGAACACTTATATTCAGTTCCTGAGTGTTTTTTTAAAAGATTTGAGTTCCTGAGTGTTTGGACCTTGGACTCTTGCCCTCGAAAAAAAAAGGACCTTGGATTCTTGGGAATGAAATGAAGGTCGACTTCAGGAACGAAGGGCAGGAAACAGAAAGTAAAATCTCAGCCCGCCCACGTGGGTTGGGCCGACTAGACGGTGTAAACGCCCCATCCCTCTCGTGGCCTTCTTTCCTGCCGGCGACTGGGCGAGCAGCGCCGCCCTTCACCAGGTCTTCGTCGGCCCCTTCACCGGCGACGAGCATCCACAAGGTACGTCACTTCCCTTCCCTTCCCTTCCCGGCGTGCGAAACCGAGCACCCAAGCTAGTTGTGTTCGGATCTGACTCGTTTACAAATGCATCTGATGGTACTCACTAACTTTGATTATTCGCCGAAAGATATATCGCAGTAGGATCCAGGGTGCGCCCGCCGCGATGGGTGGAAGTGGCTGGATTGTTCGGTTGGCTTCTCTTCTTGCTCTTGGTTTGGTGCTCGGCTCGGCCGAGGGTAGCCTCGGGGATGCTGATCCGCGGTACAGGTGAGACGCATCTCAGTGTGGTTCTTCAATTTTGACTGGTCTCCAGCAGTGGTAATGTATTCTTGTGCGAATTATTTTCTATGTTTAAGACGTGAAGCCAATCCTGGTGCATCTAGGGCCCTTATACGGGGACTAGGCTGTAAGATTTCAGTATTTCTTATTTTCTTTACAGAAAAGGTATTCATGGTTGGACTGTTTTTTAGGCCTTTATATTTTATTTTACTGGGGCAGCATGGTTGGACTCTTGTTCGTCGTTCTAAAAAATGAATCCTTAGTAGTTATATTACCATAAATCTTGGAGATGATGCATCACTGGTGCTCCACTTGTCGTGCAAAGATGTGTTACTGTTTGAATTGTGATCGATGGCAAACCCTAGTTTGCTACATAGAAACATATTCAAGTTGAACAGACCTCCAAAATAGATCGCATTTTAATAGTAAAGCAGCTGAATCTCTTCATTAAGTGGCAGAGATGCGAAGCAATATGAAATAAACTTGTCTAGAAATGGCAGAGTTAAGCCCTTCTATGCCATCCTTAATAAGCCTACATCATTTATAGTAACCATCATTTAGGGGGGAAAGATTGCCCTGCCACCCTGGGATTTTAAGGGTCCCACAAGATAATTGTAGTCATTTTTTGCCCGTAGAGGTCTATACAAATACCCCAACGCTCTCTTAGGAAGAGAAATCATTAACTCCTTGTTGACCACTATAGGCGCACTACTTTATGTTACTAATCCCCAAACATTCAACACCTCTCGCTTCTATGTCCCAGGGATTAACAAGTCCAGTCTTATTCAGTTAAATGTATGCTATGTCGCTATCCTCTTCAGAATTGGCTTGTTTGCAAAATTTGCAGAAGTAATCAATTTGTTACAGATTCTGGTATGCATCAACTGTTCTAGTTTGTGCTATTCTGTGAGAATACAGTAAGGTTTGGGCCTGCTTGGTTGGGCGCCTGAACATTGTGACTGAGAAAAAAGTGATGCCTAATTGTAGCCTGAAACTTTGATGCATTTTTCCTGCTCCGGCTGTTGTGTGTTTGGTTGGCACTTGAACCTGATATTTAATTAAGTGCTAATGTACCTATTGCTGGCTATAAAAAAGCATATTATCTCAAACTCTTGTTAGATTAGATGTATTGGGGCACATACCATTTTTCGATATAAATGAGTAAATTATCATTGTGTCATTAAGACATGCAATATCACATCTACATGGCTGAGTGAGACATTAACATCATTGAGCATTTAATGCAGAACTAATAGCAATTAACAATGCATTGAATGTCAAACAAATAGTTTTGGTGCACCTGAGCAAACAAGGTATGGTCACGCGGAAGCCACAAATGAGGCTACAACTACAAGCCAGGCTCATTCCACAGGGTCCAAACAGACCCTACATGTGTGGCTTCTTGCTCATCAGCATGACTTCCAAATATACCTGTCCACCACAACATTTTTTTAAAGTGCAGTGTAATGTTGTCCTTTCTGTTCTAGTGAATGTTTGTATTTTATACCCGATTATAATTTTCTGAAGGGTTACTGTTTTGTAGTAGGACAGAAGTGAATAACATGTTTTCTGGTAGTGTTTATTGATATTCCTAGTATTTCATAGCATAACCTGAAGTTTTCATGGTGATTTGTCTCTCATGCCGTTGACATCTGTTCTTACTGAACTCCAAACTGCAACCTATACATGCTATTCCCAGTTTTAGGATGAATTTAACCTAGTGAATATTTCCCAATTAATTGATTATGCATAACTTTGTAATTGTTCTAACTGCGCTGATGCTGATCTGTGATGGTAGCATTAGGTCCTGCGTTATGGATCTTGCTTAAATTTGTCATATTGAATGCCTATTTTTTTTTATTTCATTTTGAGAACAAATAGATCCATTTCTATAAGTAGTTAAACAACATATAAAGCACCATACTGTATGCTAGCCCCTTTGTCTCTACATTAGGAAATGAGGATAAGACAGAATGCGGTAGATGGTGGTCTTATGGACTGCTTTATTGCTTATCTGAGATAATGTATTGTTAGGTATTTTGACAGAACTATTTCTGAAAATCTAATGCAGAGAAACTATCAACATCAAAAAAGAAACACTAGTGCTTAGAAGCTATCCTTGTTGATGTCATGATAAGATTATCTGTTACCCTTTATTGTGGTGAGCTACTTCAACAGTTCAACTTACAACTATTTAGAAGCTTATGAAAATCTTTATCCTGCTGACCATCCTTCAGAACTTGCTTGAAGGAGTGTCAAACTACAGGGATTATTGGGGATAATATCATCAGCCACTGTCAGAACAAAGAGAATGACACATCTGTTGGAGGTTCTTGGTACGACCAGGAGCAAATTTACATGCAGTGGAAACAACTAAACTGTAGGACAGACTGTCGTTACTTCTGCATGATGCAGAGAGAAGGCGAACGCCAGTCACTTGGAATGACCCCTGTTAAATATCATGGAAAATGGCCATTCTTACGTATTTCTGTCTTCCAGGTATGTCTTTTGCTGAAATGATCCACAGTGAAACAGCTATTTATACTACTAGTTCTTGTCGACACCTCAGTTAACTCTGACATCCTTCATCAGGAACCCCTTTCAACTGCACTATCTGCCATAAACCTCTTGATGCACTTCACTGGCTGGATTTCATTTTTCCTTCTAGTGAAGTACAAATTGCCTCTTAGACCCCAGACCAAGAGAACTTATTATGAATACACTAGCTTATGGCATATCTATGCAATCTTATCAATGAATGCATGGTTCTGGAGCTCTATCTTCCATACTAGGTACGAACTTTTCCAAAGCCTTTGATATTCTGGAACTTTGAGATACTACTGTAATCCGCGACATCTAATTCATCATTCTTATTCTGTAGAGATATCGACTTGACTGAGAAATTGGATTACTCTTCAGCTGTTGCTCTTCTTGGGTACTCTTTAATCCTTTCATTGCTAAGGGCTTTCAATGTCAAGGATGAGGCTACCAGGGTGATGTTTGCAGCCCCTATTTTGGCATTTGTTACAACACACATCTTGTATCTTAACTTCTACGAGCTTGACTATGGTAAGTTGCCTTAATTTGTAGCTAAATCATTTGCCCTCGCAATGCAAAGATCAATCTCACTTATATCAACTGCTTATTTTTAAAAGATTTAGCAATCTTGCGCTGCTTACTATGTCTTTTTGTATTAAACAAACCATATATACCTCCTTTATGTGCAGCTATAAATTTGTTAACAAAAGCCATCACAAAATATCATCATTACTCATTAGTAAACAACAGAACAAGTGTTGGTTTTACTCAGTTTAGGCTCACACAAACCGGTTGCATCTGTTTTTCACATATTTAGGCATGCTACTCCAAAGTTTCTGATGAATCTATTGTCAGGATGGAACATGAAAGTTTGTGTGGTGATGGCTGTGGTTCAACTTCTAACATGGGCAGTTTGGGCTGGTGTAACCCGACATCCATCACGACTCAAAATTTGGACAGTTGTTTTTGGTGGGTCGCTGGCTATGCTTCTTGAACTCTACGACTTTCCTCCATACATGGGCTATGCCGATGCCCACTCACTGTGGCATGCTAGTACGATTCCACTCACATATGTCTGGTGGAGCTTCATTAAGGATGACGCCGAATTCCGTACCTCAATGCTTATCAAGAAGGCGAAGTAACCAAAAGTGTCAGGTCTGTTAACATTGGATCTTGGAGGATCACATTTCATGGTCTACTCAAGGAATTGGGACATTAGTGTTATCGGACATCAAGAAACATCAGTATATTTGCCCCATTAATGCTCCTGTCATCAGTCTGAAAAGACATCTTCATGCACTCGCGATTTTGGTCCACAAATTCAGCATCTTCTTTTGGGCACTTATGACCTGTCTTTTTGATTCACCTGTACGTATATTCTGTGATTGTCTTTGTGGTATTGTGGAAAAGTGTGGCTTGTGTGTATCCGGTGATGTGCAACCTTTGTAAGATCCCGAAGCGCCCTTTATACAAACCTGTGTCACGAAGATTACCATATTTACAGATCTGAGGTTTGAAACACAACGGTGAGTGGCTGGCATGCAATGTAAGCCTGAATGCTAAACTTTGCCAACATCCAGAAGAAACTTAGATCATGCTCTTCTACTTGATTCATCTAGTCACAGTTGATTCGGACACTTTCAGTCGGATCTCGCAACACGGAATGGGGATGATGGACGAGAAATTTAGCAACTTGCAACTTTGAAAGTGGCGCGTTGTGTATGTCAGTCACTAGGCCTCAGTTGAAAGGTTTCTCCATTTTCACAGAATTGAACCGTTTCTTGAAAGTCTCGTTCAAATCTTCTCTGAAATTCATGTGGAAAATAGAATTTGAAATCATGGTGCTAGCGTGCATATATAGTTTTGACCGGGTGCAATGGCCTGTTTTGTGGTAGTGAACAGCTTTCTAATCAACTTCTTTAACTAGGGATGGAAATCACATCTGAACTCCCAAAGGGATTTTAAATTGATCTGGTTTCTACCTCCGCGGAAAATATATCGAGTTCTGCTTTGAATAGTCTATTGTCAAATTCAGATATATCATTGCAACCGTTGACACGCTGGAGAGACGCGGCAAACCAACGCGCTAGAGCACATGAACACGCCGTTTCTCTCCGATTTCTCCGAAACTTCTTTGGCTTGCTCCGGCGGCCTTGTGCTCCTATAAAAGCACCGGTCTCCTATCCTAGTGGAGCTCTCAACGCAACAAGCAGCACCTGCGACTGCGACTCAACACCCTGTCGGCATCGATCTGCAGCTCGAGTTAGCTCTCATCACTTCCGAGGATCACCGGCGGTCACAGCGCCCATTCCACGCTCGCCGCCGTTCATGGAGCCCGTGTTCGCCGTCGCGCAAGAATCGTCAGTGCCGCCACAGCAGCAGCCGCATCGGTTGGGCGAGACGATGCCGGTCCAGGGCGGGGGCTGGCGCCGCCCGGTGCGCTGCGCGCTCGCCGTGGCCCTCTTCCTCGCCGTGACCGGCAACTTCGCGTTCGCGGCGTACCGCGCGCGCCACCGCTCCCGCGACCTCGCGTTCGTGCTCGTCGTGTACTTCCTACTCGCCCTGCTCGTGTGCTGCGTCGCGAGGCTCGAGCAGCTGCGGCGGGTCCCCGCCGCCGCCGCCGCCAGGGTGACCGAGAGGCGGTGGCTCAGGATAGGGGTGTGGGGCGTCTCGGTGGCGCTGGCCAACATGTTCGCGTCGCGCGTCGCCGACGCCATGCCGAGGCTGGCGCTGAAGCTGGTGGTGTGGGGGTTCACCGCAGTGGTCCTCGGACTCGGGTTCTACTTCCTTTTCTTCAGCAAAGATGCTGATCACTACTGCGACGGGGAGCTCGGCCGTGGCCAAGCGGATGCCGGCCGCCGGCCGGCGACGGCTTTGCACGAACTGCCCCCGGAGGAGAAGGTCTAATGAATCATGTGTCATGTGTGCAAGCCCGCGCGCGTCCTGGAATCGGGGAATCTCGCTATTCTTTTGTTCTTGTGGCATTTCAAATAATTGTGTACATTCTGTGTCGTGAAGCAACAAAGATCACATAGAACCCTGTAATGTAATCCAGTTAACGAATAATCCATATCATTAATCTTTCTTTAACACTGTCGATTTCCTTCCTGTCAATACTTAAAAAAAATTAAAGCACAAAATAAAGTTACTCGAACATACATGAATCATCGTCGTTGCCAAAGCTAAAAAACTTTCCATTCGTTCAAATGAACAGCTAATAAGACCTAAGAGTAAAGTTTAGTGCTCTACCTAGATTAGGTTAAGGATGCAAACTCTTGCTGTCCCTGGGACCTAGATCGACCCAAAAAAACATATTTGGTTGAACTGGCATGTATTTCAAAACAAATAAAAAGTAATGTTAAACTAACTAAGAAAATGACCCAAAATACCCAAAAGGTATACTTGCATTTCAAACTTGGATGAGCCTTTTTGTCCTTGCAAAGATACCATGAAGGACTTTTTTTTACAGGAGGAAAATGAATCCAATTATAAATAACATTTTTATTTTTGTACCCAAAATTTCATTTGTACCTTTGAAGTTATTACTGGTGGTACCTTAGTGCTTCCTGTTAAGGGTCCGTATCAATTAGGTTCAACTTGGATATACAGATTTTAAGCTCTTCAACTGCAAATAATGCGAAATACAATGCGCCACGAGCAACAACGAGGACTAACATTGCCATGTTCTAGAGAGGGGTTATATGTTTGGCTAGCTCAAAGTCATCTTTAGGTGCTAAATAATGCGATAATCCCGCACCCGAACAAGGTTATTTTGCAGATTTAAACGATCAACGGTTCTGATAATCCATCATCACACCTCAGCCTGACTAGGAATGTAATCAGATTGTAAGATCCCTGTACATGTTGGGTAATCTGTTCCTCTCTGCTGGCTGGTTAGAACATGTTGTCCGGATAAACGTCTGGTCTAGCTCGCACGGCACGAAAACCAACGTAAACGATGGGATCAGAGCTGCAGGAAATGCAGCCGCCATTTCCAGAGCACGTCAAGGTCAAGCAGACAGATCGAACTTGGGTCAATTGACTTCATTAATTAATTTCGAGATAACGCGGCCAATGATGCGACTATCAAGGCTTGGAAATTTCTGCGTGTCGAGTTCGTCACCTCACTCGGAGAAGCAGCAGGTCTCTGTTGACCGCTTTATTTATTCGCTTCTTGTTAGATACTAGAAGTTAGAAGCTTGATGCACTGTAATTTGGTGTAAGAACACTTTTTAATACTACTTGCCAATCTCTGAGTAGAAGTTAGAAGCTTGATGCACTGTAATTTGGTGTAAGAACACTTTTTAATACTACTTGCCAATCTCTGATTCGCTGCTAACTCTTTCTTACCATTTTATCTCAAAGGGAGGAGATGCCGGATCGGATTCCAACTGCAGCAAAAATCAAAGGTGGCGTTATTCTCGTGCGCCTAGAACAAGAAGTGGACCTCATCATCATCGATCAAAAAAGAAAGAGGAACAAGGAGTGGACTTGGGTCAACGTCCGTCCTCCTTGTTTAAATTTCAAGTGAAATTCCCGCGCCAACGTCTCCCAGGCTTCACGCTTTCAGGCAGCAAGCCAGGATAAATTGGGATCCCGGATAAATTTGGTGGCGTTCCCTTCGTTACTGACTGCAAGACAAGGCAGACGAGTCATCGTACGTGCACGCGACCACAACCCTGATGGCCATTGACGATGGCAGCAAGCAGGCAGCAGCTCGGCCGACGTCGCCGGAGCAGGCGAAGAGCCGCTCGCTGCGCCGGCTCCCGTACGTTGCCTGCCTACTCGCGGCCGCCCACCTCGCGCGCGCCGCGCGCGAGCGCGAGCCGCGGGACCTGGCCTTCGTCGTGGCCGCGCACGCCGCCCTCGCGCTGCTGCTCCTCTGCGTCGCCAGACACGAGGCGGCGCCCACCGCTGTGGCCAGGGGCGGCTCAGGGTCTGGGTCTGGGCGCTGTCCACGGCGCTAACGGGCTTGTTCGCCTGCCGCGTGGCGCCGGCGGTGCCGCCGCCGGGCCCGCTCGTCTACGGCCTGCCCTGCTCGTCACTATTAGAGTATATTTGGTAGTTATAGATATACATATTATAGACTGTCATTTGTATTCCGGGGAGTCTTGTACTCTTATATATACCGGCCGAGGTCTCAATGCAACAGCCTATTATACACCAATCCTATTCTCTTACATGGTATCAGAGCCTCTCCGCCCCAGCCTCCTACCCCGACCATCTCTACCGCCGGCGGGATCCGCACCGATGGATCTGGATCCACGCTGGGGTCCTCCACCACCGGCGCACTAGCTCCGCCCGCCGGGCCCTGCCCCGTCGATGGCCGCGGCCGGCTGCGCCCCCATCTTCTCCGCCGCCGGCGGGTTCCGCCCCGGCGGATCCAGATCCGCTCCCTGGGCGGCTCTGCACCCCTTCCGCGCGGCTCCTCCCTGGCGGGGGTCGCCTGCAGTCGCGCCGTCTCCTCCACCGGCGTGTGGATTGCTCCGCACCGAGCTCCTCCGCTCCGAGCTCCTCCGCTCCGCCAGGCCTTGGCCCGTCGGCGGCCGCGGTCGCTGCTGGCCACGCGTGGCTCTGCCCTCCCTCCGCCAGCGGCCTCTCCCTGGTGGGGATCCGTCCCCGGCGGAACCGCCCTGCCCCGCTCTGCCTACCACACCGCCAGCGACGGCCCGACCCCTCCTCTGGCTCTTCCTTTTTCTCGCACCATGGCTGGTGGAACCCTGTTGACCATGGTGAGCGACAAGCAGGAAAGAGATAAGGGGATTGGGGGGTCTTTGCTCTGTGCACCGGAGATTCTACACAAGATGTTGCTGCTGGTTTATTTTTGGTTAGTTTCTCTGATTTTTCACTCGATCACTGGTCGAGATTGAGTCGCCCACCGCCCGTCGACCTCGCGCCTCTACTTCGACATCGGCATCGACTTCACCGTCCTCTTCTTCATCTTCAACATGCGACATGGTGACATGGACGGTGCCCTAGGGGACGTCCATCTGCACCGTCCTCCTCGTCGCTTCGTCCACACGTCGACCCTCGCCGACTTATCTTCGTCTTCACCGATCGGGACGCCTTCGCCGACTTCGCCCATCGTCGTCTCCGCCTCACGCTAATCGGTCTGATCTGCCGATGTGCGTGATCCACCCGGCTCCCGTGACGTCCGTCCTCGTCGAGCGCGCCCTTCACCGAGCACGGAAGGCTGCCACTGCATCGCCTCTTCGGGCAGCAGTGGCGTCACCCTGTGGTCTTCTCCGCCGTTGCTTCCTTAGCGCCGCCGACCACGTCCACGACCTCATCGTCGACTCGTCGCTGCGCGCTTTGCGCATGGTCTTCATCAAGCTGTTTGAGTTCTTCGCCATCTCCTTCGAGCACCGCCACCGCACCATCCGGATTATTCGGCCTTGTGCTGGACAGTTGGAGTTCCTCTCCTCGCTTCGTTTAGCACAACCATGTCGCCAGCATCGCCATCTCGTCCCCGACTACTTCGTCTACCCCAGCAACAACAGGCGTTGGCATCTTCTACCTCGCCTTCTTCTGCGCCTGCGACCGCCATGGAGGCCTTCTCTGCTAGTCCCCCCGGCGACGGCGTCTGGTTGTGCATCCTCCCTTGCACGTCTGGTATTGGCAACACCGGTGCGTGCCCATCGTCCCCGATGCGTTCCCGAGCCTGGCAAACTCGGGCATGTGTCGCCCGATGGCCTGACTGCATCGACTTCGGTATTGCTCCCTCTACGACTGCCTCGACGCGTCGCCATCTTTGTCTCCGGCGTCTTCTCCATTACGCCACCATCATGGCGCCTCCTCATGCGCCCGCGGCTTCATGTGCGGCTACCTTGTCTTCGGCAACCTCGACAGCTCTACATCGACCACGACTATCCTATGCACGGCATCTTCGACCATGGCTCCTCGCCCTCCAGCTCGACTACCTCGACATCGGCACAAAAGGCTACCATCCGCATGAGTTACTCGTCGGTTTTCTCTCCAGTCGCAGCATCCGCACCACATAGACGTTATGACTGCGGGGGATGGTAGTCTCCTGCTTTCGGCTTCTTCTTCAGTCTCACCGTCTACGGTACTCCCGCTGTGACTGCGGGGGAGTTTTAGAGTATATTTGGTAGTTATATATATATACATATTGTAGACTGTCATATGTATCCCGAGGAGCCTTGCCCCCCAAGTCTTGTACTCTTATATATACCGGCCGAGGTCTCAATGCAATACATCCCATTATACACCAATCCTATTCTCCTACAGTCACTGCCGGTGGATTCGTCTTGCTGTTCCTCGGCGACGCCGGGGACGCAGGTGCTGCTGGTTTGGGGACACGCGAGAAACCTCAAGACGAAGATCTCTGACTCTGAGTTCTCCTAATCACCCGGAGTTAACATTTTAAAAAGGAGTTTTAAGAAATTTTATGGCATAATCGTATCGTACACGCTATTTTCAAATATATGAAATTATTAAAAAAATATCATGTGGATCTATTGTGTAAGAGCATCTCCAAGAGTCTTTTTAAATTTCAATATCACGTGGATCTATTGTGTAAGAGCATCTCCAAGAGTCTTTTTAAATTTCACTATCTGAATCATCATTTGGAGAATCATGTACATAAAAATCATTTTCTATACATTTTCACTTTCCAATAGTTTTTCTATATCTTGTTTACACTTCAGAGAGCTATTTTCGCTATCTATCTTTGGCTAGAGCGAAATTCGGAATAGATAATAGATATATTTGAATAACCACTTAGAGAAGTTCTAGGAGGCTATTTTGTCATCAAAATCTCTATTTCTAATTATTAGAATGACTATAGAGAGTCTCTCTAAATTGATAAGGTTGTTTCTTTCCTAATTTTGTCTCATGGAAATAGGCCGAGCCCTAGTGCTGAGTTTCTTCATGCTGGTCTACAGCTCACCACTACTCGTGAAGCCTTTTCCGTTTTTTTGGCCCATCTCATGAGCCCAAGGAGTTTTCACTGCGCCGCACACGAGCCACGCGCTTTTTTTATTTTTATATTTTTTATTTTCGTTTTTTACAAAAATATATTTTCAATATTACAATTTACAGTTTTGTACCCCTACCACTCCCTCGAAGGGCGGTAAGGACTTATTTGTAAAAAAAAAATTATTTGCGTGGACGCCCCCGGCGGGAGCCTGCCGCCCCCCTGCCGGGCAGCAGGCCCCCTGCCGCCACTCCACTGGGCGGCAGGGGGCCTGCCGCCCGGCAAGGGGGCGGCAGGCTCCCCCCTCCTGTATAAAAGGTTTCCCCACCCCCCTCATTTGCTTCCCACGACATCCAGAGAGCGGGAGAGAGAGGAGGGGTGAGGGAGGGAGTTGTAATGGCGAAGCCCTGCCAGATTTTGGATCCTAACCTCAGGTAATAAATATTTCTCAACTTTCTCGATCTAAATTTATTGTATGTTTAATTCTATAATTAGTGTAAGCAGCAGTAATGATATTTTAGCGATTTAGGTAATGTTTTTAATATAATTTAGGTAGAATTAAGATTAGTTTTTAGAAAAACCAATTAGGTTTACCAACAAATTTTGTGGTATTGAGTAGTTGTTTAATACGAGAAAATATTAGAAAAATATATTTATAAAATTATATTGTACAAAAATTGTAGGAAATGCAAGAAAATGTTAGAAAAGTTTATGAAAATTTAAGATAAATTGTAGAAAATGCAGAAAAATTTAGATAAATTGTAGAAAATGTTAGAAAAGTATATGAAACATTCAGATAAATGGTAGGAAATGCAGAAAAATTTAGAAAATATTAGAAAAATGCAGAAAAATTATAGAAAATGCAGAAAACTTATATTTTTTTTGTATTAGGTATGGCCGGAGATACGCCAGCTCTACTTGACGGAGTCATAGACTCGTCGCACCGGTCCTTTCTTGCTGTGGTTCAGCGCGTGAAATTTAACGTGCTGCGTCCACGTCCACCAGCGG
Source organism: Panicum virgatum (assembly GCF_016808335.1). NCBI lineage: Eukaryota > Viridiplantae > Streptophyta > Magnoliopsida > Poales > Poaceae > Panicum > Panicum virgatum. The sequence goes on along the minus strand of NC_053149.1, from coordinate 4,870,660 downwards.
AGTTTATTCCTGTTGAGCCACGATGGGTGCCCAGGTGATATGTCGTCGGATTATGTTTTTAAAAATTCGTTTGTTTCGTATATGTTTCGTACACGTTTCGTACATAATGTACTTACATTTGATCGTTCTATTTTTCAGGTTGTGTGAGGCTGGTCTTTTTACAATAGGTCGTCTTGCTGAGAGTGGTTTAGTACAGCTGGACAGGTCCCTACTGACGGCTCTAGTTGATAGATGGAGATCTGAGACAAACACCTTCCACCTCCCTTGTGGGGAGATGACACCGACCCTACAGGACGTTGCGATGCTGCTGGGTCTTCCTATCAGTGGGGATGTCGTAGGGTCTCGTGTCGTCCCGCCTACGTGGTTGGACGATCTAGAAGAGCGTTTGGCAAATATTGACATCGCGATTGATGTAGAAGAGCACCCAAAACCAACAGACCCTGCCAAGGCATGGATCCTCCAATTCCAGGTACATACCTTGTTTTGTTACGATTAATGTTAGAGTTATGCTTTTGACTAGTGTAAATATGGTTTTATTTTATAATTGATCTCGTACTCATAAATGTTCATCTTTTCTATGCAACCCGACAATTTGGCACATGATGCTGATGATGATAGCGTCACTCGATACCTTGAGTCATACCTGTTGTGGTTGTTTGGATACATAATGTTCAACAACTCACACGGGGCCTATGTGGATAGGGTGCTTGTGCCTTACGCACTGGAGATCGCAGAGGCAGCTGTGGAGGAAATGCCTCAATACAGTTGGGGTGCAGCGGTACTTGCAGCCACGTACCGTGGCCTCTGCAAGGCATCGGTGCAAAATAAGCACAATGCAATTCTTACAGGATGTCCAATTCTGTTACAGCTTTGGTCGTACAAGAGGATAGCAATTGGTCGCCCGCTTGTCGACCACTCACCGTATGAGCTGGATATGTACGGTGACACCGAGGACGATAGGCCCACCATGGGGACTGCCTGGTACGCTCGTCAGGTACGGAAATGACTGCTACTCGTACTATTCTATTGGCAATTCTGTTGCTTTGTTTTACCCTTTTTGTATTTCTTATTTGTACATATTATTATTAATTTTGTGCAGAAGAGGTGGGCCCACGTACAGTCTCGTCGGGCCTATCCTGATTTTGTGGCTGAGTTTGATCGGTTGACACCTGAAGACGTCGTGTGGGAGCCCTACTCCGAGTTGGCTATAAACACTCGTGCACCGATCGGGATATCTTCGGTTTGCTTTCAGGACCAGGCCTTATGGATGACAACTACAGCGTTGGTGTACGACGTTTACATTGAGGCTCACTGCCCGGACAGAGTCAGGAGACAGTTCGATCAAAGGCAGTTGTATCCTGTGCCGTCAGCATTGGATCGGGTCGAACGCCATGACCACATGTAACAATTCATATACTATTTCAGTGACTATGCATTGTATGGTTAACTAATCATATTTGACTAAATTGTTTTCAATATTTAGTTTATCGAGGACTGGGCAACCCTTCTCCAACATGTGGGTGACAAGGGTGCAGCCTTGGGTCGATGCCTGGGACCAGGCAGAGGAGAACGTGGCGCTTGTGACCCCTGCACACACGGAGGCTTCGTACAGGGCGTACCTGAGCTGGTACCAGCCTCAGACTCGTTGCCGCTTGATATATGCTGACATGCAACCACAGCCGCATGTTGCGACAGCACATGATGGGTACGCACGACATAGGGATGAAGCATTAGCTGGGGCGGTGAGTCAAAGTTATCATCGCTTTTCAAATACTTTGGATTACAGTGTTAATGTCTTTTTTTTCTTGCTTGCAGTTTGAAATGTGCAGATTGATGGACTTAGATGCAAGGGCGAATTTGATGAGGATTCGAGGGGGATCTATGATGGATAGGAATGAGCAAGAGTCGGCCTGGATCCGAGTTTCACAAAGAGCTCATTCCATGCTTGAAGCCTTTGGTAGCCGGACATCGTACGATGACTCGTACGGTTCGTCTCAAGCCTCGACCTCGTTTCCTTGTGGTCCCACATAGCAGCAGTCTTCTCAAGCACCTTATTGGTCTCAGCAGCATTATCCAGGTACGTGAGGATACTTACTAACTTCCTACTTCGAAGCCAACAATTAATTCTCAGTGCATACAGGTGATGCACACCCACCTTACCAACCTCACGGAGGGACTCAGTTTAGTACCATGGCACCAAATGCAGGGATGTCATTTCAACCAACGGCGACAACAGAAGGAACGCAAGGTAAATACCTAATCTGTAGCCCGAATTTATAATGTGCTTCTTATCTGTATGAATATTTTAAATAATTTGAACGGTTTACAGGATCGCACCACCAGCTTCCTGATATGGGTCATTCATCGTATCCACCACCACCAGGTACGTATGATGAATATATACCAAAATATATGACTTATAAGACGATGATTAAGATATCTTAATTGCTACTGTATAGGGCCCACACAGGATACCTTTGAGGCGAACTTCGAAGATTGGAGTCGGTTATTTTCTACACCTAACCCGCAGGCCGATACTATCTTCCAGACACCTGTGCCCACCGGACGTCCAGGTAGAGACGTAGGGCCTCCAGAGTGACACACCTACTCTACAGACCACGTCCACGCTCAGCGTAAAAGAGGTCGACATGACCGGGGTGGCCGGGGTGGTTAGGATGTGCTTCTAGCTGTTTCTGTATTTTTGTTATGGACATGTCATCATGTTATACTTATTTCGTTCTCATACATCACCTATTTCGTTCTCATTTGCGTATGTGTGTGAATTGCTAGCTTATACTTTTCATATTCATATTCTTTACTAATGGTTTTTTATTTGTATCCATATCTAAAACACATTTAATGGGCACAACGGGCAGGGCAATATGTCGGGGAGCCTGCCGCCCCCCTGCCGGGCGGCAGGCCCCCTGCCGCCCAGTGGAGTGGCGGCAGGCTCCCGCCAAGGGCGTCCGCGCAAATAAATTTTTTTTATTTACAAATAAATCCCTACCGCCCTCCGGGGGGCGCCAGGGGGCCTGCCGCCCCCAGGAGGGCGGTAGGGGTACAAAATAAATTATAATATTGAAAATATATTTTTGTAAAAAACGAAAATAAAAAATAAAAAAATAAAAAAGCGCCACGAGCCACGGTCTAGAGAGAGAACGCAGGCCGTTATGCCCGCCGTCCGATGGCAAACTTGACGGGCCAGATTGCGGCCGAAAGAAGTTGAACCGCGCCGCTCTGCTGCTAGCCTGCTACTCGCGAAACCACGGCAAGGCATCCGGCATGGCCGCCGGCGCCCGCGCGACGCCGACGCGGACACCACCGCGCCCCTCCTCGCCGGCGCCCCGCACCGAGGCGGTGATCCCACCGGACTGGGCCTCCGCCGTGACCCTCGTCTCCTCCCACTCCACGCCTCCTGTCGTCGTCGTGTGCGGGCCCAAGAACAGCGGCAAGTCCACCTTCTCCCGCATCCTCCTCAACGCGCTGCTCCCCAGGCAAGCTACCACGGAGCCAAACCCTAACCCTTCCCCCTGAAGACTCCGTCGGCTATGCTAGTGCTTCTCTAACTTTTGGTGTCGTGGCCCTCCGCAGGCACGGGAAGGTTGCTTATCTGGACACCGACGTGGGGCAGCCGGAGTTCGGGCTGCCTGGGTGCCTTTCCTTCCACATCGTTGACGAAGCTCTCGAAGGTTAGTATATATATGCGTGTGCGGATTTTGGACCGACAGCTGGGTTCATGGGTCAATGACATGATGGTGGTTGGCTTTTGTGCAGATTTGCTGAACCCAACTCTACGGGAAGCTGAAAGGTGTCGATTTTCTGCTCTCGTTTGCGTCTAGGGGTATTAAATCGTAATTAGCTTGTAGGGTGGTAGCTGGTAATTAAACTTGCTTTCTTCACTTTTAGGAATTCGTTCAGAATTTTTGTTGTGGGTTTTCTTCGTTTGTTTACTGAAACAATTGTAACAGTGTGTTAGTGCCACCACGTAATTTTTAAGATTTCACCAGAGCGAATGTTTTGTTAGGATTTTCAAAGTTGTATTATCCTTGCTTGGGTTTCACTAAGGCCATGTATTCCTTTTTACAAATTCAATTCAATCAGGTGCTGCTTCTTTGGTGACATTTCTTCAAAAAGAGATCCAGAAGCATATCTAAATTGCCTATTCCATTTGTATGACTACTTTGTTGGAAAATATCGGTGTGATGAGAATGAAATGCTGCCTCTAATTGTCAACACTCCTGGCTGGGTAAAAGGTATCTCTTAATTATTCCAAAGTTGATTTGCTTTGTCTTAGCACATACTTGTTTCAGTGAAAATATAACATTTTCCTTTTGTTTTTTTAATGCAGGTGCTGGTTTCGATATGCTCGTAGAGATGCTTAGATATATCAGCCCCACACTTGTTGTTCAGATACGCATCACAGCGCAGAGCAAGAATCTCCCTGATGGAATGTTTTGGCTCGATGATGAGCAAACAGGACCTGAGATGATTAACATCAATGCTGCATTTCATGATGCCTTGAATAGATCGTAAGTAATCCTCTTTTCAGTTTAGAGTTAAAGAAACTAAAATAGTTTTCTTCATACTTGGAAAATGTTGATGTAAGTTTGTACCTAAGAGGCTAAGAGCATTACGCTTTTTATGGCTTGATGCACTCAAACCTGAATTTGCATATGACAGCGATTATGCCCATTAAATGATAGCTCTGTTGAGCAGGTTTACATGTTCTCTACCATGTTGATTAGATAATTCATTCCATACTTCACCAGCAACTTTATACCGCTTTTGGCTCTATCTGGATAGAACTGAAAACTTTTGTCTAAATCCTTGGGCTTCTCTGATGACCAGGATTGTTTTCTATTCCTGTTTGCATTGCTATCTGTTTATAAGTTCACTTCTGCAAGTATCTTGTTTTTAAAGTGATAATCATTATGTAAACTCAATAACTCAATACTTTTTTCATACTATTAAGATGCATCTGCTTGCACACAGCCTGCAGTTGATGAGTTTGAGGTATATTTTTACAGAAAGTGATGACATGAGCTTCTAAGGAAGCAATTGCTAACATCATCTCTATATTGCCAAGGTTGTTAATTCAGAAAGATTCATGTGGAATGCGTGAACGGCGTCTCATTGAGTACTTGAAGCAATGTTTCCCAAGCAACATATCTCTATCAACTAATAAGGAACTTGCTTATGCCCTAGCTTCACTTCCACCTTATCAAGTACCATTTTCAGATGTGACAGTTGTGCATCTTCATTGCGAGGTGGTGATATGTTCATCCTCTTGCTTTTCCTTCTTGATAAAATGCCCAAAATTAAGGAACCTGAAGCTGAACATTTTGCAGACAATTCTATTAAATCATTTCAACTTGTGAACGAAGTTTCAAACAAATAATTATATTCTAGAGATGCGAATACATAAAATAATAACTCTTCTATAGCGTTTTGACCGTGCCACGACGTGCTCATGCCATCAGTCCATGTGTTAACTGTTGGTCATTGCCATATTATACTATTAACATCATGGATATTTGCATGCTCAAAGATCTACTGTAGATTTCTTTGTGATTTTAAAGCAAGGCAGGAATTGTGGTAGTAGTTTAGCTTGTACCTTTATGGTTGGTGAAAGTTCTGAACATGTACATGGTAACACTTTGCCCAGGTACCTGCTGGTGAGAGATGGCGTAGTCTGAATGCAACAATAGTTGGTTTGGCAATTTCCACTGCATCCGAGGCCAGTAAATCAATCCCTTACTGTGTTGGGCTAGGTAATCACTCTGTCGACTGCCCTTTTGTTTTGCCGTTTAGTTTCACTCCAAAAACAGCTTTGATCAGGATAGCTAGCTCATTTTGGAGTGGGATCCAGAACTAACTTGTAAGTTCAAATTGCTGGTTATTGAAATCCTAGGCCTGACCAATCTCCAGTGGAGGGAAGTTCATCTAGATAGAGCATGCAGGTTGTGAACAAAGTCAGGGTTCTAAACAATGTGGTTTCAGCAGCTCAGGATGCAATTTTCTCTGATATCTATGTTGAATTCAAGCAAATAATAACGATGTTGTCCTTCTGCAGGCATCGTAAGAGGCATTGATGTTCAAAAAGGCCTGTTATACGTAATAACTTCTGTCCCTCTCGAACGTCTGCAAAGTGTAGATCTCTTGCAGCAGGGGCTCATTGAGATACCAACTACACTTTTGCAGGTAATTTTTTTTTCTGGCAATAGGTTTGGTGTTTTACCTAGAGGTGGTGCAAGATTGTTTCAAGGAGATTTTATAGTAGCTACTGCATAAAAGGGCGTACCCAGTGCTGTAGGCTTCCCGCACTGTGCGGGGTCTGGGGAAGGGTTGTCTTTAAGCCACAAGCCTTACCCACACAAATGTGCAGAGGCTGGGGCTCGAACCCGGGACCTTCCGGTTACAGACGGTAGGATAAATCACATATTGGTTAGTGTAGCTAATGGGTGGTCTGCATGTGTACCAAGAATCACCTATAATAAAGTAAGAAGTAATCAGGAAAAAATAATATAAACTTGGTTGGGATGTTAAGATACTTTTCAAGGGATAAATCTCTGTTGCTCATAGTTGCAATCAGAAATACACAAGGCTCGTCTAAGATGCAAAGCCATCTCTGCTCTGTCTAACTCTGCTCTTTTTTTTTCTCTAACAAATTTCATCCCTTTTAATCCAGGTACGTGGATGTGTGTCACCATACATGTCGACAAATGTACTGCACAAGATATCAGAAAGAGATTTATATTCTGGTGATGGTTAGCATAGGCAGGCAGCATGCTGCGTCCAAGGGAAGAATAACGCCGCCCCAGCGCAGCACCATACCTTTATCTCTACTGATTTCTGACCTGGAGATCATGACGCAACTGTAGCGGCAGACTACCAGCAGCGGTTGCCTCCTAGATTTGTGCCCTGTGCAATTGCCATTTTGTGGCCTGGTCAATTGCCATATCAAATTCGTCATTGCACTTATGCTTCTAAGAAATCTGAATGTAACTTGCTGAATACATTGAAATTTCTTATTTTAAATGAAGTTACTCCTCGTTTTGCTTTGAATTGGTTCGTACTGCTCAAGTTAACATCCTCATTCTATTCTATCCCAACAGATTTGGTTATATTGACGATTTAACTCATCAAGTCATTCTTACTGTACTGTACACGGCCCTTTGGGTGGAAAGGTAACGGAGACAGAGAGATGAACACAGATTTATTTATTCAGAAAGCATCAGACATTCTCTTCTGCATTCCAGAGCTTCAAACCCAGCATGCCTCAAACAAAGCACAACTGATAGGTTGGTGGTAGAACACACAAAGGACATAAGGAAACAAAATGCTTCTCCTCAGCACTCGCCACAACTCACTGGCACTGCTCTGAGTCTGACCTTTTCCCCCCTGCTTCGATCGATGATCGCCTCAGGCGACCTTGACCTCGATGGTCTTTGGCTTCTTGGGCTCCGGCGGCGGCAGCTTCTCCACGGTCACCGTGAGCACGCCATCCTTGCACACGGCGGAGAGGGAGCGGCGTTGGCGCGGGTGTGATCTTGGGGAAGGATCTAGAATATAATAGAGCTTCTGCTGTTGGAAATCCAGGAGACAGTAGATTTTTCTGGACCCACTAGTCATCCCCTCCCACTTTCTGTGAGATATTTTCGAGAGCTTCTCTCCCTGTTCTACTGTTCTGCTCCAGTACCAGCCAACAATATTTTCCTCTCACACCACTCCAGCAGCAGCCACCAGCCAGCTAGCAGTGTTTTTCTCTCACACCACTCCAATAGCAGCCTCCAGCACCACAGCGAACAGGTGTCTGCTTCACTTTTATTTTTTTTTAAATCAGGAGAGCTCTGGACTTTCTGTTCTAGTACACTGGTACTACTTCTGAAATTTTGGAATATCACAATCGCCTCTTAAACTGTGATTCTCTCCCAAAAAAAAAACTGGATTATGTAAAGCTCCGTTTAGTTCGAAAAAAATTTACAGGTACAGTACATGTCACATCGAATCTTTGGACACATGCATGAAGTATTAAATGAAGTTGAAAAAATTACTAATTACACAGTCTAACTGATTAGCACGAGATGAATCTTTTAAGCCTAATTAGTCCATGATTGGATATTATTTATCAAGTAACAATGAAATGTGCTACAATACCAAAACCTAAACTTTTTCACCAACTAAACACACCCTAAACCCTGAATCTGAACCTTTTTTGCGCCCCTAGAAAGAAGACATTGTCAGCCAATGAGACGATCAGACATGCACCCTAAACCCTAAACGCAGCCATGTCTAAATATCTGTAGCATGCAAGTGCAACATGTTTTTGGCACATCAGAACTCAAAACATCATTATAGAGAGATTGCATACTCGGGATTGATCCTTTCTCACTTGTCCTAGACATTGTATTATTCATGCTTAACTCATATAGTGACGGTCATTCAGAGATTCTCATCCAGAAAAAGGAGAAAGAAATGAACAAGATACAATTTTAATTATTCAGTTCTGTATTGAACTATAGTGGGATCGTATAGTGAAGTAAAAAAACTGCAAATTACTCTTACTCCAGTGCCCACTTACCGCTCGGCTGGCTCTCGACGCATCCCGGAGTTTGAGGCAGGGCCGGCCCTGTGTTTTCGGGCCCGGGGCGAACCTAAAGTATGAGGCCCTTGCTAAAATAAATATAAAAATTATTTTGCATTATTTGGTGAAACTGTTGTATGAAATAGTAGATATGTAATACTATAACAATGAGCCAGGATAGTAGCCATTTTAAAGAACCGACAATAAAATTGTATTCGAATCCAGAAGGTAAGAATGAAGCAAACGTACCACAAGGAATTAAAGGCTAATCAATTGGAGACTAATCTATTTTCTTAGCCATAAGGGGGTGCGCACGTGTTAAGTGGGAAATTGTGAAAAGCACACAGATAATGCATGATGGAAGAAAAACAATGGATTAGTAGTGATATGAACAATAGAAAGGGTGCTTGGGTGAACTTGTACGGGCTATTTGCTTGGTTAAGTTGGATGCTTAGTATATAAAATGTGTATGTATATGCAACTAGTACAAGTATACTGGGTTGGGGCCCTTGGCATCTAGGGGCTGGGCGGTTGCCCCGGATGGTTATACTATAGGGCCGGCCCTGGTTTGAGGCTGTTCGGCCAGCGAGAGCGGATCAGCCGAACAGGCTCTTTGCCGCTCGATCCGCTGGCGAGTAGAGCAAGGCTTTAATGCTTTATGGTCTCTGCCGGCTATCGGCTGCTAGATCATGGTGACGGACCCACTAGCATTATGCGCAGTAGTGTTTGGCTCCCCGCGAGTCGCCCGTTCCTCTCTCATGCTTTCTCCCTCCCACGATCCCCCGGCTCTTCACCCTCAGCCAGCCTGCCCCGCTAGGTGCCAGCTAGTCATTCCGGTCCGCAGCCTGATCCGCTGTCGAGGCATGCTGCTCCACCGCGTAGGGATCGCACTCGCATCATACGTCTAATCCCATCGCGTGTAGCCTGCGCGCATGCATGCCCTGTGGTGGTCCTTCCTGCGTCCTGCTTGCGGTAAAAAGAGGAGAGTTGCTCGAATCGAATCTCAGCATGTATTTAGTTCACTTTGTATTTTACATTTTTATGTTTTTAAAAAAGAATCTTTAATATTTGAAGTATTAAATATAGACTAATCACAAAACTAATTACAAATCTCGTCTGTAAATTACGAGAAGAATCTAATGAGCCTAGTTAATTCATCATTAGAGCTTATTTACTATAGTATTATTGTAGCAATTTAGTGTCTAATCACGTCTTAATTAGGCTCATTAGATTCGTCTCGCGATTTACAGTCTATTTGTGTAATGCGATTTATTTTTTTGACTACATTTAATGTATCATACAAATAATTTATAAAAATTTTATATTTTGTATTTTGGAATCTAAACGAGAGCTCAGTAATGGCAGGATGCAGCGCTTTCATGATTTATCTTGCCGGGACCCATGTTGTCCTCTTCCTTGGCGCTGTGTTGGTGCACTCACTAGTCACTCGGATGCCAAACATATATAACTAGTTTCTCCTTCGTGTGTCTTGAGAATTGAGATGCTAGTAATCGCTTAACAATTTGTTTCCAAACATATAGTATAACTGGTTAATTCCATTCTAGTGTGAGGTTTAAACTTTTAACTTTGTGGGCTAACTGCGTTCTGCCAGTTTCCATGCCTACGGTCATTACCATCATCGCGCTTGTGGGTCTCCCTCCTGATGCGATGTCCCTTCAATTGGTCTGCACCCTCTGCCGATAGTGCCGGCCTGCCCCGCCAGACGCCAGCTAGAGAATTGCAATTTTGGACATTTCGGCTCCGTTTAGTTTTCAAAAATAATTCACACAATATCTGTCCTATCGAATCTTCGACACATGTATAAAATTTTAAATATAATTAAAAAAATAATTAAATACATAGTCTAATTGATTATTACGAGATAAATCTTTTAAATCTAATTAATCTATAATTAGATATTATTTGTCAAATAATAATAAAATATGCTATAGTGGCAAAATTCAAATTTTTTCATCAACTAAACACACCCTTCGGTCCACAGCCATGTGCCTTTGTGCCGCTAGATCCGCTAACGAGTTGGCTTTGGTTTGGCTTTGGTTTTTTCAGTTTCAGTCATAAGTTCTGTCACATTAAATATTTAAACATCAATTGAAATACTAAATATAGATTTGTTATCAAACTAATTTTATAAATTGTAATTTAATTATGAGACAAATCTATTAAATCTAATTAGTTCATAATTCGACCACTAAATATCAATTGGAATACTAAATATAGGCTTAGTATCAAACTAATTTTATAAATTGTAATTTAATTATGAGACAAATCGATTAAATTTAATAAATTCATAATTTGACCACTAATTGATTGCTATAGTAACCATCCGCTAATTATACATAAATTATACTTAACAGATTTGCTTTACATACCGCAAGCAAACAAAAGTGCTTGCAAGTCCGCAACAGCATCTTGAATATTTGCAAACATTTCCCTAAACTATATGTAGCATGCAAGCGCAACATGTTTTTTGGCACATCAGAATTCAAAACACTCGAGATCGATCCTTTTTCACTTCTCCTATATTCATGTTTAACTAAAATGTTATTCATGTTTTAAATAAAATGTGGCGGTCATTCAGAGATCCTCATCCGAAAAAAGAGTACAAGAAATGAACAAGATTACGGATTTAATTATTCAGAAAGCAGCTCACATCAGCTCTTGCGTTTCTCGTAGCACAAAACCACAAACAGAGCGGAACACTCATGAACACACTCACTACCACTCATGCCTCCACAGTCCACACATCGCTGCTCTCATCTTCACCCCACTCGCACTGCCTAAACTTATTAGGTTCGATCGATCCTCACTCGCTCATCCTTTCAGGCGACCTTGACCTCGATGGTCTTGGGCTTCTTGGGCTCCGGCGGCGGCAGCTTCTCCACGTTCACCGTCAGCACGCCATCCTTGCACACGGCAGAGATCTTGTCCATGTCGGCGTTGTCCGGCAGCACGAACTTGCGCATGAACTTGCCCATCCGGCGCTCCATGCGCAGGTACTTGGCGTCCTCGCGCTCCTCCCGGCGCCGCTCGCCGCTGATCACCAGCACCCGCTCGTCCTCCACCTGCACCTTGATGTCGCCCGTGCCCAGCCCCGGCATGTCCACCACGAACGAGTAGGCACCGGGAAGCTCCTTGACGTCGGCCGGGGTCGCCGCCATGGCGCGCGCGTCGCGGACGTAGGTACGCGTGGGGCCGCTCGCCGCCGCGCCCGCCTTGTCGCCGCCCGCGCCGGCCTCGCCGTCCGGGATGTCCAGCAGGTGCTGCAGCGCCGCCATCAGGGGAGCCTCCAGCCCGAACATCCTCGCATCCATGTCGCTCTCTCGGTCTCTCCTCTTGAACTGCTCTGGACTGCTTGGTTTCTTGATCTTGGGGATTGTTCTTGCGCTTTGGTGATTCTTGGTGTGGCGAGTGACGAGGCAGGAGATGGTTTATATTGGTGGTGGGAGCCTCAGAGCGGTGGATTCTGGAAGGGAGTGGAACATTCTGAAAGGTGGTGGAGTGGGCAGGGCGCGGAGGTGGCGCCGGGTAGGCGTTGGAGAAGAATCTGGAATAGAATAGAACTAGCAAGTGGCCGCGCTATTTATATTAAAAAAATTATATTAAAAAATAGTTTTTATTTATTTTTTTTAAAAATATATTAAAAAAATGAGAGGTATTTGATAATTTATTTATTTTTGTTTGCTCTTGTTAAATACTACCTGCAGCTTTCTATGCTTAAGAGTTCATACCAATCATTAAATTTTATCTCACTGACATATGGAGCTCACATGAGTCAATGACATGTGGGTCACAATGATATATATCTAACTTTGGGATCTTTTAATGGTACAAATCCAAATTTTTCCAATTTTTATGTTGCTTTGTTCTATATTATAGTTGCATATTTTAGTACTTTAACATGCAAAATCTTAATTTGAGGATTGAATTTAATTTTGGGTCACTTTGAATACAGATGCATACTGTACATATTTGTATTTATATACAGTTTTCATAAGTAGTTATGAAATATATTTATATGTATGTGTTAGTTATGTTTGCCAACAATATGTAATTTAGATGTTGGAGTTTGATTTGTATCTTGCTATATTTTGATTATTATTTAGCGAAAATATATCTAGTGTAGTTGTTAGAGCACTTAAGTAGCATCTAGCGGATCTAGATCTGACTCATCAAGGGAGCAAAATAAAAATGATGACAAAAACAGTTACGTTAAAAAATGAGTTGGGGCCTGCTGACTTCGATAAATAAATGTTATGGAAAACATTTATATATGTGTGTTAGTACTAGTTTAATGTCTCTGAACTTCTAAGTATTGTGTTAGTTTGTTGCTAAATCAACTGTGTGAACATTTGAACTATTTGAAGCTGTGTGTATTGCGTGTATGAATTTGGAACTTCGTTTGAAGCTGTTTCCTTTGGTAACATGGCAAGCAGACGACATAAGAAGAAAACGAAACGGGCGCCAAATCTAGCATGACTGTTCTGAGCCAGAACAATTTCTTTACATTACCAGCAACCGCACACAGCTCTACACTACACAGGTCTGAATTTTTTGGGTCGACACTGGACAGTCACCACTTGCATTACAGCTTGAAGTGGTCGATTAGAGCTTTGCTCGAGAGGTCTCGCGAGAAGAAGGTCCCGAAGAACTCGGCCATGGTGAAGTTCCTGTACCTGGGCGGGTTCTCCGAAGAAACCAGCCCCGGCAATGGCCCGTAGAAGACCGAGTCCCCTCTCCTCCCGGGACTGAAGAAGATGGCGATCGAAACTCTGGGTTCCTCGCGCGTGTTCATGGTAACCCGGTGCTCGACGCTCGGGTACTTGTCATTGGACATTATCTGAAGAAAAGGATAGGGTACGGGAAAAGAAGTTAGATGACACCATGACCATGGCATTCTAAAGCTGCTTAACAAAGCTCAACAGAGTCTTATTGTAATATTGTTTAAACTTTGGAAACATAACAAACGTATGTTTCGATTTCTTTTATTGAAAATATGACTACTTTCATGAGTTATGAGATTTATGAATACAATAAGCTGAAACTGTAACACAAAAATAATGGTTAATGTTGCACCTCTAAAAACATGAAAAGTTAACTTATGAATGGTACTAAGTGGATGGTACTAAGGGTCTGTTTGGAGCAGAAGAATTGAAAACAGAGGAATGAGTAAAAAATACATAAAAAGAATATCGGTGAGGAGGCAAAACAGAGGATTGGAAAAATGCAGAAATGTAATTGGATGCGTTTGGAATGGAGGAATTCATAACACAGGAAAACAATATAATAAAAATATACGAACATTATTCAAGATTGATCATGCTTTTTTATACTTGCCGCGTTACAGACTCAACTGTATTGATGAATTGGCAGAACACTGAATTGAGAAATTTTAATTGTAACTGGATTTCGACAGTTGAATGTGCTACGTTCGCAAAGTATAAATATAAAAAAAATATACCTGCAAGAGGTCCCCGACGTTGATCACAAGCGCTCCGGGCACGGGCTTCACATCCACCCAGCAGCTTCTCCCTGCTTCATCCTGGTGCTTCACCTGCAGGCCACCAATGTCATCCTGCGCGAGCACGGTGAGCACGCCGGGGTCCGTGTGCGGGACGATGCCCATGGTGCGCTCCGGCTCGGGGCAGTGCGGGTAGTAGTGGCACGCCATGACCTTCCCCTCGAGGCAGGACGCCTCCTCCAGCGCGGCGGGCCCGAGTCCGAGCCCCTCGGAGAGGAGCCCCATCACGGCGCGCGCCGCGGCGGTGGCGCGCGCCTCCCACTCGAGCAGCTCGGCGCTGCAGACGGCCGGGATCCGGGCGGCGAGGTCGGGCCGGCGGTTCGGCCCGAGCATGATCTGGATGGTGTCGCGCCAGCTTGCCGCCGGGGAGTTATACAGGTCGACGTTGGTGGAGTAGTTGACTCCGCCGTCCACGGTGCGGCCGTAGTGCGGCGCGCGCTCGGCGGGCGGGAGCTCGTTGAAAGCGCGCACCGCGGCGAGGGCGCGCGCGGGGTAGTCGCCGCCGCCGCCGCCGTCCGTGGGCTGGGGGAGGGCGTGGTGGTAGTTGACGAGGTGGAAGAAGCCCCAGGTCCGGGCGGCCTCGGCGGCGGCCGCGGCGGCGGCGGGGAAGGGGAGGGAGAGGTCGACGACGGGGATGGAGACGCCGGGCGGGGCGAGCGGGATGGAGGCGTACGGGTCCGGGTGGCGGAAGATCTCCGGGATGGAGGAGACGCCGGACTCCACGAGGCCGCGCACGCCCGTGCGGGACTCCTCGAAGGCCTTGAGCAGCTCGGCGCGGCCGGGAGCGGGCGCCGGGAGGGAGGCGGACGCCATCGCCGTTGGGATGATGATCGAGTCGCTTGGAGCTGGAGTTGCGTGGATGGGAAGATGACTGTTTTGAGTTGACGATGCCGCGGGGTGGGCCGTGGGCGCGGGGTGTTCGTTGGCCATCGTCCGCTTCGTCCTCTCCGCAACCCGAGCACGCAACCTTGGAAGTCTGGATTCTGGAAGCGCCGGATGAGACGGGGGAAGACGACGGGCAACGAGGCGACGAGTCGTCGGCGCGGCTACCGCCTTGACGGAGACGGGCCGCGGCGCGGAGGAGGAAGGCTGTGATGGTCACACTACGTGGCGAACTGCTCTACTCCGGCCCCGTGGTTGGCTGGTTGCCTGGTTCTCACTCTTTCAATCACCCCCAGAAAAATTAAAAAACGGAGTTTTCATGGGGAGAGCGTGTCGGGCATCGGGTAAATTAAAGAATGCTGCAACTTCACGGCTTGGCCGCATTTCACGGCCTGGCCGAGCCCTCCCACGGGGACGCGTGGCACGATAGGGCGGGGAGAGTCGGGTAAATTAAAGAATGCTGCAACTTCACGGCTTGGCCGCATTTCACGGCCTGGCCGAGCCCTCCCACGGGGACGCGTGGCACGATAGGGCGGGGAGAGGTGGTTCTTGTGCTGCGTGGGTTTTACCTATTTTATTTTTGTTCTCCCTCTCTTCAGTTCTCTTAGGCCATGTTTTCACAGATTTTTTTTAGTCCCTATCACATCAAAAGAAATTTTACTATTTCAGAGTATCAAATAAAATCTATTTATAAACATTTTTTGATAACTGAGTGCTAATTTGCGAGACGAATCTAATGAGCCTAATTAATCCATATTTTGCTACAGTAATACTCCAGTAACCATCCTCTAATTATAAATTAATATATATCATTAGATTCGTCTCACAGTTTAGCCTCATAATTCTACAGTTATTTTTATAATTAATCTTTATTTAATATTTCTAAATGTTAAGATTCTCTTTGATGTGACATAGACTAAAGTTTAGCCCCTCAAATCAAATAACCCCTCATTCACTCACACGTCTCTCTCTTGCTCGTATACTACTAACTCTACAATTAAGAAGATAAAAGGCCGTAAAAAAACCATAACGTAAAGTAGTTTTTCATAACATGTCAAATTATAATCTTATATCAAACATTCATTTTTTTAGTGTCGCGTCTCAAACAAGAAAATCACCAGGAAGCTGCTGCCCACGAAGACACCGGAAACGAAGACAATAGTTGTGTACATGACAGTCCCAAGCCTATCTAAACATCTTTCTCTACTTAGACTAATCTCACTGAGTAGTTTCATTTTTTGTTTCCAAAAATATCACATCATCAAAATACAAATGAAACCATATATAAAACTCACTTCAGAATGCATTGTTTCGTGTTTGCTATTTCATAAGCTCTCATTTTATTTAATTTTAAGAGTCATAAAGAGTTGGTAACTGTGCATACATAGTTTCATCTTTCATCTCTCTCTTCAGTAATCCAGTGCCACATCATCTAAAATACTGACATAGTACCCTATTTAATGTGTATAAAACTCTCATGAAACCTCCACTAAAAATGTCCTTAGAAAATTAATGGCTGATTAAAATATAGTTGCCTCCAGACAAATATTAGTTTTATTGTATACTTCAACAATAACCTCTACTTTAAGATCCTTATTTTTAAAGTAGGGGTTGTCCCTACTTTCTCGACTTTGGCCATGTTTAGTTCCCAAAAATTTTCTACAGTATCCGTCACATCGAATTTTTTGACACACGCATGGAGCATTAAATACAGTTGAAAAAAATAACTAATTACACAGTCTAACTGATTAGCACGAGATAAATCTTTTAAGTCTAATTAGTCCATGATTGGACATTATTTGTCAAGTAACAATGAAATGTGCTACAGTATCAAACCCAAACTTTTTCGCGAACTAAACACAGCCTTTGTATTTAACCTACAACTCCAACAAACCCCTACTTGGTGGATCCCATCCGTAAGTGAGTGAACCTTATTTTTCTCTTTTTTTTTTCTTTTCTTCCTTCTTCCCCTCTCCTGTGCGCCATCTCTCATTGGTGAAATGGGTCTTATCCGTAAGTGAGTGAGTATTTGGTAGCTGCTAATGTTGATAGGAAAATATAATATTGAGCTACCTATTATATTATTAAAGTATTTGCTAACTACTAATATTAATAGATAAATGCAATATATGATTTGATAGAATCCACATGCTACGGATGCCATTCAATTAGCAATATTATTGTTATTAAGATATTTGTATGAGATATTATTATAAATTTATCATTTAAAATATTTACTTTAGTATTCCTTCTATTGTACTATTTTTATATTGATGTAAACTCTGATGGGGCGCGCGAAGCGCGCGTTAATTTCTAGTGGAAGAAAGGCGCGGGACGAGACGATGGAGGAGGCAGGTGGCAACTGGCAAGGCTAGAGCGAGGGTGTCTTGCAGATATGTCAACGTGGAGCACTTGAGCTACGGAGAATGACGAAGACAAGGCAAGCGGAGGTGTAGGCAAAGTAAAAGTCAGGTGCCGTAGAATATTGGAAAAAATCATTTTATTCTCCTAAACTTTGTCCACTGACCCCATAAAAAATTAAGGTTTAATTTACTTCCCCAAACTATTTCAATTGGTCCAATCTATCCTTTTTTGAGATTTCTTTTTTGGAAAAAAGTCTAAATACTCCCCTCAACTATAGCCAAAGTTTGGACAACCCCTTAAACTATCGTTTGATTCATTTTAACACCCCCCCAACTATGCTCTTTGGCCCAAATTACCCTCTATTACAATTTAATTTTTTTCATTTCTCCATGCATAGGTGAATTTTTAAGTTTAAATTTTACAAGATGATAGTACACATCATAACACATGTTAGAAAAATACATCATATTTTTTTTATCATTTGATAGGTTAGGATATTTAATAATAAGTTAATCATTGGAGTTCAAAATTACATAAAAAATAACGATGAAAAAATATAATAATTTTTTAATATATATTGTGATGTCGACTACTACCTTCTAAATTAGAATTGAAATGCAACTTGTTTATGGAGAAACAAAAATAAATAAATTACATTATGAGGCGGAATGAACTAAATAATATAGTTTAGGGGGTAATTGAATCAATTTATAGTTTAGGGAGTTATTCATACTTTGGCTATACTCGAAGGGAGTAAATTGGACTTTCACCTTTTTTTTATTTCCCCCACGTGCATTTTAGTTTCAAATTTTGCAAAATATGATGCTCTACGCTAGAAAAATACATTATGATTTTTCATGCAAAATTGTATCTCTATAATAAATTTCGTGTTAAATATTTCAACCTATGAAAATAACTATAAAAAAATTCTTAATG
Organism: Panicum virgatum; assembly: GCF_016808335.1. Lineage (NCBI taxonomy): Eukaryota > Viridiplantae > Streptophyta > Magnoliopsida > Poales > Poaceae > Panicum > Panicum virgatum. The sequence goes on along the minus strand of NC_053149.1, from coordinate 4,852,355 downwards.
TACTTTTTAAGTGAAGGCATCATGTTCTCAAATCACTTGCAAATTTTGAACTTAAAATTAAATTTGTACATGGAGAAAAAAGAATCATTAGAGGTAGATTGGACTAATTAAATTTATCAAGGGGTAAATTGGGCCTAAATTTTGCTTAGAGGTTAAGCAGACAAAGTTTTTTTTCGAGAATGTGTGTGTGGGGGGGGGGCGAGTTGCCCTACCTTTTCATTGATCGAAGAAACTTGGCACAGGGCCAAAGCAGAAGTTTACAGGGGGGAGCACATGGTTGTCCAGACTGGACAAGCTGCTCCAAAAAAGGAAAAGAATGGCTACGCCATTAGGGCACTCAAAACATGAGAGCGCCAGGTACATAGGTGTAGTTTAAGAGTAGGATCACGGAAGCGGTGCGACCATGTGTCAATGTCAGTCGCAATAAGCCGGAGAGTCGCCGCCGTAGAGGTTTGCAGGGACCTGAAAACTACGTCATTGCGGCGGTTCCAGATACGCCACAGGATAATAAGAAGAACATCATCCCAAACGTCAGCCGGAAGGTGCTGGGGGTAATGGCACATCCAAGGGGAGGCAGTCGTAGCACCTGTCGTCCCTATGGAGAGCGCCAACCAAATGTCTAGGGCACTGCCACACCCGTAGAAGAGATGTTATGCAGATTCAGTCGGGGTCGAGCAGGAAGGGCAGGAAGCGTCTTCATCATGCAGAATGTGCTTGTAGAGGAGGTTGGCTCGAGTCGGCAGCCGGTCGTTGCAGAACAGCCAAGCGAAGAACTTCACCTTGGATGGAATCTTTGTCGCCCAAATACGCTCACCATTGGGATCGAGTTCTCCAGCTGCAGCCAGGTACCTATAAGCAGAAGAAGAAAAGGTCGCATCTTCGCGATCCCAGGTCATGACACGTGCATCCGTTTCAGCAGTGAGAGCTAGGCCAGTGATGAGCCCCCTCAGGGAGGCGAGTTCAAGGCTAGCCACAGTATTGAGCCATGGTCGAAGGTTGAGGTTCAGGGATGGTTGAAGAGCAGAAGCCACAGAGTAAAAAGGACGGACCACATGGGAGAAGAGAGCTGGGAAATGGAGGTAGAGTGGACCATCAGGGAGCCAATTGTCAAACCAGAAAGAGGTGGAAGTGCCGTTACCCACGAGAACACGGGTAAACGCACGGTATCACTGGAGCTCGGCAACCACGATGTGTCGGAGGAAGGAGTCGTATGGGAGACCATCCCCAAGGTCACAGTTGATGTCACGAAGAATCCAGTCGCGCCACGGTAAAGGATCTGAGTGGTGAAGCTTGTGGACAAATTTGAGAAGCAAACAATGATTTTGGGTAGCTAAGTCTTTAATTCCGAGCCCACCTTCAATCTTAGGCAGGCATACTTTGTCCCAAGCGATAAGGCAACGAGCACCCGAGCAGGTTTCCTCACCGGTCCAGAGGAAGGCGCGGCGACGACGGTCAATGGCATCAATGATGCCTTTTGGGAGTAACAGGGAGGACATCCAGTAGACGGGGAGGCTGCTAAGGACATCATTGGTGAGCACGAGTAGGCCACCAGTGGAAAGCAATTTTCCTTTCCATCCTGCGAGGTACTTGTCACATTTCGCAATAAGCGGATGGAAATCAGCATTGTGCAGTTTGGAAGCGGAGAGGGGGAGCCCGAGATAGGGCTGAGGGAAGGAGGATATTGGGCAGCCTAGGATATCGGCAACGGCAGTGAAGTCGCTCTCGTCCATGTGCATGGGAATGAAAGTGGACTTGTGGTAATTAATGCGCAGCCCAGTGGCAGCAGCAAAGTCATCAAGGATGCCCTTGAGGATGGAAGCAGCAGGAGGACTACCACGGAGAAGAATCAGTGTATCATCCGCGTACTGAAGGACAGGACAGGGAAGGGAGGGAACGAGTGGATGATTTAGCACAGCTGATTTGGCAGCAATGGTTTTTTTTAAAACATCAGCTACTATGATGAAGAGGTATGGTGAGAGTGGGTCGCCTTGACGGAGGCCACGTTTGCACTTGAACCAATGGCCAGGGATATTGTTCAAAAGAATTGAGGTGCGACCAGTGGAGAGGAGTGAGTTGATCCAAAGACGCCAACGATCATCAAAGCCGCGGACTTGAAGGATTTTGTCGAGGCTCTCCCAATAAATTGAGTCGAAAGCTTTTTGGAAATCGAGTTTGAGAATAATGGTGGGGGATTTGCGATGATGGTAACAGCTAAGAAGCTCGGCGGCATACACAAAGTTTTCGGAGATGCAACGCCCTTTGATAAAACCTGTCTGATCAAGGCCGACAAGGAGGGGGACAAAAGGTTGCAATCTGTTAGTGAGAACTTTCGCAAAGGATTTCACAAGAGTGGTTTGGAGTGAGTGAGGAACGAGAGTACTCTATCCTACTTGTGATGAGTGAATTGTCAACCGTGCGGTGTGATCATGCGCTTGGTCTTTGGATTGCAGGTACACGGGCGTCGAGTGTCGACGGGGAGCTGCCGTGGAGGTGCTGTGGCCGATGGACCGTGCGGTGGACGGCGGTGATGGGCAGCCGGGACCGGAGCTCGGACCGGGCGGCAGCTGTGGCGTCCACTCCTGGATCGAGGGCGCAAGCGGCGACGGAAGGCGGGTTTCTTGGTTTGCGCCATAAAACCAAGGAGGCGGACGGCGGTTGAAGACGCCGAGTCGTGGAGGCACGGGCGTCGGTCTCAGGACTGACGGAGGCGACGGGCGTCGACGGCGTCTAGGGCCTCGCTGCGGGCGAGGAGGTGACGGGCGTCGGACGGCGTCTAGGGCCGTCAGAAGGCCGAGGCGGGAACGGCGTCTAGGGCCACGGCGCGGAGGCGGGAATCTTCCCGCGCGTGAGGTTTTGGCGGTTTTCTCAAAACCGGCCACCTACCCGGGTTTCGCGGACCCTCCAAAACCGCGGATTGGATCTTCATCAAGACGGCGGCATCGCGGAGAAGACTTCGTTTCGAAGAAAGAACCTCGGCCGTCGGATGAGATCGTGTACAGGGGGTGCTGCAGGCCAACCGGTCTGACCGGTCCCTGGCACCGGTCTGACCGGTCTAACCAACCGGTCTGACCGGTCTAGCGTACCGGTCTGACCGGTCCCGCGGGTATAAATACCCCTTCACTTGTGTTAGGTCAAGAGCGGCTTTTAGAACTTGTCCGTGAATTCTCTGTTTCCCCAGGCCGCCGCCCCTGCGTCTCCCTCCCTCTGTTCCTCTCGTTTGAGTTGATTTTGTCCATGGATTGTTGAAACCTTGTAAGGGATTTGATTGGGAAAGGAGACCCTATCCTCCTCGTGCCCTCTGGGCTTTTGATTCGATTCAATCCCCTGGTTTTGTGCCTTGTGCAATGGATTTTCTATTTCGTTTTTGGCACACTTGATTGAGAGGAGGCTACGAGTTCTTTGTTGTGATTCCCGTGCATGTAGCCCTGTCCTACACCCTCTGGAATCACTAGTTCGTTCAAATTCGAGTTCTTGAGTTTTTGAGAAAACCCCAATCCCTTTTGATCTCCCCCATAATTCTCACGAATCGTTGATCTTTAGGACGAGATCTTTTGGGGATATGTTCACGGGGTAGGGGCGAAGCAATCCCCCAAGTTTCATCGGTTTTCGTGGTCGTTTGCTCGAGATTCACCGTTTGAATCCATTTTCTCGGGGGTTTTCTGGGTGCTACCGGTTAGACCGGTAGGCAAGACCGGTCAGACCGGTCTGCTTGCTCTTGAACTGCCGCGACCGGTCAGACCGGTCTAGTGCACCGGTTAGACCGATCCTGGCTGTTCAGATCAGCTGTTTTTCCGATTTGCTTCCGATTTGCTGCGTGGTTTCACTCGCTCGTTCGAGGCCTTTTGTGTTGGTTTAGCTTTTCAATAGCTACTCTAAACTTTGGTCAGAACGCTTGAGGGTTTGGGTGATTTTGGGACATAGGCCGACGATTCGAATTTCGAAGAAATTTTGATCGGCTCCCATTCACCCCCCCTCTGGTCGCCGGCTTCGGTCCCACAATTGGTATCAGAGCTTGGTTGAGGTTTTTCAATACCTTAACCGGTTCGAAAACCACTTGGCGACCATGACGAGTCTTGGTAAGATCCCGGTGTTTGCCGGCGAGGACTATGCCTACTGGAAGGTTCGCATGAGAGCCTTCCTGCAGAGCATGGGAGCCGAGGTCTGGGAGATTACCAAGAACCAGCTTTACGAGGTGCTGGCTGTTTGGACCACGCCTCTTCAGGTGACCCAGCACGAGGCTAACGCCAATTCTGTCAATGCCTTGTTCGCTGGCGTTTCTCGTGCGGAGTTCTCACGCGTCCAGGGTTTTCAGGAAGCCCACAAGATTTGGACGTGCCTTAAGAACTACCACGAGGGTACACCTCAGGTGAAGGCCGGACTGTTCGAGACTCACCGGCGTGAGTACGAGAACTTCACACAGGAGCCGGGTGAGAGCATTGACCTGATGTTCAGTCATTTTCAGTCGATTGTGAACAAGGTCAATGCGAACAGATCTGCTGGTGCCCTTGAGTACACAGAGCATGAGAAGGCTCTCAAGTTGCTCTACGCACTTGACCGCTCTGTGTGGGATCTCAAGGTGAACACGATCATTGAGTCTGTAGGCTATGAGACTCTGACCGTGAACGAGCTTTTCAGCAAGCTCAAGGCCACGGAGGTGGATAACCAGACACGAGCCAAGCTCAATGGTGCCCCTCCTTCCAAGAGCGTCGCTCTTGTGACTGGCCCAGGTGGATCGAGCTCTAACACTAACTCTGCTCTTGGCTTTTCTCTTGCCTCTTTGCCTTCTGTTTCAGATGAGCAGCTGGAGACGCTGGGCGACGACGACTTGTGCCTTCTCATCAGCAAGTTCCAGTGCGTCTACCACAACAGGCAGAGGAAGAAGAACCCCGGGTGCTACAACTGCGGCGACCTGAACCACTTCATCGCCGATTGCCCCAAGAAGTCCGGCGGTGGCCAGAACAACTCCTTCGACTACTACCGCCACCGCGACCGCGATGAGGGAGGCTCCAACAAGGAGCGTCGGCGCCACAAGCACCGCAGTCGTGACCGGGGAGGACGCTTCGACAAGGAGTCGCTCAAGAAGCGCTTCCAGTACAAGGCCAAGAAGCGGGAGAAGGCCTTCCTGGCGCAGCTCAGCGACCTCGACAAGAGCTCCGACACCGACCGCTCTTCTTCACCGACGTAGCAGCACCGTCCAAATTAAACCGGCTTAAATGCACTAACCATCATCTTAATACTTAATCAAGTTACTGTGCACTTAAAACGGTGTAACCTGACAGGCTGTCGGGTAAAATCCCGATTAAACTACTGTACTCCAGGATCACAATTGCACTTAGACCCGTACGAAGACGAGCACAGGTGTTACCAGCAACAGAAATCTTCAAATTAATTTACAACACATGTTTTACATAAAAGGTTTAAATACAAACAACAGAGTTCAAACGCACAGCGGAAGTTTAAAACTGAGTTCGAAATACAATATGATAGCTACGACGACGATAAAAGGTGAGCTCCACATCCTGCCCACCGATGTGATGCCAACCTGCCCAATCTTCACGGGGAAGACGGGGCCCACTCGACGGTCCAACCTGGAGGAAGCGGCTGTCCAATCCAGGACGCACAGATCTCCTCGAAGTCCGCCGGGACACAACCTGCTCAAAAGGGTTACAACAACAACCCTGAGTATACTAATACTCAGCAAGGCTTACCCGACTCTGGGTATACTTAGCCCATTACCTAGACATGCAAGGCTTTTTGGTTCTGGAGTTCTTTTGCTGAAAAGCCGCTAGAAGTGAATCCTTACTTTCAATGTTTTAGCTCCGGTTAGTACATCAGGTATTAACTAAGTTCGCCTAATCATCTAGAGCACACATGGTAGATCAGATTAATCTTCAGAACAACAGATATAGCATTCCATCATTACTTTTCAATACTTATTCCACTTCTTACTACGATGTGACAAAGAGATCAAGGCTCTCATAACCGCGAGTCACGGCGAATCGATCCGATTTAACCTTGCAAGGTGGACCTAACTCACACGACACATGTAAGCCCCGTCGGGCCTCGCGCGTCAACTGTTTCCACATTACCACGGCATCTGAACTACGCCTGCTAAAACCCAGGTGATGGGCCCCTCGCAGTGAACTCCCGGAGAACCCGGAGGCGGCATCCTATCCAACACCCGCCAACTCCCACGCCCAGCGTAGCATGGCGGAATTCAAATCACCGCTGTAAGGTGGTACACAGCTTACCGGTTTCGACTACCTCCTACTTCCGGTATGTGGTTAGTACTGTTCAATCCTCGATCAGCACTGCCAACAACGGAACGGTCCTCAATCGACACAGGCGGAACTTACTTTCCATCTATTCCATACCAAAACCAACTCATTTCCGCCCGGTCTCCATTTCTCTTTACTCAACAATTAATTCCAAGCCAAAACTAAGGGATCAAGACCCTAAACTCGCGAGTGACAGAATCACTCGACTTCTACCGAAATCCTAATTAGCAAAGCATTTCTATCGACACCCGCATACTAGTATAGGCCCACGGTACCTAGGGAAAACATGCATACTATGGTTCCATTCAACTCCTAGAGCATAAATGCACAATACTTAAATAAACATTGAATAATTTAAATTATGGTTATGCTCCGGGGCTTGCCTTGCAGGTCAGCGGGGTTAATAAAGTCTGCTGGAGCGTGCTCAACGGTGACCTGCTGCTGCTCCTCTGCTCGTGGCTCCTGGACCGGCTCAACGATCAGCTCGTGGACAGCTTCGTTCGCGGCGTCTACACGAATAAAATATGCCATGCAATAGATTAGAACCCAGCAATACATGAATGCTACTGATGCGATTCCAAAAGTTAAAATATTTTAGCCTGAAGTGTTTCCTTCCAAAAACAACTAACAACACCTAAATAACGAAAAGAGCACGGCTAAGGCAAACTATAAGCAAAACCCTATCTTGCAAACATTATCTAGCAACACAATTAACCAGCGTAACGCGAAGACAGTAAAGCATGCCAAAGAATTTTTCCAGCAATTAAAGATATAGAAACACATTTCTTTTAGCCCTAGAAAAGGAAAGCAAACACTAACAGATGCACAACCAAGCATAAAGGCTAAGCATCTAAAAATTTTACAGTGGATTACACATGCAAGGATAAGGCCACTGCAAATTTTTCATAATTTTTAGAGCAATAAAACAAGTGGTACAAAATAAACTAGGTTAAACACAAATTGAATTTTTCATCAGAGAAAAAAGTGACAATTCACATGAACCAGTATTTTTCCTCTGAAGATCATTATTTTAGAAACCTAACAAAATTTGTTTGGCATTTTTCGCATTTTTCTGTGAATTTACACGGATTTTTAAAGTTTCAGCTAAAAATAAGAAATGGAAAACAATAAAAAGGGGGGCTGACAGCCGGGCCCACTTGCCAGGGACCCAGGCCCGCCCCCCACCTCCTCTGTTTCACGCGCGCCGCGCGCGCCACGGCCGTGGCCAGCGGGGCGGCCAGCACCGCGGCGGCGGCGGCGTCCCGGCCCGCCCGCTGCTCGCCGGCGGCGCGTCGCGTCCCGCCCGCGGCCCAAGCAGCTCGGCGGAGCCGGCGCCCGCGGCGGCGCAGGGGGGGGCGCGCGCGCAGTGCGCTAGCGGCGGGGCAGGGGCTGGGCGGCGACGGCGCGCGGCCGTTCCGGCCCGGCCGGCGGCGGAGGCGGCGCTAGGCGGCGGGGGTGGCGGTCTGCGGCGGCTGGCGGCGGTGCGGCGCGCGACAGCGGCGCACGGGAAGGCGCAGGGGCGGCTGGCGGCGTGCGCGCGTGGTGGCGGCACGTTCGCGGCGGCGCGGCGGGGATTCGACAGCGGCGGCCGCGGAATCGGGTGGGGGAAAAGGCCAGTGAGCGAGGGGAGGTCGCGATTGAGCTCACCGTGGGTCGATTTTGGGCGGAGGAGACCTCGGAGAGGGAGCTCGACGAAGAGGGGCGGAGCTCGGCGGGAACGACGATGGCGAGCGGCGGTCTGAGCTCGGTGCTAGGTCGATTCGGCCGGGGTAGGGCACGGCCGCGCTCGTGGAGGGATGGACGAGCTTCGGCGCGAGGTTGCGCCGCTTGGAGTGCGACGAATCGAGGCGGGGCGGCGAGGGTTGGCCGGAGCGACGAACGACGGCGATGTCGCTCGGTTCTGCTCGCTCGCTCGAGCTCGACCTAGCTCAGAGGAAGGAGGAAGGAGGATTGGGACGGCACGGGAAGCTTCGAGGCGACCGTGAGAGGAGAAGAGCGGCGTCGGGCGCGATTGCCGACGCGTGGACGCGCTCGCCGGCGACCACGGCGGCGGTATGGGCGTCGGGGCACAGTGCCGAGCACAGGAGGGGCACTGTTTGTTCGTTTAATGATTTTAGCCCGAGTTTGACAAGTTGAAACTCAATTTTTCATATAGGAACTTGAAATTTGGCCAAAATAAAAGTTGTAGAGAAAAAGAAGATCTACAACTTTCGTTTTGGGCGGAAGTTGATTTGGAGCTCAGATCAAGGACAAAAACGAGATCGAACACAGCTAAGTAGATGTTTACTAAGCGAACGCGATTAGCGTTAACGACGAATTTGAGTCCACGATTAGCGAGATAAATCGTGATTAGCAGGACGATTAACACAGGGGTGTTACAGCCTTCCCCCCTTAAAAGAATCTCGTCCCGAGATTCAGGCACAAAGGAATAAAGACAGGCAGAAGGGTTCGAAGTTGTAGTACCTGGATGAGTGTTCAAAAATTCCGGATACTTGGATTTCAGAAATTCCTCCTTCTCCCAAGTCGCTTCATCTTCGGAGTGATTACTCCATTGAACTTTGTAGAATCGGTTGGTTGTGCGACGAGTAACTCGATCCTTGCGATCAATGATCTTGATAGGATGCTCAGGATAGGTGAGATCAGACTCTAATTGAATCGAGTCACTTGCTACAGCTTCAGTCGGAACTCTAAGGCACATTCTGAGTTGCGATACATGGAAGATGTTATGAACTGCAGAAAGATTCGCTGGAAGATCCAACCGATAAGCCACAGGACCGCATCGTTCCACAATTGGATATGGACCGATGTAGCGGGGAGCTAGCTTTCCCTTTATTCCAAACCTTTGCACGCCTTTCCAAGGTGATACTTTTAAATAGACATAGTCACCGACTTTAAAGACGATTGGATCTCTTCTTTTATCCGCATAGCTCTTCTGTCGGGACTGTGCAATCTTTAAGTTGGCTTGGATAAGGCGGACTTGTTCTTCGGCCTCTTGAACCATGTCGGGCCCAAAGATTGTTCTTTCTCCGGTTTCAGACCAATTGAGAGATGTACGGCAGCGACGACCATACAATGCTTCAAATGGAGCCATTTTGATGCTTTCTTGATAACTATTGTTATAAGAAAATTCAGCTAACGGCAAACATTGATCCCATTTCTGTGGATAGGTCAAGACGCAAGCACGGAGCATATCTTCCAAAATTTGATTTATCCTCTCGGTTTGGCCGTCTGTTTGAGGGTGATATGCAGAGCTGCGAATAAGATGCGTTCCCAAGCAAGCATGTAATTGCTCCCAAAAACGAGCAACGAACTGAGTTCCACGATCAGAAATGATAGTCTTTGGCACACCATGTAAACATAGTATGCGATCCATGTACAATTCCGCATATTGCTTAGTCAAGTACGTCGTCTTAACTGGGAGGAAATGTGCCGACTTGGTCAATCTATCCACTATAACCCAAATAGAGTCGTACCCCTTTTGAGTTCGAGGTAAGCCGACGATGAAATCCATACTTATATCTTCCCATTTCCATTCTGGAATACTCAAGGGCTGAAGAGTCCCAGCTGGTCTGAGATGACTGGCTTTAACCCTTCGACAGATATCACACTCTGACACATACTTGGCTATTTCTCTTTTCATCCGAGTCCACCAAAATCGTTGCTTCAGGTCTTGGTACATCTTGTTGCTACCCGGATGAATTGATAGTCGTGAAGTATGAGCTTCGCCAAGAATTTGTTTTCTGAGCTCAATATTCTTAGGCACCACTAACCGGTCCTTGAACCACAACACATTCTCATTATCCTGGTGGAAGCAATTCACTTTAGGGTCTCCTTCTGATAGTCTTCTCTGAATTTCCTTAACCCCCTTATCTTGCTTTTGTGCCACTATGATGAGATCGCGAAGAGTAGGAGTAAGCTCTAGATGAGCCAATGTGCCATGTGGTACAATACTTAAATTCAGCTTTTCCATTTCAAAGCAAAGAGATTCGCTTAATGGTATAGCTGAGATGCAATGACAGTGAGCTTTGCGACTCAGCGCATCGGCAACTACATTTGCCTTGCCAGGATGATAATGCACTTCGAGCTCATAATCTTTAATCAACTCAAGCCATCTTCTTTGACGCATGTTCAAATCAGCTTGAGTGAACAGATATTTGAGGCTCTTGTGATCGGTATAGATGTTGCACAATGAACCTAAAAGATAGTGTCGCCAGATCTTCAGTGAATGGACCACAGCTGCTAATTCAAGATCATGAGTGGGATAGTTTTCTTCATGATGCTTGAGTGATCGAGATGCATAAGCAATCACTCGGTTCTCCTGCATCAGAACACAGCCAAGTCCTGTGCCCGAGGCATCACAGTAGACATCGAATGGTTTTGTAGTATCAGGCTGGGCCAAAATTGGAGCAGAAGTGAGAAGTGTTTTCAATTTCTGGAAAGCTTCCTCACATTGATTACTCCAATAGAACTTGACACCCTTTTTCAGAAGTTCAGTCATCGGCTTCGCAATTCGGGAGAATTCTGGAATAAATCGTCGATAATACCCAGCTAAACCCAAGAAACTGCGGATTTCAGGAACTGAAGTGGGAGCTTCCCAATCGAGTACATCCTGTACTTTACTGGGATCCACAGAGATGCCCTCAGCAGATATGACGTGACCGAGGAATGGTACTTCCTTCAGCCAGAAGTCACACTTGCTGAATTTGGCATAAAGCTGGTGCTCTCTCAGACGCTGAAGTACTATATGAAGATGCTGGGCATGTTCTTCCTCATTCTTGGAGTAGATCAAGATATCATCAATGAAGACCACGACGAACTTGTCTAACTCCGGCATGAATACCGAATTCATGAGGTACATGAAATAAGCGGGAGCATTGGTTAATCCGAAAGACATCACCAAATACTCATATAAACCATAACGAGTAGAGAAAGCTGTTTTTGGTATATCCACCGGTCTGATTTTGATTTGATGATAACCAGATCGTAGATCTATTTTTGAGAATACCTTAGCTCCAGCTAATTGATCAAAAAGAATATCAATACGAGGAAGTGGATATTTGTTTTTGATGGTGACTGCATTCAGCGGTCGATAATCCACACATAGCCTCAGTCCGTGATCTTTCTTCTTTACGAACAGAGCCGGACAACCCCAAGGTGAGGTGCTCGGTCGGATATAGCCTTTATCCAGCAACTCTTGTAACTGGATTTTTAATTCAGCTAACTCACTGGGAGTCATTCTATATGGCCTTCGAGATATGGGGGCTGTGCCTCGTGATTGTCATTGTCATGATTATCACCCATCTGCAAAAATAATCATTCCCCTGGTTAGCCATTTCGCTATCAGGACTAATTCATGCAATATAAAGAATGTGCATATATAATATGAACACACAGTATGAATCCTTCCCCTCGCGATATGGTTCACCAAGGGAAGATAAACTAACTTGCTTTGGTTGAAAATGTATCAACACAACAAGTTTTCGTCCAGAGTAGCTCTAACGTATGCAAAACTGAACCTCGCTCAACAATGTTTCAGATTCGAAGACGATCAAACACAACTCAAATCTGAAAAATTCACACACTGACAGAAAAGATCACCACGGAAGTAAAATTTACAATAAGCAGCCACGCTGCTTCAGCTGGAACAAGGTTCAGTACAAACCAAGCCGTGCTACGGCAACAAACTAACATGGGAGAAGGGTTCACAAACAACCCTACAACACACCACTACGGGGTCTTACACGACCCAGCTACACACCACACTAGGAGGGTTATCCTACATGACTCGAACTACTGAGCCACAAAAGAATTCTCAACCCAAGGTTAGCCTAAAGATCTATGTTGGTCATCCTACCCAACTATCCTACAGTAAGGCTACACTGCAAGGGAAGAATCAACACTATCCCGCTGCGTCCTCACAGAGTCCCTGGTCCCGACTCGACTCCAGACACTCCCTCGATCTCCTCAGGGTCCTCTTCCTCTTCTTCTTCTTCTGGCTCCTCCTCTGCTGCATCAGCCTCCATCTCTGCTGCTGCCTGCACCTGAGCCTGGGCATCCTCAATCCACTCCTGTGCCTGCTGAAGCTGCCCCTCAAGGTGCTGCACCATCTGAGTCCTGTTCTCCAGCTCCTCCTGCAACTCCTGAATCCTGATCTTCCTCGCTCTGGACTTGGCCTTCAGGGTCTTGATCTTATCCTGAGTACCGATCATGTGCTGCTCATGGAGGTGAGCCTCTCGAGCCTTGCTCCTGCATATCGCATTTTCCTCGCGAAGCTGCTCATACATGTTGCTCAAGGCTGAGGAGTAGCTGAACGAGAGTGCTGTCCTGACGCTGTAGTCGGGCATCATGATGTTCAGGTTGCGGTTAACCCGATCTGCATAGGCCTGAGTGGTCTCATCCCTCAGAGGAAACACACTGTAAGGAGTATCTATCACCTCTGCATTATGCTTCTCTGAGAACTCCTCAATAGCCCTCCTAGCTGCAATCTCCCAGGAGTCTGCCAGCTTCCTACCATAAAAAGTGAGCTGCCACGAGTCCCAATCCAAGCGAGCGGGGCAAGCAGGAATCTTCACAATCATCTGACAGCGCTCGGTGCCCAGCAAGCTAGACTCGTGTCCGGAGTACTGTGGGGGCTCAGTGTAGTCAAACGCCCTGAGCATCTGCCACAGCAGACGAGGAAAGTGGCCGGTGTGGAGGGCATTGGAGTGCGCCCAACCCTCAGCGTCCACGATCACGTGCGTGAAGCTAGCCATCTGTAAGAACACATAACGCTAGCGTAAGTCACAGATTTTTTTTAAAGAACAGATTTAAACTTGGTAACGCAACACAAATAAATTTTTAAGAACACATAGTAAAAACATGGTGATCCAAATAAATTTTTGTGAAGCGCAACCGAAGGTAACAAAACAAACACACAACTCAGGAATACAAGATGCATGCCACGTTCTAGCGTTTCTCACCCAAACAAGTACCAAAATATGGTATACGAGAGCAATCGGTGGCACAATTACGTTCTCTCCCTATATATAGACTAGTCGTTCCTACGATCAAGGATTTTATAACGCGCTTACGTGGTTAGTTTCCTGCAGAAGAGCACAGAGACAGATATAATATCCATTGCTGGACCCTTCGTGCCAGCACACACGAACGGCCCCCATGTGTCCTACGCCACACGGGTAACGCATATGCAGTTTCCCACATATTCACACATACATTACCATCCACTATAGAAATGGCACCCAGACGTTCGACGCTGAATGGGCAGCGCTGCATACGTCATAACAACGTATTCACTTCCCGTACACTCGCCTTACGGGACATCCAAGGGTAGACGTGTCCCAAGGGTCACGGTCATGGCCAACCGCATGACAGGTTTACATCTCGTAACATTGCCTTACGAAATGGCCGTGATCACAATCACACGACATGAAATCCGCACTCCATATCAGGCGGCAGATAGCGACAGGCTCGTTTGAATTGAGCCTTATCACCTCCTCGTATGCTCAACATACGGGACCCGCGCACGTATGAAACACGTGGGCTATTCTAAGGACTACCAGAATGCTTACCTTGCTTACCTTAGCGTAGGTGCGTCGTTACCGAAATAAGGTTTAACAAAAAGTAAAAGCTGGAAGTGCTGGAATAAAATAGATACTTAGTTGCCACCTAACTTATATAAAACATAATTAGGGCATACGAACTATCTATTCTATTCCTTAGCGCATCTAGCGTCAACTTTTCGAAAAACCCGAAATCGTTGCAAGGTAATCACCCCAGTGCAATTTAGAGCTCTGATGCCAGCTGTAGCAGCACCGTCCAAATTAAACCGGCTTAAATGCACTAACCATCATCTTAATACTTAATCAAGTTACTGTGCACTTAAAACGGTGTAACCTGACAGGCTGTCGGGTAAAATCCCGATTAAACTACTGTACTCCAGGATCACAATTGCACTTAGACCCGTACGAAGATGAGCACAGGTGTTACCAGCAACAGAAATCTTCAAATTAATTTACAACACAGGTTTTACATAAAAGGTTTAAATACAAACAACAGAGTTCAAACGCACAGCGGAAGTTTAAAACTGAGTTCGAAATACAATACGATAGCTACGACGACGATAAAAGGTGAGCTCCACATCCTGCCCACCGATGTGATGCCAACCTGCCCAATCTTCACGGGGAAGACGGGGCCCACTCGACGGTCCAACCTGGAGGAAGCGGCTGTCCAATCCAGGACGCACAGATCTCCTCGAAGTCCGCCGGGACACAACCTGCTCAAAAGGGTTACAACAACAACCCTGAGTATACTAATACTCAGCAAGGCTTACCCGACTCTGGGTATACTTAGCCCATTACCTAGACATGCAAGGCTTTTTGGTTCTGGAGTTCTTTTGCTGAAAAGCCGCTAGAAGTGAATCCTTACTTTCAATGTTTTAGCTCCGGTTAGTACATCAGGTATTAACTAAGTTCGCCTAATCATCTAGAGCACACATGGTAGATCAGATTAATCTTCAGAACAACAGATATAGCATTCCATCATTACTTTTCAATACTTATTCCACTTCTTACTACGATGTGACAAAGAGATCAAGGCTCTCATAACCGCGAGTCACGGCGAATCGATCCGATTTAACCTTGCAAGGTGGACCTAACTCACACGACACATGTAAGCCCCGTCGGGCCTCGCGCGTCAACTGTTTCCACATTACCACGGCATCTGAACTACGCCTGCTAAAACCCAGGTGATGGGCCCCTCGCAGTGAACTCCCGGAGAACCCGGAGGCGGCATCCTATCCAACACCCGCCAACTCCCATGCCCAGCGTAGCATGGCGGAATTCAAATCACCGCTGTAAGGTGGTACACAGCTTACCGGTTTCGACTACCTCCTACTTCCGGTATGTGGTTAGTACTGTTCAATCCTCGATCAGCACTGCCAACAACGGAACGGTCCTCAATCGACACAGGCGGAACTTACTTTCCATCTATTCCATACCAAAACCAACTCATTTCCGCCCGGTCTCCATTTCTCTTTACTCAACAATTAATTCCAAGCCAAAACTAAGGGATCAAGACCCTAAACTCGCGAGTGACAGAATCACTCGACTTCTACCGAAATCCTAATTAGCAAAGCATTTCTATCGACACCCGCATACTAGTATAGGCCCACGGTACCTAGGGAAAACATGCATACTATGGTTCCATTCAACTCCTAGAGCATAAATGCACAATACTTAAATAAACATTGAATAATTTAAATTATGGTTATGCTCCGGGGCTTGCCTTGCAGGTCAGCGGGGTTAATAAAGTCTGCTGGAGCGTGCTCAACGGTGACCTGCTGCTGCTCCTCTGCTCGTGGCTCCTGGACCGGCTCAACGATCAGCTCGTGGACAGCTTCGTTCGCGGCGTCTACACGAATAAAATATGCCATGCAATAGATTAGAACCCAGCAATACATGAATGCTACTGATGCGATTCCAAAAGTTAAAATATTTTAGCCTGAAGTGTTTCCTTCCAAAAACAACTAACAACACCTAAATAACGAAAAGAGCACGGCTAAGGCAAACTATAAGCAAAACCCTATCTTGCAAACATTATCTAGCAACACAATTAACCAGCGTAACGCGAAGACAGTAAAGCATGCCAAAGAATTTTTCCAGCAATTAAAGATATAGAAACACATTTCTTTTAGCCCTAGAAAAGGAAAGCAAACACTAACAGATGCACAACCAAGCATAAAGGCTAAGCATCTAAAAATTTTACAGTGGATTACACATGCAAGGATAAGGCCACTGCAAATTTTTCATAATTTTTAGAGCAATAAAACAAGTGGTACAAAATAAACTAGGTTAAACACAAATTGAATTTTTCATCAGAGAAAAAAGTGACAATTCACATGAACCAGTATTTTTCCTCTGAAGATCATTATTTTAGAAACCTAACAAAATTTGTTTGGCATTTTTCGCATTTTTCTGTGAATTTACACGGATTTTTAAAGTTTCAGCTAAAAATAAGAAATGGAAAACAATAAAAAGGGGGGGGGGCTGACAGCCGGGCCCACTTGCCAGGGACCCAGGCCCGCCCCCACCTCCTCTGTTTCACGCGCGCCGCGCGCGCCACGGCCGTGGCCGGCGGGGCGGCCAGCACCGCGGCGGCGGCGGCGTCCCGGCCCGCCCGCTGCTCGCCGGCGGCGCGGCGCGTCCCGCCCGCGGCCCAGGCAGCTCGGCGGAGCCGGCGCCCGCGGCGGCGCAGGGGGGGCGCGCGCGCAGCGCGCTAGCGGCGGGGCAGGGGCTGGGCGGCGACGGCGCGCGGCCGTTCCGGCCCGGCCGGCGGCGGAGGCGGCGCTAGGCGGCGGGGGTGGCGGTCTGCGGCGGCTGGCGGCGGTGCGGCGCGCGACAGCGGCGCACGGGAAGGCGCAGGGGCGGCTGGCGGCGTGCGCGCGCGGTGGCGGCGCGTTCGCGGCGGCGCGGCGGGGATTCGACAGCGGCGGCCGCGGAATCGGGTGGGGGAAAAGGCCGGTGAGCGAGGGGAGGTCGCGATTGAGCTCACCGTGGGTCGATTTTGGGCGGAGGAGACCTCGGAGAGGGAGCTCGACGAAGAGGGGCGGAGCTCGGCGGGAACGACGATGGCGAGCGGCGGTCTGAGCTCGGTGCTAGGTCGATTCGGCCGGGGTAGGGCACGGCCGCGCTCGTGGAGGGATGGACGAGCTTCGGCGCGAGGTTGCGCCGCTCGGAGTGCGACGAATCGAGGCGGGGCGGCGAGGGTTGGCCGGAGCGACGAACGACGGCGATGTCGCTCGGTTCTGCTCGCTCGCTCGAGCTCGACCTAGCTCAGAGGAAGGAGGAAGGAGGATTGGGACGGCACGGGAAGCTTCGAGGCGACCGTGAGAGGAGAAGAGCGGCGTCGGGCGCGATTGCCGATGCGTGGACGCGCTCGCTGGCGACCACGGCGGCGGTATGGGCGTCGGGGCACAGTGCCGAGCACAGGAGGGGCACTGTTTGTTCGTTTAATGATTTTAGCCCGAGTTTGACAAGTTGAAACTCAATTTTTCATATAGGAACTTGAAATTTGGCCAAAATAAAAGTTGTAGAGAAAAAGAAGATCTACAACTTTCGTTTTGGGCGGAAGTTGATTTGGAGCTCAGATCAAGGACAAAAACGAGATCGAACACAGCTAAGTAGATGTTTACTAAGCGAACGCGATTAGCGTTAACGACGAATTTGAGTCCACGATTAGCGAGATAAATCGTGATTAGCAGGACGATTAACACAGGGGTGTTACAACCGACCTCCAACGACGACGACAAGAAGAAGAAGAAGTGGGACAAGGAAGCCACCGGCTTCATCGGCCTTTGCTTGGCGGCCGGTCGGCGCAAGAGCTTCTGCACCATGGCGGGTGAAGCCGATGGTGTTCGTGCATCTTTGGGTGGACATGCTACACCGACGCACTCCGGCTCTTCTCCTGGATCCGAGAGCGATTCAGAGGTAAACTCCACGATCGACCTACTTAATACAGAGGTTAGGGAGTTGTACGCTGCTCTCGACAACCAGAAGAGGCTGCTTAAGGAAGCAGCTAGAGAGCGTAGAAAGCTTAGGGCTGAGCTGGCTTGTGCTAGGGAGAAATCTAGTGAGGATGAGTGCGCTGGCTGCATATCTCACATGAACGATCTTGTTGCTCTCCGTGCCAAGCATGATGAGAACGTCGCGAACCTAGATGTTGCTAAGACTTCGCTTTCTGACGTGTCTCACGAGCTAGCCAAGGCCAAGCATGAGCTTGAACTTGTCAAGGACGCTCCCATTGTTAGTGATGTGCTTGAATGCGATGAGTGTCCTATTTTCAAGTTTGATCTAGCTTCTTTGCAGTTCAAGTTTGCTACTATTGTTTGTGAACTAGAGGAGCTTAGATCTAGGCCTGTTTTGCTTGGCACTTGTAAGCTTTGTCCCACGCTTAGGTCGGAGCTAGAGGAGAAGAACGCTTTGATCAAATCTTTTGGAAAGACTAAGGTCATAGAGTCTAGCCCACCTATCGACTGCTCTGTTTGCCCTGGTTTGATCTCTGATTTGGATAGTCTTGTGGTAGAGAAAGCCAACCTGGAGAATGAGAATACCTATCTTAAGGCGATTTTGAGTTGGGTTTCTAGCAGTGAGCCGCAGTTGGGCATGATGATTAAGCAGTTCAAGCGTGGTGATGGGTTTGGGGTCGGTTACACATACACGAAGTCAGACTTTGACAGGTTGTATGGTAAGATTGGTAAGGCTGCTGGAAACACTGCTAGCACGAGTACGTAGCCTTCGCTTGTTGACCCCGCGGATGGTGTGCTTAAAGAACCACCGAAAGCACCTCCGCAGAAGCAGGTTTGGGTTCCAAAGCCCAATGAGCTGAGGAACTCCATCGACATGCTCTCTGCTGCCACAGCCCAGGTTGCCCAGAAGAAGAGGGCTGCTCCTCCTCGTCCGCAGGCTAGGCCTCCACCTCCCAAGCGTGAGGTGAGGTACCACTGCGAGTTCTGTGACAGGGAAGGTCACCTGGAGGAGTTTTGCTTCAGGAGGAAGCGGGCTGTGAGGAGAGAGCAGGAGAGACTGAACGCGGACATGTACTCTGCTCGGGTGCATGGTCCTTCTCAGCATAGTGATAGGTGAGATGCTAGGGCGCGCCGTGTAGGTGGAGGTCAGGGAGACGGTGGTGGTTACCGTGCTCCAGCAGGTGGTCGATTTGCCGGCCGTGCTCCTGGTCGTTTTCAGTACGGCTATGGACCACGAGACCGATGCTTTGGAGGAGGTTTTGAGGCTCCACGCTTTCCTCGCGGTGGTGTTCGTCAGTCACGCGGTAGACGGGACGGGGGATACGCTTTGTCTGGTTTTGCTAACCCTTCTGTAGAGCAAATGGCTCGACACTGGTTTGCTTCTCACTTTGCTAACCCCAGTGTTGAGACATTTGCTCACCCTTTGTCTCACTACTGATGTGCAGGTCGGAGGCTTGGAGAACAGGTGGATCATGGACTCCGGTTGTTCGCGCCACATGACCGGAAATGACAAATGGTTCTCCAGCCTCACCCCGATGCGCTCAAAGGAGTACACTGTGTTTGGGGATAATGGAAGAGGAAAGGTACGTGGACTTGGCGCTGTTCGAGTTTCTGATCGCTTTACCCTAAGAGAAGTTGCTTTGGTTTTGAATCTTGGTTTTAATTTGCTCTCTGTTTCGCAACTTCTTGATGAGGGGTTTGAGGTTCGCTTCAAGGAGGGTTGTTCGCGTGTTTTGGATTCCAGGGGAGATTTGGTTTGCCGGATTACACCTCGTGATCGAGTTTTCTTGGTTGACTTCTCTGGAACTCCTGTTGGCCCTTCTCATTGCTTGATGGCTGGTCCTTCTTCTGATTTGTGGAAGTGGCATAGGAGACTAGGACATTTGAGCTTCGATTTGTTGTCGAGACTGAGCTCACTTGGCCTGATCCGAGGATTGCCCAAACTGAAGTTTGAGAAGAACCTTGTTTGCCATCCGTGTCGCCACGGGAAAATGATTGCCGCTTCTCATCCGCCTGTTAATCAGGTGATGACCGCTCACCCTGGAGAATTGTTACACATGGACACAGTTGGTCCTTCTAGGGTGATGTCTGTTGGTGGGAAGTGGTACGTGCTTATGATTGTGGACGACTTTTCTCGCTATTTTTGGGTCTTTTTCATGAGAACCAAGGATGAGGCTTTCAATTTTGTTCGAGACTTGATCTTGAGGTTGAAAAACGAGCTACCCCAGGCCATGCGAGCGATCCGTAGTGACAATGGCACAGAATTCAAAAACGCTCGTTTTGACGCCTTTTGCAGTGATCAAGGGCTTGAACATCAGTATTCTTCTCCCTACACTCCACAGCAGAATGGAGTTGTAGAGCGGAAGAATCGGACGCTGGTTGAGACGGCGAGGACGATGCTCAATTAGCATAGGACTCCTCGCAAATACTGGGCTGAGGCGGTTAACACCGCTTGTTACGTGTCCAACCGCATTTTCTTGCATGCCTTTATGCACAAGACTTCTTATGAGTTGCGGTTTGGACGTCAGCCCCGTGTTGACCATCTCAGAGTTTTCGGTTGCCGGTGTTTTGTGCTGAAAGATGGAAATCTTGATAAGTTTGAGTCTCGCTCGTCTGACGGTATTTTTCTCGGTTATGCTTCTCACTCTAGAGCGTACCGTGTGCTGATTATTGATACTAACATCGTCAGAGAGACTTGTGAGGTCACTTTCGACGAGACTGCACCGTGCAATTCTTTTGTCTTTGAAGTTGCAGGAGATGATGAGCTCGGCACCTCCATCTTTGAAGATGAGGAGGAAGAAGCTGCAGATGGCGAGGCTGAGGCTACCACGCGTGCTGTGGACCCAGCTATCTCTGCTACGAGCTCGGACGATGAAGACGGCCCCGATCGAACTACGTCTACTTCACGGGGGATGTTCGAGGAGGTGACTAAGGCTACACCAGCTGATCCTGAGGAGACACCAGCTTTGGTTGAGGAGGAGGCGACTTCGACACGGGAAGCACCGTGACACATTCAGCGCCACCATCCACCTCAACAGATGCTAGGTGATCTCAACGAGCGAGTCACCAGGTCCAAGGTAACAAGTATCGCTGGTTTTGCTCATTCAGCGTTTGTTGCCTCTTTTGAGCCCAAAGATATTGGACACGCTCTTTTTGATTCTAATTGGGTCAATGCCATGCATGAGGAACTTGAAAATTTTGAAAGAAACCAAGTTTGGGTCTTAGTCGAGCCTCCACCTGCTTGTAATCCCATCGGAATGAAGTGGGTTTTCAAAAACAAGCAGGGTGAGGATGGTTTGGTTGTTCGAAACAAGGCTCGTCTTGTTGCCCAGGGGTTTTGCCAAAAAGAGGGTATTGATTTTGAGGAAACCTTTGCTCCTGTTGCTCGTTTGGAGGCTATTCGAATCTTTCTTGCATTTGCTGCTTCCAAGGGTTTTAAAGTTTTCCAAATGAATGTTAAATCTGCCTTCTTGAATGGTTTTATGGAAGAAGAGGTTTATGTAAAGCAACCCCCTGGTTTCGAAAATCCCAAGTTTCCAAACCGTGTTTATAAACTTCAGAAAGCTCTTTACGGTTTGAAACAGGCACCTAGGGCTTGGTATGATAGATTGAAAATCTTTTTGCTGGCTCAGGGCTTTAAAATGGGATGTGTTGATAAAACTTTGTTCCTCATGCGATCTGGCACTGATTTCCTTTTGGTCCAGATATACGTGGATGATATTATCTTTGGTGGCTCTTCTCACGCTCTTGTCTCCAAGTTTTCTGAGCAGATGTCCAGGGAGTTCGAGATGAGCATGATGGGTGAGTTGCAGTTCTTCCTCGGGCTGCAGATCAAGCAAACTCCTCAGGGCACTTTTGTCCATCAAGCCAAGTACACTAGAGGCTTGCTGCGGAAGTTCGACATGAGTGACTTGTCTCCTCAGCCGACTCCGATCAGCACATCTACGGCGCTTGATGAGGACTTGGACGGTGAGGCGGTGGACCAGAAGGAGTACAGGAGCATGATCGGCTCGCTCCTGTACCTGACGGCGACGCGACCAGACATCCAATTCGGCGTCTGCCTCTGCGCGCGGTATCAGGCTTCGCCGCGCATCTCCCACAGGCAGGTGGTGAAACGCATCTTTAGGTATCTAAAATTCACCCCTGAATTTGGTCTTTGGTACTCTGCGGACTCTTCTCTGGTTTTGGTGGGCTTTTCTGATGCCGATTTCGGTGGGTGTCGGTTGGATCGCAAGTCGACATCCGACACTTGTCAATTTCTCGGTACATCTTTGGTGTCTTGGTCCTCTCGCAAGCAGGCTAGTGTAGCACTTTCTTCCACAGAAGCTGAGTATGTTGCCGCTGCTAGCTACTGCTCCCAGATACTTTGGATGAAACAAAGCTTGCAGGATTATGGCTTGAGTTTTGGTAGGGTTCCCATCTTTGTAGACAACATGTCAGCCATTAGCATTGCAAAGAACCCTGTCCTACACTCCAGAACCAAGCACATAGACATCCGATTCCATTTCCTGCGAGACAATCATGAGAGAGGACACATAGACCTGATCCATGTCCCTTCAGAGAGGCAAACCGCAGATATACTTACCAAACCGCTAGAGCAAGACATTTTTGCTCGCTTGCGAGGGGAGCTTGGGGTTTGTTACCCCTTTTGATCGCTGACTTTTGTTTTGGTTAGCTTGGTAGGTCTTTGTTTTGCTTCTCTTTGTTTTCTAGGTTTGGTAGTTGCATTGTGCATATGCATTGTACATGTTTGCATTTTGCATTGTCTCACTTGCACTAGCATTCTTGAATACTTTGCTATGATCTTCTAGTGCCTGCTAGTGTGAGTTGATAAATTTGATCATGTATAGCTTGCTCCACTGTGTATATGACATCATCTGAGTTAAGCTATTTTGTTTTGAAAATCTGAAAACATGATCACCCTGCTTTGTCTACTAGCATGTTAGGGCGTGTTGATGTGCTTTACTATCTTATTCATGCTAGTATAGCCATCTGTTCAGCAATTCACACTTGAAATGATCTAAATCTGATAAAATTGCTTGGACTGTTCTTGAAATGGATTGAAAAGATCCAGGTGGGATTGCTTGTCGCACTGATCGAGCTTTCGGGACGGCTCACTTTGCACTTGTGAGAACCCGGGCAAGGCTGTGCATAACTGAAATGAGTGCTTTAAGCTTCTGATTGTCTGTTGGCATAGGCTTGGCCTCGTTGCTAAGTAAAGCATGATAAGCTTTCAACCCCTGGCATTGAGAATTGCTTGATACAAATTTGATTGAAAAATGAATGTTCGCAACATGTTTTGGCTGGTTTGGCTCACCTGTATGAGTTTGAGTAGCACTGCTTTCCATTCCCTACTTGTTAGTGCTAGATCATGGGTGATTCTTTTATTTCTCCTAAACTGAACTTGCCTAGCTCTAGACTGATTTGATATACCCTGTTGAGCTAGATGCAGGTCCTGTTTATGGATGCACACATGCTTGAGACTAGATGTTGCTCATATCTTTGTATCCCTGAATGCTTTCACTTACACCTCCTGCATTGCATTCATTGCATAGCATCTGTTCAGGGGGAGTCTCAGCTTCAGGGGGAGCTCTAGGTCTTTGTAGTCTTGATGTGTGCATGTGCCAACAAGGGGGAGAATTTTGAGAGAAGTGATCGAACAAGGGGGAGACTTGTTTGATTTTTGAGAAACTTGTTGGGCACAGGGCTTTGTGAGTGCATCATTTTGAGAAGTGACTGTTCTTGCCTTTCTGAGCTTTTTGTCACTTGCTTGAGTTCTTCTCTTTCGTGCTTCTTTGTTCTTCTTTGGCTTCACTTCTCTTGGTTCATCTGTGGTGTGTTGACAATGCACTCATCAAGGGGGAGATTGAGGAACGAGAGTACTCTATCCTGCTTGTGATGAGTGAATTGTCAACCGTGCGGTGTGATCGTGCGCTTGGTCTTTGGATTGCAGGTACACGGGCGTCGAGTGTCGACGGGGAGCTGCCGTGGAGGTGCTGTGGCCGATGGACCGTGCGGTGGACGACGGTGAAGGGCAGCCGGGACTGGAGCTCGGACCGGGCGGCAGCTATGGCGTCCACTCCTGGATCGAGGGCGCAAGCGGCGACGGAAGGCGGGTTTCTTGGTTTGCGCCATAAAACCAAGGAGGCGGACGGTGGTTGAAGATGTCGAGTCGTGGAGGCACGGTGTAAGGATCGATGGACCAAGAGGGGGGGTGAATTGGGCCTTTTTCAAATTCTAAAACAAAGTAAAGCAACCTTATCCTATGCAATGCTAGTAGGGCACCAATTCACCAACCGGATAACTAAGCAACTAACACAAGCTAAGAGAGCTAAAACAAAGTAAAGCCTAGCAAGGTAGAGCTAAGTTATGATCTCTAAGTCAAGCACATGAGTAAATTGCATGAAAGAAAATGCTTGAATAAAAGGAATGGACAAGAGACAACCGGATTTTTTCCCGTGGTATCGATGTGTTGGCACACACCCCTAATCCACGTTGTGACACTCACAAAGAGTATTGTCACCTCCCAAGTCACCGAGACGAGGGCGCTCACTAAGAGTCTCCGTTCACCATCCCGGCGTGGTGGAGATCAAGCCACGTACAATCTTCTTCTCCGGGCTCCCACAATCCTTGGCAAGCTCCGCGAGAAACACCTCGATCACCAAGATCGCCTAGGTGATGCCAATCACCAAGAGTAACAAGCTAAGGCCTTCACTTGAGCACGAACCGATCACCAAGAACGGATGCACACTAGCTTCTCTCTACTCAAGTCCTTAATCTTGCTTCTTGATTGATTGAATGCACAAGTATGTGAATGATGAAGCTCAATGTGGCTCTTGACTATAGTTTGAGTGTATGGATGTTGCCTGGTGTCAAGAGTGGGCGAAATGACCCATTGGAGGGGTATATATAGGCAGCTCACACAAATAGAGCCGTTGGAGAAAAGCTGCCAGAAAACTGCGTAGCGCCGGTTAATCCGACGTACCCCTCATTGTCATCGTCGGTTTAACCGGTGAATGTAAACTGCCTCTTCTGAAAACTAGCCATTACAACTGGGGCAGATTAACCGACGTAGCATCGGTTTAACCGGTGAGTGTAGTTGTCCACTGAACCACTGAAAAACCAAGTCTCTGGACAACTGCACCGACGTTAACTCAAACCTATCGTCGGTTTAACCGGTGAGTACAACTTTTAAATTCCTCTGAAAAACCATCTCACTGGTCAATTGCACCGACGTCTTGATTCAAACATCGTCGGTTAATCCGGTGAATAGAACTTGAATTTCCCTGGAAAAACCAACTCTGGACCAATGCACCGACGTTAAATTCAAACACGTCGGTTTAACCGGTGTATTAAATTTGTCCAGACTCTGCTGACTTCGTTTAACCGACGTATAGAAAATTGAGAGCGTCGGTTAAACCGGTGTATAGACTTTTTCTGATTTTGTCTTTTCTGATTTGAGTCTTGAATGAAATCCAAATATTCTTGAGATATAGTTTGAGAACCACTTATTTGAACTTCTAGAAACCTGAGTGACCATAGTGTGCATCCATTTTCAAATGATCATGTCCATGCTCAAGTTACTTAGCCTTAACCCCTCTTAATAGTGCGATCACTACAAAACTATAAAACCTATACTAACCTAAGTGTCCTTCTCAACCTTATGACACTTAGGACTAGAAAGATCCTTAGTCTTGACATAAAATTGAGTTGAATACCGAGATCGCCTTTTTGAATAATGAAATTGAGGGGCCTCTTTTGACATATGACCAAATGAGCGATAATGATCTATTAAGCTGCACAAACTCATTAGTCACAATAATGGTTGTCATTAATCACCGAAACATACCTTGAGGGCCTAGATGCTTACACACGGGCGTCGGTCTCGGGACTGACGGAGGCGACGGGCGTCGACGGCGTCTAGGGCCTCGCTGCGGGCGAGGAGGTGACGGGTGTCGGACGGCGTCTAGGGCCGTCAGAAGGCCGAGGCGGGAACGGCGTCTAGGGCCACGGCGCGGAGGCGGGAAAGTTCCCGCGCGTGAGGTTTTGGCGGTTTTCTCAAAACCGGCCACCTACCCGGGTTTCGCGGACCCTCCAAAACCGCGGACTGGATCTTCATCAAGACGGCGGCATCGCGGAGAAGACTTCGTTTCGAAGAAAGAACCTCGGCCGTCGGATGAGATCGTGTACAGGGGGTGCTGCAGGCCAACCGGTCTGACCGGTCCCTGGCACCGGTCTGACCGGTCTAACCAACCGGTCTGACCGGTCCAGCATACCGGTCTGACCGGTCCCGCGGGTATAAATACCCCTTCACTTGTGTTAGGTCAAGAGCGGCTTTTAGAACTTGTCTGTGAATTCTTTGTTTCCCCAGGCCGCCGCCCCTGCGTCTCCCTCCCTCTGTTCCTCTCGTTTGAGTTGATTTTGTCCATGGATTGTTGAAACCTTGTAAGGGATTTGATTGGGAAAGGAGGCCCTATCCTCCTCATGCCCTCTGGGATTTTGATTCGATTCAATCCCCTGGTTTTGTGCCTTGTGCAATGGATTTTCTATTTCGTTTTTGGCACACTTGATTGAGAGGAGGCTACGAGTTCTTTGTTGTGATTCCCGTGCATCTAGCCCTGTCCTACACCCTCTGGAATCACTAGTTCGTTCAAATTCGAGTTCTTGAGTTTTTGAGAAAACCCCAATCCCTTTTGATCTCCCCCATAATTCTCACGAATCGTTGATCTTTAGGACGAGATCTTTTGGGGATATGTTCAAGGGGTAGGGACGAAGCAATCCCCCAAGTTTCATCGGTTTTCGTGGTCGTTTGCTCGAGATTCACCGTTTGAATCCATTTTCTCGGGGGTTTTCTGGGTGCTACCGGTCAAACCGGTAGGCAAGACCGGTCAGACCGGTCTGTTTGCTCTTGAACTGCCGCGACCGGTCAGACCGGTCCAGTGCACCGGTCAGACCGGTCCTGGCTGTTCAGATCAGCTGTTTTTCCGATTTGCTTCCGATTTGCTGCGTGGTTTCACTCGCTCGTTCGAGGCCTTTTGTGTTGGTTTAGCTTTTCAATAGCTACTCCAAACTTTGGTCAGAACGCTTGAGGGTTTGGGTGATTTTGGGACATAGGCCGTCGATTCGAATTTCGAAGAAATTTTGATCGGCTCCCATTCACCCCCCCTCTGGTCGCCGGCTTCGGTCCCACGGTGAGATTGGACGGAAGTTTGCAGCTAAGCGGGCCCCATCTTTTTTGGGGAGGAGGACAAGGAAGTCACGGTTCAGGCCGTCAAGCGAGAGCTCATGGGAGAAGAACTTGGTTAAGATATCGTGAACATCAGGGAGGACGAGGTTCCAGTAGGTCATAAAGAAGCTGGGGCCGAAGCCATCTGGACCGGGACTGGAATTTGCATTCATACCGTGGAAGGCGCTGCTAATCTCAGATGTTGAGAAAGGGAGGGAAAGGGCACTAGGGTCCCACGTGTCCTGATCAGCATAAAGCTCGACGAGGTCGAAGTTCCAGGAAGCGGGAGAGGCAAAACCAAGAAGGTTGGCATAGTATGAGAGAAGGATAGTTGCTTTCCCATTATGGTCAGTGACTTCATGGTCGTCCTCTTCCAGCAATTGGATGGTATTTTTGCGCATACGGTGGGACGCATGGACATAGAAAAACTTAGTATTCTCATCCCCCTCGACGGCAACACGAAGTTTGCTGCGTTGCTTCCAATAAGCGACTTTTTCCATGATTGCGAGTTCAAGGGAATCGATCGCCAAATTGCGCAGGTGTGCTTCAGCCCGGCCAAGCGGTCTCTCTTCCTCGAGGAGGTCGAGAGCGTCAATGATGGCTTTGCAATCGCGCTCGCGCTGCCGATAGGGGCTGATGCGGCGGACCCAGAGTTTACATTTTTTACGGCAATTTTTAATCTCCCAACAATGCGTTTTGCTGGGTTATGATGGCTAAAAGAGTCCCAGGTATCGGCGATCAGATGGCGGAATTCTTCATGGAAGGACCATGAGCGGTCGTAACAGAAGCAGGAGGGGCGCGGGATTGCGGTGGTGACATTGACAAGCAAGGGGACGTGATCGGATGTAAAACGGGTAAGAGAATTGAGGGTGGTTTTGGGATAGGTGGCGCTCCAAATTAGATCAACGAAGACACGGTCTAGTCTGACGAGAGTTGGTATTTAACGCTTGTTGCTCCAGGTATAGGCACGGTCTCTGAGTGGGATTTCGATGACACCCAGATCATTAAGGGAGTCGTTGAAAAGAGACGCTTCATGCATGGAGAAGTTGGTGTTGTTCTTGTCGGCGGGAGAGCGGGTGAGATTAAAATCACCAACAATGATCTAGGGAGTATCAGGTGGGGGGGACAGGGAGCGGAGTTTAGAAAAGAAGTGCGTTTTATCTGCAGAGGGCGCATAAATATTTGTGACATGCAGGGAGGATCCATCGAGATTAAAGGAGAGAGTAACAGAGAGGGTGTTGGCTGTCCTGGTGATCGAGATGATGGAGAAAAGGTTTGGATCCCAGGCGGTGATCACGCCGCCGGAGGCACCGATTGAGTCAAAGATGCCGTGAGAGCTTAGGCGAGCAGGAAGGAAGCTCTGGGTTTTACGGCTGTCAGGAGAAGAGAGTTTAGTTTCTTGAAGACAGGCAACGGCCACCTGCATAGACAACAGTTCAGATAGCACATAATCACATTTGCTTTGCTCTCCCAGACCCCTGACATTCCAGGAGCAGCAGGAAAAGGATCGACAATTAACCATAAAGCAGGATGAGCACCAATAAGTAAGCTAGAAAGGGACATCTATTAGGAATCTCAGTAACAAGTCGCAGAGTGACAGTACTGAAAAACAGGGGAGCACTACACATGCTCGAGATGTCATGGCCACGGCTACAAGACCAGAAGTAGTACCAACGAAGGAAAGATAAAAGAAGGAGAAAAAAACTGCAGTTCATCCGACTGCACACAATGCTAGAAGGCGCACACATGCTCCAGGAGGGGGGCAGGTGCCAAAAGCAGGCGAGCCCGGCCGATAACAGTGCCACGGGCCGGGAGCCACAAAGAGGCGGCGAAGCTTCATCAGCGGCGCGGGATGACCACCGCGTCCAGCTCCTGCAGGCGACGGTGAGCAATGCAGGAGCGACCCATCTTGCGCAGCTTGGAGATGGGAATGGCATTTGGGGCAGGGCGATGGAGGATCCCAGACTCCACCATCGCTTCAGAGAGGGAGCGTGAAACACCAGACATGTTGAGCT
Source organism: Panicum virgatum (assembly GCF_016808335.1). Classification (NCBI taxonomy): domain Eukaryota; kingdom Viridiplantae; phylum Streptophyta; class Magnoliopsida; order Poales; family Poaceae; genus Panicum; species Panicum virgatum. Next base: position 4,823,315 of record NC_053149.1, on the reverse strand, counting down.
TGGCTTCCTTCACACGGGACGCCTTGTCAACCGCACCCACATACACAGCGGGCTCCTTAGCAGCAAGGCGCACACTGCGGCACTCTTTGTGCATCTTGCGGCACGAGAGCTCGTGGAGCTCCACGTCCTCCTCCACAGCAGGAGCTGGCAGCTACAGCGGAGACAGGCGGGGGCAGAACTCCATCGTCGTCGGGCCCAGCTCACCGACAGATCCTCCGTCGCCACAGGGGAGATCGATGGTGGCGCAGGCAAGAGCCCGGGGTAAAGTTGCGACCTGCTCGTATAGTTGGCGGGTGCGGATGCGAAGAAGCAGCATTGCCTGGAGGTAGGAAAGGTGCATCACTGAAAATGAACAAAGGCGGGTGAGAAAGCAAAGGAAGGAAATGAAAAGGGAGAGGGGGACACAAGGTAGACGTGGCTGGCCTTGCGTACGAGTGCGGAACGAAGTGGGGCCGTACCCCCCACGCTAGTTGCCGGCACCAGCCCCGCTAGCACGTGGAGGAGCCGGGGGATGAGGGTGAGCCCCCTGCGCGCCAGGCGGAGCAAAGCCGTAAGCGGCGAAGTCGTAGTCATACGGGTCGGGCATGTCAGAAGGCTGGGACCAGATGCGGACGACGTGCAGGTCGACCACAGTAGCCAGCCCGCCAGCCCCGTTGCGGACGATGAGCTTGTGGGGGACGGAGCCATGATGAGCAAGCTTGAGGACGACACGGATGTTGGAGTAGTCAGCGCCAGTGAGGCAGCGCGAGTCGATGCAGCAGGTGTTCCCAATGGAGGCGAAGGCGGCGCGGATGTTGGACTCAAACCAGTGCTCGATGGGGAAGTCGGTGGCGGCCACGTCGGCGAAGAAGCTGAAGTCCATGAAGAAGCGGTTGTCGGAGTTCTCATGCCGCTCCACAACAATACGGTGGTTGCCATACTGGAATGGGGAGCGACGAACGATCTCCTCGCGCGCCTCGGGGGAGGGGAACTCGAGCAGCATGGCACCACGGGAGGAAGGACGCAGCAGGTAGTAGGGATCGCCAGCAACATCTTCAAGAGCATGGCGGATGACAGCACCCGGGTTCATGGCAAGAGGCTCGATGTAGACAAAGGCAAACCTGAGGCTCCAGGTCATGGCGCCTGGAGGCATGAACACCTCAGCGTGGTCGTTCACGGCTGGCTCCACAGGAATGAAGGAGCCCGGGGATGGGGCAGGCGCAGGGGAAGAAGGGAGGGATGGCTCCTCAGGCAGCGTGTCGCTGCTGTCAGAGCCGGACTCGATCTCCTCAGGATCGTCCGCGCTTGCGCCACGCACGATTCCGAACGGTCCGCCTCCGCTACCGCCCATAGCAGCACCCGAGCGGCAAAACGGGAACGGAGTGCTGCCCGGCATGCCAAGGCGAGGGAGAGTGGTGTCCAGGAGCCTTTCCTGATGGCGCAGAGCTTCACCCATCGTCCCAGCCCAGCGATCGAGCTAGTGGGATGGGGGCCGAGGGGGGATGCCGGGGGGGAGCCGCAGCCAGGAGCAGGAGCGCGAGTCCGAGGGGGCGAAGGGGGGCTCCGGGAGCGGGCGTGGGAGCGACGGTGCACAAACGCAGACGACATCGACCTGTGGAACAGGGAGGGATGAGCGAGAGAAGGAAAACGACCAGGAGAAGAAGAGAGCCCCCGGCACTTACCCTTAGAATGCCGGTGCCCAAAGCGTCTGCACGAGTGACACTGGACGGGGTCACGACAGTGCCGTACAAGGTGGTCGCGAGAAAGGCAGCGGAAGCAACGAGTTGCTGAAGAGCTTGGTGAAGGGAGGCATGGGGGTGGTGCCCTTTTATAGGAAGGGAGGACACGACTGGGAGAGAGGAGCGCGTCCCGAAACGAGCGCGTGCGCAACGTCCGATGGTTAGACAACGCGACGTGCGACGCAACGATTAGGAGCGGGTCAGGGTCAAGTTGACCAGAGAAGGTAGGCGGAGGCATGTTGTCCACAGGGCAAGACATGTCGTCAACAGGGCGAGGCATGCTGACAACAGGGTTAGCCGTGCCGTCAACAGGGTTAGCGCCAGTGGACGGAATGGCCACAGCAGCTCCCACGACAGGGGGAGTTAAGCCGGAGCCAGGAGAAGCGCGATTATTAACTAGATCATGCTTGAAACAGTGCACCGGGATCGAGAGGCACAGGGTCCTGATGGAGGAGGATTTGCCCAGGGAAGGAGCGAGGCTCGGGTCCAGCTGCATGCCGCGGGAGGCGGGGGCGGCCGCGGAAAGCCAGTCGACAGGATCACGAAGGTGATCTGCAGGGCAGTCTCTAGAAGCAGGGCCTGGGAAGGAACGCGCGAGGAAAGGGGGCAGCACGCCGCGCCCCTGCCCACGGCCTACAGGCCTACTAGGATGAGGGCGCCTTGGTCGGCCCGCGAGCATGCGTTGGAGAATGGAGCCCGGGAACTCCGGGTGGGCGGGTCGCTTCGCGCTAGTCGCCACAGGGTTTTCAAATTTTGAATTCTGATCCCAATACCGTTTGGCCAAGACGAGCTGAGGGAAGAAGACGAACGACACCTCGCCGATGACCAGGGGGCCAGCGGCGCAAAGGAAGTTAGCGACATTTTGGTTGGCCACGTAAGTTTGGAAAACCATGGAGCCGCAATCGCAAACCACGAATGGCGCGGCAGCCGTCGGGAGGCAGAAGGAGAGAGCCGAGGCAACGAAGTCGGCGGAGGCAAGTTTACTTGGGCAAGAACAGGTCACCCAGAGAGAAGCAGGGGAGAGAGGAGCAAATGAAGGAGAAGCAACGACCACAGAACAGTAAAAATTGCTGAGAACGAAGTCACGGAATCGCTGACCTGGAGACGGCGAGGAAGGCCCTCGCTTCTGCTGCTGCCCAGAGCTCCCGGGAGGGGAAGGCGAGAACGCTAGCTGCAGACTGGCCCGGCTCCCGACGGAAGGCAGAGCCGCAGCAGACGAAGTCTTAGGGGAGGGAGGGGGGCGCCGAGCTTTGGAGCCTCGTCGGGGAAGACGCAGAGGCAACTTCGGAGGAGGTTTAGCGAGGAGCGAGCAAGGGGGCTCAGCAGAAGGGGATTGGGGAGAGGGGATGAGCGCAGGGAGGCAGCTAGGTGGTGGAGGGCGGCGGCGGGAGGGAGGAGAGGTCCTCGACAACAGGGTGTTGCCGGAGGAAACCGGCGTCGCCATCAGGAGCGGCAACACCTTACCATTATCACCCGTCAATGTTATGCTGTTGTGTAGATGGAACAAATTTCTCCTTTCTTGCGGCGAGGGTTCGAGGGTGGCTCGCGAGGCGAGGTGGGGATGAAGACGGAGGAGGTAGGAAAAAAAAGGAGACAAAGTGAATTGATAAGTGGGTAAAATAAATTTTTTAGAAAAATATTCTGAACACTTATATTCAGTTCCTGAGTGTTTTTTTAAAAGATTTCTGTTCCTGAGTGTTTGGACCTTGGACTCTTGCCTAAAAAAAAAGGACCTTGGATTCTTGGGAATGAAATGAAGGCCGACTTCAGGAACGAAGGGCAGGAAACAGAAAGTAAAATCTCAGCCCGCCCACGTGGGTTGGGCCGACTAGACGGTGTAAACGCCCCATCCCTCTCGTGGCCTTCTTTCCTGCCGGCGACTGGGCGAGCAGCGCCGCCCTTCCCCAGGTCTTCGTCGGCCCCTTCACCGGCGACGAGCATCCACAAGGTACGTCACTTCCCTTCCCTTCCCTTCCCGGCGTGCGAAACCGAGCACCCAAGCTAGTTGTGTTCGGATCTGACTCGTTTACAAATGCATCTGATGGTACTCACTAACTTTGATTTTTCGCCGAAAGATATATCGTAGTAGGATCCAGGGTGCGCCCGCCGCGATGGGTGGAAGTGGTTGGATTGTTCGGTTGGCTTCTCTTCTTGCTCTTGGTTTGGTGCTCGGCTCGGCCGAGGGTAGCCTCGGGGATGCTGATCCGCGGTACAGGTGAGACGCATCTCAGTGTGGTTCTTCAATTTTGACTAGTCTCCAGCAGTGGTAATGTATTCTTGTGCGAATTATTTTCTATGTTTAAGACGTGAAGCCAATCCTGGTGCATCTAGGGCCCTTATACGGGGACTAGGCTGTAAGATTTCAGTATTTCTTATTTTCTTTACAGAAAAGGTATTCATGGTTGGACTGTTTTTTAGGCCTTTATGTTTTATTTTACTGGGGCAGCATGGTTGGACTCTTGTTCGTCGTTCTAAAAAATGAATCCTTAGTATATTACCATAAATCTTGGAGATGATGCATCATTGGTGCTCCACTTGTCGTGCAAAGATGTGTTACTGTTTGAATTGTGATCGATGGCAAACCCTAGTTTGCTACATAGAAACATATTCAAGTTGAACAGACCTTCTCCAAAATAGATCGCATTTTAATAGTAAAGCAGCTGAATCTCTTCATTAAGTGGCAGAGATGCGAAGCAATATGAAATAAACTTGTCTAGAAATGGCAGAGTTAAGCCCTTCTATGCCATCCTTAATAAGCCTACATCATTTATAGTAACCATCATTTAGGGGGGAAAGATTGCCCTGCCACCCTGGGATTTTAAGGGTCACACAAGATAATTGTAGTCATTTTTTGCCCGTAGAAGTCTATACAAATACCCCAACGCTCTCTTAGGAAGAGAAATCATTAACTCCTTGTTGACCACTATAGGCGCACTACTTTATGTTACTAATCCCCAAACATTCAACACCTCTCGCTTCTATGTCCCAGGGATTAACAAGTCCAGTCTTATTCAGTTAAATGTATGCTATGTCGCTATCCTCTTCAGAATTGGCTTGTTTGCAAAATTTGCAGAAGTAATCAATTTGTTACAGATTCTGGTATGCATCAACTGTTCTAGTTTGTGCTATTCTGTGAGAATACAGTAAGGTTTGGGCCTGCTTGGTTGGGCGCCTGAACATTGTGACTGAGAAAAAAGTGATGCCTAATTGTAGCCTGAAACTTTGATGCATTTTTCCTGCTCCGGCTGTTGTGTGTTTGGTTGGCACTTGAGCCTGATATTTAATTAAGTGCTAATGTACCTATTGCTGGCTATAAAAAAGCATATTATCTCAAACTCTTGTTAGATTAGATGTACTGGAGCACATACCATTTTTCGATATAAATGAGTAAATTATCATTGTGTCATTAAGACATGCAATATCACATCTACATGGCTGAGTGAGACATTAACATCATTGAGCATTTAATGCAGAACTAATAGCAATTAACAATGCATTGAATGTCAAACAAATAGTTTTGGTGCACCTGAGCAAACAAGGTATGGTCACGCGGAAGCCACAAATGAGGCTACAACTACAAGCCAGGCTCATTCCACAGGGTCCAAACAGACCCTACATGTGTGGCTTCTTGCTCATCAGCATGACTTCCAAATATACCTGTCCACCACAACATTTTTTTAAAGTGCAGTGTAATGTTGTCCTTTCTGTTCTAGTGAATGTTTGTATTTTATACCCGATTATAATTTTCTGAAGGGTTACTGTTTTGTAGTAGGACAGAAGTGAATAACATGTTTTCTGGTAGTGTTTATTGATATTCCTAGTATTTCATAGCATAACCTGAAGTTTTCATGGTGATTTGTCTCTCATGCCATTGACATCTGTTCTTACTGAACTCCAAACTGCAACCTATACATGCTATTCCCAGTTTTAGGATGAATTTAACCTAGTGAATATTTCCCAATTAATTGATTATGCATAACTTTGTAATTGTTCTAACTGCGCTGACGCTGATCTGTGATGGTAGCATTAGGTCCTGCGTTATGGATCTTGCTTAAATTTGTCATATTGAATGCCTATATTTTTTTATTTCATTTTGAGAACAAATAGATCCATTTCTATAAGTAGTTAAACAACATATAAACTATAAAGCACCATACTGTATGCTAGCCCCTTTGTCTCTACATTAGGAAATGAGGATAAGACAGAATGCGGTAGATGGTGGTCTTTCGGACTGCTTTATTGCTTATCTGAGATAATGTATTGTTAGGTATTTTGACAGAACTATTTCTGAAAATCTAATGCAGAGAAACTATCAACATCAAAAAAGAAACACTAGTGCTTAGAAGCTATCCTTGTTGATGTCATGATAAGATTATCTGTTACCCTTTATTGTGGTGAGCTACTTCAACAGTTCAACTTACAACTATTTAGAAGCTTATGAAAATCTTTATCCTGCTGACCATCCTTCAGAACTTGCTTGAAGGAGTGTCAAACTACAGGGATTATTGGGGATAATATCATCAGCCACTGTCAGAACAAAGAGAATGACACATCTGTTGGAGGTTCTTGGTACGACCAGGAGCAAATTTACATGCAGTGGAAACAACTAAACTGTAGGACAGACTGTCGTTACTTCTGCATGATGCAGAGAGAAGGCGAACGCCAGTCACTCGGAATGACCCCTGTTAAATATCATGGAAAATGGCCATTCTTACGTATTTCTGTCTTCCAGGTATGTCTTTTGCTCCTGGTTATTAAAACGACGTTTAAACGTTGTGAAAACAACGTTTTCATGAGAAAACGTTCTTGTGAAATCGACGTTTAAACGTTAAAACGTCCGTTTAAACGATAAAACGTCCATCATTTCGTTAAAATCTACCCTCTATTCGTTTCGTCGTTTTATCGTTTTAATAACCCTGCTTTTGCTGAAATGATCCACAGTGAAACAGCTATTTATACTACTAGTTCTTGTCGACACCTCAGTTAACTCTGACATCCTTCATCAGGAACCCCTTTCAACTGCACTATCTGCCATAAACCTCTTGATGCACTTCACTGGCTGGATTTCATTTTACCTTCTAGTGAAGTACAAATTGCCTCTTAGACCCCAGACCAAGAGAACTTATTATGAATACACTAGCTTATGGCATATCTATGCAATCTTATCAATGAATGCATGGTTCTGGAGCTCTATCTTCCATACTAGGTACGAACTTTTCCAAAGCCTTTGATATTCTGGAACTTTGAGATACTACTGTAATCCGCGACATCTAATTCATCATTCTTATTCTGTAGAGATATCGACTTGACTGAGAAATTGGATTACTCTTCAGCTGTTGCTCTTCTTGGGTACTCTTTAATCCTTTCATTGCTAAGGGCTTTCAATGTCAAGGATGAGGCTACCAGGGTGATGTTTGCAGCCCCTATTTTGGCATTTGTTACAACACACATCTTGTATCTTAACTTCTACGAGCTTGACTATGGTAAGTTGCCTTAATTTGTAGCTAAATCATTTGCCCTCGCAATGCAAAGATCAATCTCACTTATATCAACTGCTTATTTTTAAAAGATTTAGCAATCTTGCGCTGCTTACTATGTCTTTTTGTATTAACCAAACCATATATACCTCCTTTATGTGCAGCTATAAATTTGTTAACAAAAGCCATCACAAAATATCATCATTACTCATTAGTAAACAACAGAACAAGTGTTGGTTTTACTCAGTTTAGGCTCACACAAACCGGTTGCATCTGTTTTTCACATATTTAGGCATGCTACTCCAAAGTTTCTGATGAATCTATTGTCAGGATGGAACATGAAAGTTTGTGTGGTGATGGCTGTGGTTCAACTTCTAACATGGGCAGTTTGGGCTGGTGTAACCCGACATCCATCACGACTCAAAATTTGGACAGTTGTTTTTGGTGGGGCGCTGGCTATGCTTCTTGAACTCTACGACTTTCCTCCATACATGGGCTATGCCGATGCCCACTCACTGTGGCATGCTAGTACGATTCCACTCACATATCTCTGGTGGAGCTTCATTAAGGATGACGCCGAATTCCGTACCTCAATGCTTATCAAGAAGGCGAAGTAACCAAAAGTGTCAGGTCTGTTAACATTGGATCTTGGAGGATCACATTTCATGGTCTACTCAAGGAATTGGGACATTAGTGTTATCGGACATCAAGAAACATCAGTATATTTGCCCCATTAATGCTCCTGTCTTCAGTCTGAAAAGACATCTTCATGCACTCGCGATTTTGGTCCACAAATTCAGCATCTTCTTTTGGGCACTTATGACCTGTCTTTTTGATTCACCTGTACGTATATTCTGTGATTGTCTTTGTGGTATTGTGGAAAAGTGTGGCTTGTGTGTATCCGGTGATGTGCAACCTTTGTAAGATCCCGAAGCGCCCTTTATACAAACCTGTGTCACGAAGATTACCATATTTACAGATCTGAGGTTTGAAACACAACGGTGAGTGGCTGGCATGCAATGTAAGCCTGAATGCTAAACTTTGCCAACATCCAGAAGAAACTTAGATCATGCTCTTCTACTTGATTCATCTAGTCACAGTTGATTCGGACACTTTCAGTCGGATCTCGCAACACGGAATGGGGATGATGGACGAGAAATTTAGCAACTTGCAACTTTGAAAGTGGCGCGTTGTGTATGTCAGTCACTAGGCCTCAGTTGAAAGGTTTCTCCATTTTCACAGAATTGAACCGTTTCTTGAAAGTCTCATTCAAATCTTCTCTGAAATTCATGTGGAAAATAGAATTTGAAATCATGGTGCTAGCGTGCATATATAGTTTTGACCGGGTGCAATGGCCTGTTTTGTGGTAGTGAACAGCTTTCTAATCAACTTCTTTGACTAGGGATGGAAATCACATCTGAACTCCCAAAGGGATTTTAAATTGATCTGGTTTCTACCTCCGCGGAAAATATATCGAGTTCTGCTTTGAATAGTCTATTGTCAAATTCAGATATATCATTGCAACCGTTGACACGCTGGAGAGACGCGGCAAACCAACACGCTAGAGCACATGAACACGCCGTTTCTCTCCGATTTCTCCGAAACTTCTTTGGCTTGCTCCGGCGGCCTTGTGCTCCTATAAAAGCACCGGTCTCCTATCCTAGTGGAGCTCTCAACGCAACAAGCAGCACCTGCGACTGCGACTCAACACCCTGTCGGCATCGATCTGCAGCTCGAGTTAGCTCTCATCACTTCCGAGGATCACCGGCGGTCACAGCGCCCATTCCACGCTCGCCGCCGTTCATGGAGCCCGTGTTCGCCGTCGCGCAAGAATCGTCAGTGCCGCCACAGCAGCAGCCGCATCGGTTGGGCGAGACGATGCCGGTCCAGGGCGGGGGCTGGCGCCGCCCGGTGCGCTGCGCGCTCGCCGTGGCCCTCTTCCTCGCCGTGACCGGCAACTTCGCGTTCGCGGCGTACCGCGCGCGCCACCGCTCCCGCGACCTCGCGTTCGTGCTCGTCGTGTACTTCCTACTCGCCCTGCTCGTGTGCTGCGTCGCGAGGCTCGAGCAGCTGCGGCGGGACCCCGCCGCCGCCGCCGCCAGGGTGACCGAGAGGCGGTGGCTCAGGATAGGGGTGTGGGGCGTCTCGGTGGCGCTGGCCAACACGTTCGCGTCGCGCGTCGCCGACGCCATGCCGAGGCTGGCGCTGAAGCTGGTGGTGTGGGGGTTCACCGCAGTGGTCCTCGGACTCGGGTTCTACTTCCTTTTCTTCAGCAAAGATGCTGATCACTACTGCGACGGGGAGCTCGGCCGTGGCCAAGCGGATGCCGGCCGCCGGCCGGCGACGGCTTTGCACGAACTGCCCCCGGAGGAGAAGGTCTAATGAATCATGTGTCATGTGTGCAAGCCCGCGCGCGTCCTGGAATCGGGGAATCTCGCTATTCTTTTGTTCTTGTGGCATTTCAAATAATTGTGTACATTCTGTGTCGTGAAGCAACAAAGATCACATAGAACCCTGTAATGTAATCCAGTTAACGAATAATCCATATCATTAATCTTTCTTTAACACTGTCGATTTCCTTCCTGTCAATACTTAAAAAAAATTGAAGCACAAAATAAAGTTACTCGAACATACATGAATCGTCGTCGTTGCCAAAGCTAAAAAACTTTCCATTTGTTCAAATGAACAGCTAATAAGACCTAAGAGTAAAGTTTAGTGCTCTACCTAGATTAGGTTAAGGATGCAAACTCTTGCTGTCCCTGGGACCTAGATCGACCCAAAAAAACATATTTGGTTGAACTGGCATGTATTTCAAAACAAAGAAAAAGTAATGTTAAACTAACTAAGAAAATGACCCAAAATACCCAAAAGGTATACTTGCATTTCAAACTTGGATGAGCCTTTTTGTCCTTGCAAAGATACCATGAAGGACTTTTTTTTACAGGAGGAAAATGAATCCAATTATAAATAACATTTTTATTTTTGTACCCAAAATTTCATTTGTACCTTTGAAGTTATTACTGGTGGTACCTTAGTGCTTCCTGTTAAGGGTCCGTATCAATTAGGTTCAACTTGGATATACAGATTTTAAGCTCTTCAACTGCAAATAATGCGAAATACAATGCGCCACGAGCAACAACGAGGACTAACATTGCCATGTTCTAGAGAGGGGTTATATGTTTGGCTAGCTCAAAGTCATCTTTAGGTGCTAAATAATGCGATAATCCCGCACCCGAACAAGGTTATTTTGCAGATTTAAACGATCAACGGTTCTGATAATCCATCATCACACCTCAGCCTGACTAGGAATGTAATCAGATTGTAAGATCCCTGTACATGTTGGGTAATCTGTTCCTCTCTGCTGGCTGGTTAGAACATGTTGTCCGGATAAACGTCTGGTCTAGCTCGCACGGCACGAAAACCAACGTAAACGATGGGATCAGAGCTGCAGGAAATGCAGCCGCCATTTCCAGAGCACGTCAAGGTCAAGCAGACAGATCGAACTTGGGTCAATTGACTTCATTAATTAATTTCGAGATAACGCGGCCAATGATGCGACTATCAAGGCTTGGAAATTTCTGCGTGTCGAGTTCGTCACCTCACTCGGAGAAGCAGCAGGTCTCTGTTGACCGCTTTATTTATTCGCTTCTTGTTAGATACTAGAAGTTAGAAGCTTGATGCACTGTAATTTGGTGTAAGAACACTTTTTAATACTACTTGCCAATCTCTGAGTAGAAGTTAGAAGCTTGATGCACTGTAATTTGGTGTAAGAACACTTTTTAATACTACTTGCCAATCTCTGATTCGCTGCTAACTCTTTCTTACCATTTTATCTCAAAGGGAGGAGATGCCGGATCGGATTCCAACTGCAGCAAAAATCAAAGGTGGCGTTATTCTCGTGCGCCTAGAACAAGAAGTGGACCTCATCATCATCGATCAAAAAAGAAAGAGGAACAAGGAGTGGACTTGGGTCAACGTCCGTCCTCCTTGTTTAAATTTCAAGTGAAATTCCCGCGCCAACGTCTCCCAGGCTTCACGCTTTCAGGCAGCAAGCCAGGATAAATTTGGTGGCGTTCCCTTCGTTACTGACTGCAAGACAAGGCAGACGAGTCATCGTACATGCACGCGACCACAACCCTGATGGCCATTGACGATGGCAGCAAGCAGGCAGCAGCTCGGCCGACGTCGCCGGAGCAGGCGAAGAGCCGCTCGCTGCGCCGGCTCCCGTACGTCGCCTGCCGGCTCCCGTCGCGGACGCCCACCTCGCGCGCGCCGCGCGCGAGCGCGAGCCGCGGGACCTGGCCTTCGTCGCGGCCGCGCACGCCGCCCTCGCGCTGCTGCTCCTCTGCGTCGCCAGGCACGAGGCGGCGCCCACCGCTGTGGCCAGGGGGCGGCTCAGGGTCTGGGTCTGGGCGCTGTCCACGGTGCTGACGGGCTTGTTCGCCTGCCGCGTGGCGCCGGCGGTGCCGCCGCCGCTGGGCCTGCTCCTCTACGGCCTGGCCCTGCTCGTCACTATTTGAGTATATTTGGTAGTTACACATATACATATTGTAGACTGTCATTTGTATTCCGGGGAGCCTTGTCTCTCAAGTCTTGTACTCTTATATATATCGGCCGAGGTCTCAATGCAATACATCCTATTATACACCAATCCTCTTCTCCTACAGTCACTGCCGGTGGGTTCGTCTTGCTGTTCCTCGGCGACGCCGGGGACGCAGGTGCTGCTGGTTTGGGGACACGCGAGAAACCTCAAGACGAAGATCTCTGACTCTGAGTTCTCCTAATCACCCGGAGTTAACATTTTAAAAAGGAGTTTTAAGAAATTTTATGGCATAATCGTATCGTACACGCTATTTTCAAATATACGAAATTATTAAAAAAAATATCACGTGGATCTATTGTGTAAGAGCATCTCCAAGAGTCTTTTTAAATTTCACTATCTGAATCATCATTTGGAGAATCATGTACATAAAAATCATTTTCTATACATTTTCATTTTTCAATAGTTTTTCTATATCTTGTTTACACTTCAGAGAGCTATTTTCACTATCTGTCTTTGGTTAGCGCGAAATTCGGAATAGATAATGGATATATTTGAATAACCACTTAGAGAAGTTCTAGGAGGCTATTTTGTCATCAAAATCTCTATTTCTAATTATTAGAATGACTATAGAGAGTCTCTCTAAATTGATAAGGTTGTTTCTTTCCTAATTTTGTCTCATGGAAATAGGCCGAGCCCTAGTGCTGAGTTTCTTCATGCTGGTCTACAGCTCACCACTACTCGTGAAGCCTTTTCCGTTTTTTTGGCCCATCTCATGAGCCCAAGGAGTTTTCACTGCGCCGCACACGAGCCACGGTCTAGAGAGAGAACGCAGGCCGTTATGCCCGCCGTCCGATGGCAAACTTGACGGGCCAGATTGCGGCCGAAAGAAGTTGAACCGCGCCGCTCTGCTGCTAGCCTGCTACTCGCGAAACCACGGCAAGGCATCCGGCATGGCCGCCGGCGCCCGCGCGACGCCGACGCGGACACCACCGCGCCCCTCCTCGCCGGCGCCCCGCACCGAGGCGGTGGTCCCACCGGACTGGGCCTCCGCCGTGACCCTCGTCTCCTCCCACTCCACGCCTCCTGTCGTCGTCGTGTGCGGGCCCAAGAACAGCGGCAAGTCCACCTTCTCCCGCATCCTCCTCAACGCGCTGCTCCCCAGGCAAGCTACCACGGAACCAAACCCTAACCCTTCCCCCTGAAGACTCCGTCGGCTATGCTAGTGCTTCTCTAACTTTTGGTGTCGTGGCCCTCCGCAGGCACGGGAAGGTTGCTTATCTGGACACCGACGTGGGGCAGCCGGAGTTCGGGCTGCCTGGGTGCCTTTCCTTCCACATCGTTGACGAAGCTCTCGAAGGTTAGTATATATATGCGTGTGCGGATTTTGGACCGACAGCTGGGTTCATGGGTCAATGACATGATGGTGGTTGGCTTTTGTGCAGATTTGCTGAACCCAACTCTACGGGAAGCTGAAAGGTGTCGATTTTCTGCTCTCGTTTGCGTCTAGGGGTATTAAATCGTAATTAGCTTGTAGGGTGGTAGCTGGTAATTAAACTTGCTTTCTTCACTTTTAGGAATTCGTTCAGAATTTTTGTTGTGGGTTTTCTTCGTTTGTTTACTGAAACAATTGTAACAGTGTGTTAGTGCCACCACGTAATTTTTAAGATTTCACCAGAGCGAATGTTTTGTTAGGATTTTCAAAGTTGTATTATCCTTGCTTGGGTTTCACTAAGGCCATGTATTCCTTTTTACAAATTCAATTCAATCAGGTGCTGCTTCTTTGGTGACATTTCTTCAAAAAGAGATCCAGAAGCATATCTAAATTGCCTATTCCATTTGTATGACTACTTTGTTGGAAAATATCGGTGTGATGAGAATGAAATGCTGCCTCTAATTGTCAACACTCCTGGCTGGGTAAAAGGTATCTCTTAATTATTCCAAAGTTGATTTGCTTTGTCTTAGCACATACTTGTTTCAGTGAAAATATAACATTTTCCTTTTGTTTTTTTAATGCAGGTGCTGGTTTCGATATGCTCGTAGAGATGCTTAGATATATCAGCCCCACACTTGTTGTTCAGATACGCATCACAGCGCAGAGCAAGAATCTCCCTGATGGAATGTTTTGGCTCGATGATGAGCAAACAGGACCTGAGATGATTAACATCAATGCTGCATTTCATGATGCCTTGAATAGATCGTAAGTAATCCTCTTTTCAGTTTAGAGTTAAAGAAACTAAAATAGTTTTCTTCATACTTGGAAAATGTTGATGTAAGTTTGTACCTAAGAGGCTAAGAGCATTACGCTTTTTATGGCTTGATGCAATCAAACCTGAATTTGCATATGACAGCGATTATGCCCATTAAATGATAGCTCTGTTGAGCAGGTTTACATGTTCTCTACCATGTTGATTAGATAATTCATTCCATACTTCACCAGCAACTTTATACCGCTTTTGGCTCTATCTGGATAGAACTGAAAACTTATGTCTAAATCCTTGGGCTTCTCTGATGACCAGGATTGTTTTCTATTCCTGTTTGCATTGCTATCTGTTTATAAGTTCACTTCTGCAAGTATCTTGTTTTTAAAGTGATAATCATTATGTAAACTCAATAACTCAATACTTTTTTCATACTATTAAGATGCATCTGCTTGCACACAGCCTGCAGTTGATGAGTTTGAGGTATATTTTTACAGAAAGTGATGACATGAGCTTCTAAGGAAGCAATTGCTAACATCATCTCTATATTGCCAAGGTTGTTAATTCAGAAAGATTCATGTGGAATGCGTGAACGGCGTCTCATTGAGTACTTGAAGCAATGTTTCCCAAGCAACATATCTCTATCAACTAATAAGGAACTTGCTTATGCCCTAGCTTCACTTCCACCTTATCAAGTACCATTTTCAGATGTGACAGTTGTGCATCTTCATTGCGAGGTGGTGATATGTTCATCCTCTTGCTTTTCCTTCTTGATAAAATGCCCAAAATTAAGGAACCTGAAGCTGAACATTTTGCAGACAATTCTATTAAATCATTTCAACTTGTGAACGAAGTTTCAAACAAATAATTATATTCTAGAGATGCGAATACATAAAATAATAACTCTTCTATAGCGTTTTGACCGTGCCACGACGTGCTCATGCCATCAGTCCATGTGTTAACTGTTGGTCATTGCCATATTATACTATTAACATCATGGATATTTGCATGCTCAAAGTTCTACTGTAGATTTCTTTGTGATTTTAAAGCAAGGCAGGAATTGTGGTAGTAGTTTAGCTTGTACCTTTATGGTTGGTGAAAGTTCTGAACATGTACATGGTAACACTTTGCCCAGGTACCTGCTGGTGAGAGATGGCGTAGTCTGAATGCAACAATAGTTGGTTTGGCAATTTCCACTGCATCCGAGGCCAGTAAATCAATCCCTTACTGTGTTGGGCTAGGTAATCTTTCTGTCGACTGCCCTTTTGTTTTGCCGTTTAGTTTCACTCCAAAAACAGCTTTGATCAGGATAGCTAGCTCATTTTGGAGTGGGATCCAGAACTAACTTGTAAGTTCAAATTGCTGGTTATTGAAATCCTAGGCCTGACCAATCTCCAGTGGAGGGAAGTTCATCTAGATAGAGCATGCAGGTTGTGAACAAAGTCAGGGTTCTAAACAATGTGGTTCCAGCAGCTCCGGATGCAATTTTCTCTGATATCTATGTTGAATTCAAGCAAATAATAACGATGTTGTCCTTCTGCAGGCATCGTAAGAGGCATTGATGTTCAAAAAGGCCTGTTGTACGTAATAACTCCTGTCCCTCTCGAACGTCTGCAAAGTGTAGATCTCTTGCAGCAGGGGCTCATTGAGATACCAACTACACTTTTGCAGGTAATTTTTTTTTCTGGCAATAGGTTTGGTGTTTTACCTAGAGGTGGTGCAAGATTGTTTCAAGGAGATTTTATAGTAGCTACTGCATAAAAGGGCGTACCCAGTGCTGTAGGCTTCCCGCACTGTGCGGGGTCTGGGGAAGGGTTGTCTTTAAGCCCCAAGCCTTACCCACACAAATGTGCAGAGGCTGGGGCTCGAACCCGGGACCTTCCGGTTACAGACGGTAGGATAAATCACATATTGGTTAGTGTAGCTAATGGGTGGTCTGCATGTGTACCAAGAATCACCTATAATAAAGTAAGAAGTAATCAGGAAAAAATAATATAAACTTGGTTGGGATGTTAAGATACTTTTCAAGGGATAAATCTCTGTTGCTCATAGTTGCAATCAGAAATACACAAGGCTCGTCTAAGATGCAAAGCCATCTCTGCTCTGTCTAACTCTGCTCTTTTTTTTCTCTCTAACAAATTTCATCCCTTTTAATCCAGGTACGTGGATGTGTGTCACCATACATGTCGACAAATGTACTGCACAAGATATCAGAAAGAGATTTATATGCTGGTGATGGTTAGCATAGGCAGGCAGCATGCTGCGTCCAAGGGAAGAAGAACGCCGCCCCAGCGCAGCACCATACCTTTATCTCTACTGATTTCTGACCTGGAGAGCATGACGCAACTGTAGCGGCAGACTACCAGCAGCGGTTGCCTCCTAGATTTGTGCCCTGTGCAATTGCCATTTTGTGGCCTGGTCAATTGCCATATCAAATTCGTCATTGCACTTATGCTTCTAAGAAATCTGAATGTAACTTGCTGAATACATTGAAATTTCTTATTTTAAATGAAGTTACTCCTCGTTTTGCTTTGAATTGGTTCGTACTGCTCAAGTTAACATCCTCATTCTATTCTATCCCAACAGATTTGGTTATATTGACGATTTAACTCATCAAGTCATTCTTACTGTACTGTACACGGCCCTTTGGGTGGAAAGGTAACGGAGACAGAGAGATGAATACAGATTTATTTATTCAGAAAGCATCAGACATTCTCTTCTGCATTCCAGAGCTTCAAACCCAGCATGCCTCAAACAAAGCACAACTGATAGGTTGGTGGTAGAACACACAAAGGACATAAGGAAACAAAATGCTTCTCCTCAGCACTCGCCACAACCCACTGGCACTGCTCTGAGTCTGACCTTTTCCCCCCTGCTTCGATCGATGATCGCCTCAGGCGACCTTGACCTCGATGGTCTTTGGCTTCTTGGGCTCCGGCGGCGGCAGCTTCTCCACGGTCACCGTGAGCACGCCATCCTTGCACACGGCGGAGAGGGAGCGGCGTTGGCGCGGGTGTGATCTTGGGGAAGGATCTAGAATATAATAGAGCTTCTGCTGTTGGAAATCCAGGAGACAGTAGATTTTTCTGAACCCACTAGTCATCCCCTCCCACTTTTTGTGAGATATTTTCGAGAGCTTCTCTCTCTGTTCTACTGTTCTGCTCCAGTACCAGCCAACAGTATTTTCCTCTCACACCACTCCAGCAGCAGCCACTAGCCAGCCAGCAGTGTTTTTCTCTCACACCACTCCAATAGCAGCCTCCAGCACCACAGCGAACAGGTGTCTGCTTCACTTTTATTTTTTTTTAAATCAGGAGAGCTCTGGACTTTCTGTTCTAGTACACTGGTACTACTTCTGAAATTTTGGAATATCACAATCGCCTCTTAAACTGTGATTCTCTCCCAAAAAAAAACTGGATTATGTAAAGCTTCGTTTAGTTCGAAAAAAATTTATAGGTACAGTACCTGTCACATCGAATCTTTGGACACATGCATGAAGTATTAAATGAAGTTGAAAAAATTACTAATTACATAGTCTAACTGATTAGCACGAGATGAATCTTTTAAGCCTAATTAGTCCATGATTGGATATTATTTATCAAGTAACAATGAAATGTGCTACAATACCAAAACCTAAACTTTTTCACCAACTAAACACACCCTAAACCCTGAATCTGAACCTTTTTTGCGCCCCTAGAAAGAAGACATTGTCAGCCAATGAGACGATCAGACATGCACCCTAAACCCTAAACGCAGCCATGTCTAAATATCTGTAGCATGCAAGTGCAACATGTTTTTGGCACATCAGAACTCAAAACATCTTTATAGAGAGATTGCATACTCGGGATTGATCCTTTCTCACTTGTCCTAGACATTGTATTATTCATGTTTAACTCATATAGTGACGGTCATTCAGAGATTCTCATCCAGAAAAAGGAGAAAGAAATGAACAAGATACAATTTTAATTATTCAGTTCTGTATTGAACTATAGTGGGATCGTATAGTGAAGTAAAAAAACTGCAAATTACTCTTACTCCAGTGCCCACTTACCGCTCGGCTGGCTCTCGACGCATCCCGGAGTTTGAGGCAGGGCCGGCCCTGTGTTTTCGGGCCCGGGGCGAACCTAAAGTATGAGGCCCTTGCTAAAATAAATATAAAAATTATTTTGCATTATTTGGTGAAACTGTTGTATGAAATAGTAGATATATAATACTATAACAATGAGCCAGGATAGTAGCCATTTTAAAGAACCGACAATAAAATTGTATTCGAATCCAGAAGGTAAGAATGAAGCAAACGTACCACAAGGAATTAAAGGCTAATCAATTGGAGACTAATCTATTTTCTTAGCCATAAGGGGGTGCACACGTGTTAAGTGGGAAATTGTGAAAAGCACACAGATAATGCATGATGGAAGAAAAACAATGGATTAGTAGTGATATGAACAATAGAAAGGGTGCTTGGGTGAACTTGTACGGGCTATTTGCTTGGTTAAGTTGGATGCTTAGTATATAAAATGTGTATGTATATGCAACTAGTACAAGTATACTGGGTTGGGGCCCTTGGCATCTAGGGGCTGGGCGGTTGCCCCGGATGGTTATACTATAGGGCCGGCCCTGGTTTGAGGCTGTTCGGCCAGCGAGAGCGGATCAGCCGAACAGGCTCTTTGCCGCTCGATCCGCTGGCGAGTAGAGCAAGGCTTTAATGCTTTATGGTCTCTGCCGGCTATCGGCTGCTAGATCATGGTGACGGACCCACTAGCATTATGCGCAGTAGTGTTTGGCTCCCCGCGAGTCGCCCGTTCCTCTCTCATGCTTTCTCCCTCCCACGATCCCCCGGCTCTTCACCCTCAGCCAGCCTGCCCCGCTAGGTGCCAGCTAGTCATTCCGGTCCGCAGCCTGATCCGCTGTCGAGGCATGCTGCTCCACCGCGTAGGGATCGCACTCGCATCATACGTCTAATCCCATCGCGTGTAGCCTGCGCGCACGCATGCCCTGTGGTGGTCCTTCCTGCGTCCTGCTTGCGGTAAAAAGAGGAGAGTTGCTTGAATCGAATCTCAGCATATATTTAGTTCACTTTGTATTTTACATTTTTATATTTTTAAAAAAGAATCTTTAATATTTGAAGTATTAAATATAGACTAATCACAAAACTAATTACAAATCTCGTCTGTAAATTACGAGAAGAATCTAATGAGCCTAGTTAATTCATCATTAGAGCTTATTTACTATAGTATTATTGTAGCAATTTAGTGTCTAATCACGTCTTAATTAGGCTCATTAGATTCGTCTCGCGATTTACAGTCTATTTGTGTAATGCGATTTATTTTTTTGACTACATTTAATGTATCATACAAATAATTTATAAAAATTTTATATTTTGTATTTTGGAATCTAAACGAGAGCTCAGTAATGGCAGGATGCAGCGCTTTCATGATTTATCTTGCCGGGACCCATGTTGTCCTCTTCCTTGGCGCTGTGTTGGTGCACTCACTAGTCACTCGGATGCCAAACATATATAACTAGTTTCTCCTTCGTGTGTCTTGAGAATTGAGATGCTAGTAATCGCTTAACAATTTGTTTCCAAACATATAGTATAACTGGTTAATTCCATTCTAGTGTGAGGTTTAAACTTTTAACTTTGTGGGCTAACTGCGTTCTGCCAGTTTCCATGCCTACGGTCATTACCATCATCGCGCTTGTGGGTCTCCCTCCTGATGCGATGTCCCTTCAATTGGTCTGCACCCTCTGCCGGCCTGCCCCGCCAGACGCCAGCTAGAGAATTGCAATTTTGGACATTTCGGCTCCGTTTAGTTTTCAAAAATAATTCACACAATATCTGTCCTATCGAATCTTCGACACATGTATAAAATTTTAAATATAATTAAAAAAATAATTAAATACATAGTCTAACTGATTATTACGAGATAAATCTTTTAAATCTAATTAATCTATAATTAGATATTATTTGTCAAATAATAATAAAATATGCTATAGTGGCAAAATTCAAACTTTTTCATCAACTAAACACACCCTTCGGTCCACAGCCATGTGCCTTTGTGCCGCTAGATCCGCTAACGAGTTGGCTTTGGTTTGGCTTTGGTTTTTTCAGTTTCAGTCATAAGTTCTGTCACATTAAATATTTAAACATCAATTGAAATACTAAATATAGATTTGTTATCAAACTAATTTTATAAATTGTAATTTAATTATGAGACAAATCTATTAAATCTAATTAGTTCATAATTCGACCACTAAATATCAATTGGAATACTAAATATAGGCTTAGTATCAAACTAATTTTATAAATTGTAATTTAATTATGAGACAAATCGATTAAATTTAATTAATTCATAATTTGACCACTAATTGCTATAGTAACCATCCGCTAATTATACATAAATTATACTTAACAGATTTGCTTTACATACCGCAAGCAAACAAAAGTGCTTGCAAGTCCGCAACAGCATCTTGAATATTTGCAAACATTTCCCTAAACTATATGTAGCATGCAAGCGCAACATGTTTTTTGGCACATCAGAATTCAAAACACTCGAGATCGATCCTTTTTCACTTCTCCTATATTCATGTTTAACTAAAATGTTATTCATGTTTTAAATAAAATGTGGCGGTCATTCAGAGATCCTCATCCGAAAAAAGAGTACAAGAAATGAACAAGATTACGGATTTAATTATTCAGAAAGCAGCTCACATCAGCTCTTGCGTTTCTCGTAGCACAAAACCACAAACAGAGCGGAACACTCATGAACACACTCACTACCACTCATGCCTCCACAGTCCACACATCGCTGCTCTCATCTTCACCCCACTCGCACTGCCTAAACTTATTAGGTTCGATCGATCCTCACTCGCTCATCCTTTCAGGCGACCTTGACCTCGATGGTCTTGGGCTTCTTGGGCTCCGGCGGCGGCAGCTTCTCCACGTTCACCGTCAGCACGCCATCCTTGCACACGGCAGAGATCTTGTCCATGTCGGCGTTGTCCGGCAGCACGAACTTGCGCATGAACTTGCCCATCCGGCGCTCCATGCGCAGGTACTTGGCGTCCTCGCGCTCCTCCCGGCGCCGCTCGCCGCTGATCACCAGCACCCGCTCGTCCTCCACCTGCACCTTGATGTCGCCCGTGCCCAGCCCCGGCATGTCCACCACGAACGAGTAGGCACCGGGAAGCTCCTTGACGTCGGCCGGGGTCGCCGCCATGGCGCGCGCGTCGCGGAAGTAGGTACGCGTGGGGCCGCTCGCCGCCGCGCCCGCCTTGTCGCCGCCCGCGCCGGCCTCGCCGTCCGGGATGTCCAGCAGGTGCTGCAGCGCCGCCATCAGGGGAGCCTCCAGCCCGAACATCCTCGCATCCATGTCGCTCTCTCGGTCTCTCCTCTTGAACTGCTCTGGACTGCTTGGTTTCTTGATCTTGGGGATTGTTCTTGCGCTTTGGTGATTCTTGGTGTGGCGAGTGACGAGGCAGGAGATGGTTTATATTGGTGGTGGGAGCCTCAGAGCGGTGGATTCTGGAAGGGAGTGGAACATTCTGAAAGGTGGTGGAGTGGGCAGGGCGCGGAGGTGGCGCCGGGTAGGCGTTGGAGAAGAATCTGGAATAGAATAGAACTAGCAAGGTGGCCGCGCTATTTATATTAAAAAAATAGTTTTTTATTTATTATTTATTTATTTTTTTAAAAAATTATATTAAAAAAGGAGAGGTATTTGATAATTTATTTATTTTTCGTTTGCTCTTGTTAAATACTACCTGCAACTTTCTATGCTTAAGAGTTCATACCAATCATCAAATTTTAACTCACTGACATATGGAGCTCACATGAGTCAATGACATGTGGGTCACAATGATATATATCTAACTTTGGACTCTTTTAATGGTACAAATCCAAATTTTTCCAATTTTTATGTTGCTTTGTTCTATATTATAGTTGCATATTTTAGTACTTTAACCTGCAAAATCTTAATTTTAGGATTGAATTTAATTTTGGGTCACTTTGAATACAGATGCATACTGTACATATTTGTATTTATATACAGTTTTCATTAGTAGTTATGAAATATATTTATATGTATGTGTTAGTTATGTTTGCCAACAATATGTAATTTAGATGTTGGAGTTTGATTTGTATCTTGCTATATTTTGATTATTATTTAGCGAAAATATATCTAGTGTAGTTGTTAGAGCACTTAAGTAGCATCTAGCGGATCTAGATCTGACTCATCAAGGGAGCAAAATAAAAATGATGACAAAAAAAGTTACGTTAAAAAATGAGTTGGGGCCTGCTGACTTCGATAAATAAATGTTATGGAAAATATTTATATATATATGTGTGTGTGCGCGCTATATTAATGCATATATATTTTAATTTTTTATTTAACCGAATCTATTATTATTTTTCCCATTTGGTTACTGCACAATTTATTAATTTTAGCCCATATGACTGCGTAAATTGGCCTACTTTAGAGTTTTGTGATCTTGGTGATAGATAGTTCCATATATATCTTTGTTGTTGTTTCTAACTCTTTTCTTTATCTTCCATTTTCTCTAGCTAATTCTATTGATTTCTCCGTCTTTCATTTTGTTTCTCTGTATATTTGAAATCGATTAGTGTGTATCGTGTCCGATGCATCTAATGGAGAAGTTCCCTGTTTAATATTGTGCCTCAGGGCTTTTGTTTTTTCTGAGCGAATAGGAGCAGCAACAACGTATATATGTTTGAATTATTTGTTTTGTACTGTAGGCAATCGACTTTGGAATATATTAGCAGGGCTCCATGCCTGAATAACTCCGGTTGTGGCTTCTTTGATGGAGCGGCTTCTCTTATATATATAAAGCCATTTTAAAAACTATTCGGTAGAACTGTTTCTCCTATTTTTTTCATGAATATATGGAATATGTCAAATGTCCAACGTGCCATGGCTATAATTTAATATTTTTCTCATAATCTATAATATAATTTTGTAATAACATAACTTTATATAAAATAACATAGTAGTGACTAATGATATTATTTATAGAGTAAACCAATAAATTCACTTTTGTTCTTTTCTGTTTTTCTATTCTCTTTTTCTACTTTCCTTGCCCGTTCAACCTAGCTACTTCTTTATCCTTTTATCTTCTCTTTCTCTATACTTCTTTAGAGGTATAGATCACATTTGCGTTTCGTGCCTAGTATTTGTTCATGTAGTTATAGAAGATTAGATTGGGATAATAATGTTAAGAATTATTTATGCTATTTGATTCCTCACACGACTAAGTCACTGATTTTTCCCATGCATCTATTTAGATTGAGCCGATAAATAGTCACATTTATTTGTAGATTTCGGTGTTTTACTCTTTATCCCAGTGATTATTACGTGTATGAAACTATTTGTATGCCTACAGAATCGTGAATCTTTGTTGACCACCATCAGATTAGTTTGTATAACCAAAGTTGTTCAGGAATATGCAACATTTATGCATGCCTTTCTTTTCTATTCTCATTTTTCTACTTTCCTTACCCATTCAACATTGCTGGTTCTTTATTCTTTTCTATTCTTTTTGTCTATACTTCTTTAGGGGTATAGATCATATTTGTGTTCCGTGTCTAGTGTTTTTTATGTACTTATAGAAGATTAGACTGGGATAATAAAGTTAAGAATTATTTATGCTATTTGATTCCTCACACGACTAAGTCCTTGATTTTTCCCCATGCATCTATTTAGATGGAGCTAACAACAGTCAAATTTATTTGTAGGTTTTGGTGCTTCACTCTTTGTCCAAATGATTATTAATTGTATGGAACTATTTGTATGCTCATAGAATCATGAATCTTCGTTGACCACCGTCAGATTAGTTTGTATAACCAAAGTTATTCAGGAACATGCAACATTTATGATGATAATCCTTGTTTGGAGAAAGCATTGGTTCTTCAGCGGATGTTTCTCTCACATTGATTGGCATGCGCATTCATTGGCCCACACTAACAATCATAAGGTGTTGATGGTCTTGCAATAGATTGCAATATCTGAAACTCTGCGCATCATCATTATTTTTTTCATCCCTATCTTGACATTTGGTTGCTCTAGAAGAAATGGATTGATTGAGTTCGGTAATGATTTTGAGTAGAATCCTGTGCGCTTCATGCAGCTGCATGTACTGCAGTCTGCAGGACGTTCTTGAGACTCGAAAAGTTGTGATTCGGAATTTCAAGCAAAGATTATGGTTGCGCTGTAGTGCAGAGCGTTTCGAATATTTTTGAAAGCAGTTATATCTTTTAATAGTACAGATACAATACAACTATGATCGCGCTGTCACGCTTATGCTGCTGCTATATTTTTTTGCATCTTTAAGGAAGGTTAATGCGAGACATAGATGGTAACGTGAGTTTTTATGTCATGCGGCCTCTGTATTTAACTTTAATTGGATACAAACACTTTTGGGTAGTTTAGAATATTACATCTTCATTAAATTGGATATGGACTCTTTTGGCCAATTTAGTTCTTCATTAAATCGAACGGTGTAAATTCTATACACAAATACTATTTAGATCATCATTAAATTTGAGTATTTATTAACTTTATTTGCCATGAAACTCAAATTTGGGTATTTATTATTGCATTTGACATATATTATTTATTTAGCTATTTTTCTTCTTAATATGCTTCTTAATAACTACACATATCAACAATAATTTTTTGTATTCCAGTTCTTACATTTATCTATTTATTAGTCATATTCGATGGCAATTTTTATGTTTTAAATATTTAATTTAGCCATTCGGCTAATATTATTTTTTTATTGAGTGCTAATGCAATTTTTTAATTTTTTAATTCTGAATTTGTCTATTTAGTAATCGTATTCAACATGGACTCTTTGGTTAAGTCCTAATTTTTTTATTTTTTTAGTCCCGAATTAAGCTATTTACTAATCGTATTCGGCATGGACTCTTTGTCATGTTCTAAATTTTCTTCATTTTTTAAATTCAAAATTGGATATTTATTAATCGTATTTGATACGGACTCTTAAGTTAGTTTGAATCGTTAGATCTTCGTAAAATCTAGCGGTGCAGATCCTTCTTAATAACTACACATATCAACAATAAATTTTTGTATTCTAGTTCTTATATTTATCTATTTATTAGTCATATTTGATGCCAATTTTTTTATGCTTTAAATATTTAATTTAGCTACTCAGCTAATATTTTTTTTGTCGAGTGCTAATGCTATTTTTTAATTTTATAATTCCGAATTTGCCTATTTAGTAATTATATTCAACATGGACTCTTTGGTTAAGTCCTAATTATCTTATTTTTTAATTCTAAATTAAGCTATTTACTAATCGTATTCGGCATGGACTCTTGGTCATGTTCTATTTTTTCTTCATTTTTTAAATTCAAAATTAGCTATTTATTAATCGTATTTGATACGGACTCTTAAGTTAGTTTGAATCGTTAGATCTTCATAAAATCCAACAGTTCAGATCCTTCTCTTTTTTAGATTAACGTAGGAATTTCTAGACCCTCTCGACGAATGTGGTGCCTTCTTTTAACACTCCCTTAATAATATAATAGAATATTATACTTATAATTTTTATTTAGCTATTTGGCTAATATTAATTTTTTGTCAAGTGCTAATGCTAATTTTCTTAATTTTCTAATTTCAAATTTTCCTATTTAGTAATTGTATTCAACACCCAGGTTTTTTTCGGAAAACCATATGGTTCTTTATGGATCCGGACTCTTTGGTTAAGTCCAATTTTTTTTACTTTTTTAATTCCGAATTAAACTATTGACTAATTGTCGGGTGCCACAATTAGGGACACCCTAATTGGGGCGCTAAGATCGCTTCAAAACACAAAACACCTGTTAAGACTACTAGGCCCACGGCCAGCTTCCCATCCGGAAGAAAGGGAAGGACTCAAAGAAGCCCAGCGTGCGGCCCATTCGCATCCCCTCGAACCCGCGGAACGATCTCCGCCTCGCTCGAGGGTCCCTCTCGGGCCCGCTGGACAATCTCCGCCTCGCTTGAGGATGGCGAATCTACCCTCGAGCGGGAGACTCGTCTCCGCCTCGCTCGAGGGCTCCCCTCGGGACCCTCGACCGCGCAACATATCTCCGTCTCGCTCGAGGCCGTCTCTCGGCACAAGGGACAAACGACCCCGCCGCCCAACTGCTCGCCGTACGAAGGCATTAAAGGCCAGCCACTCCGCCACGGCATCAAGGGCGGGCGGCGTCAGACCATCACTCCCACAGTGGATGTGACCGGGGTCCCATCCGCTGACCTCGATCACCGCTCCGCCGCCCCAGTTGCTGTAGCAACACTGCGGGACCCGTAACGCGGGATAAGACAGGCTCGGCACTGCTCCCGTTACTGTTCTGCCGACGCCGACCATCCGGACTCACCTCCCCGCTGGGGAAGGGGTCCGGCGATGTCACGCGTCCTTCCGAGAGGGGCACTCAGCACGCACGGGCGGGCCCCGGACCTCCCCCCTTGTGGAGTCCGGGACCTCCGCGCGTCCCTCGGACCTCCTAGTGTGCACGCCCGCACTCCGACCAGGGGGTCCAGGGCCGCCGCGTGCCCCGCTATCACTGCCGCTGGTGCATGCAGGACCCTAATCTGCAGGGCCCACCGAATGCCACTGCGCCGTATATGTAAGACCTTGCACCAGCGACGACCATGCCGCATGCAGAGGTTGGTAGGGGCGACCGGCGCAATCTTCGCAGAACCAAGGACGAAATCCAGGACGACAGCGACGCGCGCCGCCTTCCCACAGTGTACTTCCTACAGTATCCAACCACTGTACCCCGCGATTCAGGGAAAAACGACGACTTCCATGCCCTCACTCATGTGCACCGCCCCTCTTTGTGACTATAAAAGGAGGAGGTAGGCTTCCTTTAGCCGGGGCTGCTGGCTAGTTAGTCTCTCTTCCCTAGTTTTCTCTTTTCCAAGAGGACGTTCAGGGACTACGGAGGACTCATCTTAGCCGACTCCACTTCTAACAGAGACTTGGGAGCTTCCCTCCCTCTCTCGCCTTGCTTGTATCCCCTACTACAAGCACTCCGGGTGCAAGATAATACAGTGCCCTCGCACATCCCCTTTGCTGGACGTACGGCCTCGCGGCCGGAACCAGAATAAACCGTGCGTTACTGTGTTGCCTCTTGCATCATCATCTGGGACGAGGAAGCACGCCACATTTACTAGTTGGGATCCGGGCCCCCTGGGTCGGGACACCGACACTAATCGTATTAATGGACTCTTTGTCATGTTCTAATTTTTTTTATTTTTTTAAATCCGAAATTAGCTATTTATTAATCGTATTTGATATGAACTCTTGAGTTAGTTTGAATCGTTAGATCTTCATAAAATCCAACGGTGCAAATCTTTCTCTTTTTTAGATTAATGTGAGAATTTCTAGACCCTCTCGGCGAATATGATGACTTCTTTTAACACTCCCTTAATAATATAATAGATTTCCATCCTTGCGATGGTCATTCTAAAGGAGACTGGTGATTCTGGACCCACATGTCATTGGCACGTGTCCATTGGTACTCGTACTATCTATAATCGACCGTCTCCGAACAGATATTTATGAGCGCTTTGGTGGTGTTTGGATGGAGGTTGTAAAATTTTTCAAGAAAACTTTTCGGTCCTTTGATCACTAATTAGAGGTATTAAATGATGTATAATTATAAAATCAACTCCACAACTATGGTACTGTAGCAGTTACTGTAGTTAATGAGGCTTTTGACCGTACGATCAGGAGATGATTAGGCGCGGTTACTGTGGCATAACTGTAGCCAATCATGGTGGAACTTGGCTCATTAAATTCGTCCCGAAAAATTACACCTATTCATGAAAAGGTTTCGCAAATAAATTTTGTTTAGTACTACATGCATGCATTTGTCTTCTTGTGTAGAATTTTACAAAACACGGTCTTTGTTTCACTTTATGTGCCGTTCTCTTCTAGAAAGTTCCATATCTATCCGTACAGAAATGCCCTTCAATCCATTTCGCATTCTCAAATTCATGATTGAAATTTGTTTATCACTTAGAATTTATAACAGAGTGTTCGGGTGGTGCTCAGCCGGCTGCTCTTGGCTGGTGCTGCACTCACAGAGCAGCAGCCGCCGAACGGAGTGAATTCATTTCGCGTGGGCAAATACATTTAGATACTGTACATGAGTTCTCATATGATTTGACTGGTTGAGAAATGCTAAACGAAGGTACCGAAAGTCCGAAAGGCCAAAGCCAGGCAATGCAAATTTCTAGAATTTTAAAAGAAAAAACAATGAGCATAGATACACTCGACAAAATTCGTGGGTACTGGTAATACAACATATTATTCCAACATTATGCGTAAGTATTACATGGATGTGCTGTGTTAAGATCTCGATTCTACTCTTTAATTAACTTGTAAGCCTGCACCGCAATGGAAAAAAGATTGAAGAGATGAAGTCTCAAATATTTACAGGATGCATTATCCAAAAACTCCAGCCTTTCTTAAGCAGGGGAAATAAACAATTTCTCCAGGCCTCTTATGAAGATTGCACAGATTTGCCCGAGCTGCGACCTCTGAATCCAACCACACTGAGCTTAGTTCCCAGCTTGTTCAGAACATCACCCTTCGCCTTTCGGCCCTCAGGTTTTGCTTTGCTCTTTGAAACCTTCACACTGTTCTTAGCGGGTTTCACCACCTTGGCTTTGCGAGGGGCTGCCGATTTTGTCGCTTTTGGCTGGATCTTTGGTGGTGAGCGCCTTCGGGTTGATGTTGTGTCCTTGGGAGTCCTCGATGACTTGCTAGATAGCACAACTCCCCTTCTACCCTTCTGATTCACAACTTTAAGGGCACTTGAAGTCTTAACCGACTTCGAGCTCCTTCCTTTGGTGCTCGCACTCTGTGGGTTGGTAGCTCTTCTGACATTGTCAGTCGTTAGAGCTTCCAAGCTCTCATTTTTCTTGATGGCCTCTTCTATCCGAGTAGCTAAAGCCACATCTTTCTTAGCCACGAGGCTTGTAACTTTCCCTGCATTTTGGGGTGATAATGAGAATTTGTGAGTAGACAGAAAATATGAAAAATGAATATTGCTACCTGTCCAAAAATCACCCAGCTATGTGGATATCTCTCAGTGGCAAACCTATATTGCTAACCCATCTCACTTCAGACACAAACTCACATAATATTTTGTTTCACAGAAGCCATTTCAAACTCCCTTTATCCTATCCTATCCGGCTATCCCTTTTTCTAAGCTTGCAAAGTGTAGTTAAATTCTTTCATTCAAAGTATTATTTAAGTCTTTTACTGAATGAACAGCAAGATTTCTCTGCAGCAAAGACACTGAAATTAAGTTTCAACAATGGAGAGCATTTCTGGTCTGGAATGGGGTCATCACTAAAATATAAGAGATCGTAGTGTATAGAATGCATGATTAGCAAAGTAACGATACAGAGCAAATGAATATGCTCAATTACAGCTAAGACTCGTTACCTTTGGCTCCCATGCGTGCAGTTCGTCCAGTTCTGT
The DNA here is from genome assembly GCF_016808335.1 of Panicum virgatum. Classification (NCBI taxonomy): domain Eukaryota; kingdom Viridiplantae; phylum Streptophyta; class Magnoliopsida; order Poales; family Poaceae; genus Panicum; species Panicum virgatum. The sequence continues at coordinate 4,793,866 of NC_053149.1, read as the reverse complement.
GAAGGTAATCAATCTAAAAGCACAAACAATAATCACAAGATAGACTGTGCATAAGAATCACTGTGATGGGAGTAAATAAAAACAGACAGACAATATAGGCAATATAACACATACCGAATTCGATGGGAAGTCAAACATGATGACATGGTCAACATCCAAGTCCAGACCTCTAGCTGCCAGATCAGTGCATACCAATGTTGGACAATCCCCCTCTTCTTTACGGAATTTGTTTAGGTTCTCAACTCTACAGTTGATTATCAGGTATAAAAATAAAGTCAGTCGCGTACTGCATAAAAACACAAACAGAGTAAGAAATACAACAAACCTCTCTTCAGCAGGAACCTCTCCATGATAGTTAACAGTATATATCTGATTCTCAGTCAGAAAATGGTCCACCGCGCGACTTGAATTTAAAGTATTACAGAACACCATAACTTTGTTTCCCTTTGCCAAGCTTGGCTCAAGAACCTACATAAATATAGTTCTTCATTCTCTCATAAATTAGATAATGTAAACAGTTCTCCTTCTGGCTCCCTACTCTGCACACTCAATACTAAAATCCACATAGAGCAAAATACAACTCGATTAATGATCGCAGCAAGCAAAGAATGACTAGTCTCACAGACTACCCCAAAGGCCCAAACTAGTAGGAAGCTAAAGATGTTTTGATAAAAGATCACTTCATTAAATAAATTCCAGAAGCAATAGTATGCTTACTATTGCATTCATAGTTCACATTTTCACAACAATTGGAATCGAATACATTCACCCAACAGAGTATGGGCAACTCATATTTTATGGCCGGGGATTTTCCTATGGGTATTGGAGCGGGTCCAAGCAGATTAAAGAGGATGAGTTGTCACTTGTCAGAGCTGCAGTTTATTTGAATTATTTTAGGGGGTGTTTAGTTGGTGAAAAAGTTTGGGTTTGGGTACTGTAGCACGTTTCGTTGTTACTTGACAACTAATGTCCAATCATGGATTAATTAACATCATTAGATTAATCTCATATGAATCAGTTAAACTGTGTAATTAGTTATTTTTTCCAACTGCATTTAATGCTCCATGCATGTATTCGAAAACTTGATTTGACAGCTACTGTGCAAAAAAATTTGAGAACTAAACACTGCCTTATTTCTGCTATATTTATCATAAAAAGGAGGAGGTGCCAGAGACTCATTCAGACTTTTTGCAGAGTGGAACAGTACAGTACCAGAGACAAGATCTTCCAAGAAAGAGTGGAACTGTACTGAGTACTGACAACAAGATACAGCAAGAAATGGAGAATACAAATATAGAAGTAGTCTTCTTTGAATTTTCTTTGACAACTGTCCAGCACTCCAGCTTGAAAGTAGACTGGAATGGATGGAAAGACAGGAGTGTGTGCAAGCTGCAAAGAAGAGGAGCGATAAGAGTTTCCTAACCTGCAGGAGAGCCTCAAGTTTGTTTTCTGCGCCAGTAAGTTTGATAAAGTCATGTCGTGCCGTTGCAACTCTCTTTTGAAATGTTGACATCCGCAAATGGACAATACCTTCAAATTCCTCATCAATTAACTTTTGTACAGCCTGCATTAAAGCAATACAAAGAAACAAGATTAGAATACATAAAAATACATAATAAAACAATACCCCCTCCATTTCTAAATATATGGCGTTTAGGACAAGCAAATTAATTCATTTCTGAACAAATAGCCTTGTCCAAAACGTCATATATTAAAAACAGAGGGATTATATGTATATCTGAAGTATCACTACTGCAACATGGAAGGTGTCAAAATGTCTTGTAATTAAATAGTAATTGATGCAGTGAGCAAGATGCTTTAATGGTAGCCGAATATATAAGAGTATACAAAATAACAGTGTATCATATGCCATATATGAATTACAAGCAGAGTCAGATAGGTTTCGAGGGAGGGATGATTGATGGGCATAAGACCTTCGTCATGGTAGCAGTAACTAATACAGTTTGGAACCCCTGATCACCAGGCTTTGAAGCACGATTCTTCAATGGAGCAAGGAACTTCCGTATGTCTGGTCCAAAGCCTTGATCAAACATTGTATCTGCCTCATCCAGAACCTGCAAGCGCCCAAAAAAAAGAGAAAGAAACGAATTGAGAACAAGACAATTAGGAGAACAGTAAAGATGCCATAACATGGTAACTATCTGTTGCACAAACTTAATAACATACCAGATACTTGATATCACCGTAAACCATGTTACCATCCTTGATATGATCCAGGATCCTTCCAGGAGTACCAACAACCATGTCAACAGGCATGTTCAAAGAATCTTCTTGGGGTCTTATGCGGGTGCCTCCACTAACCATCGTTGACCGGAAACGTGCATGATGGCTGATGGATTTTGCAACACGATAGACCTGCAGTTTGAGCAATGTGCATTAAGCAGCGGTGCAACCAAAATAATAGCATTGTTACAAGAAAATAATTTGATCATGACCAACCTGCTCGGTTAGCTCCCTTGTGGGGCAGAGTACTACTGCTCTTGGCCGCCTTGGCTTCATTGACATCCCCAACATTGCTTCATCACGCCGAAGTAGCTACATGATAGAGAAAGTTCCATGGTTACCTTCCATTAGATGTACATACTGACTCAGATATACTTAAATGCAGAAAATCCCTAATTTCTAGTTTGGGGAAAAGGAAAGAAAGAAAGAAAGAAAGAACTGCTTTATTCAAATGCAATCAGATTTTAACATATGGGGCTCGTACACGACTTGCATGGGTGATACAGTTTTTCTTAGCTTCGGTAGCTTTAGATGATACAGCAGCAAGCATCCATCAGGAACCCGTTTTAATAAAAACAGACACCTCAACCTAATTTACAAAATGAGTGGGGCAAACGTCCCTACGACAAGAATTGATCCTCCCTGTCATGAGTCGTGCACCATAGTCTTACCAAAATCATGAGCTAACAATTGTGAAATAAAATCATCACATAATGCAGCGCGATTTACTCTTCCCTTCACGATTATTACAAGTCTACAAGCAAGCAATACCATACTGAGAAGAAGGGAGTACCTGAACAAGAGGGAGCAGGTAGGCGAGCGTCTTCCCGGAGCCGGTGTGGGAGCCGAGCACGACGCTGGTGCCGTCCAGAACCGCCGGCACGCCGACGCACTGGATCTCCGTAGGCTTGGAAATGCCCATCTCCCCGAGCGCGGCCATCACCTCCTCCCCGAGCCCGAGCTCCTCGAAGCTCTCCACGGCCTCGACCCTCTTCCCCTGCGGCGGGTGCTGCGAGGCCCGCTCCCCGCCCCTCGCCTTCCCCCGCGGGGTAAGGTTCGGGGAGCCGGGGGACGAGGCGTCCTTGAGGTGCCGCAGACGGAGGCGCTCGAGGAGGAGCTCGTGCCGCGGAGGGGGAGCGGGAGTGGAGGTGGGGATGAGGGTGGGGGCGGTGGTGGAGAGGGCGGCGCGGAGGAGGCGGAGGCGGAGGGGCGACGGGCGGGAGAGCAGGAGGCAGCGACCGGCGGCGGCGGCGGCGCCGGCCATCGCCATGGGTTTAGGGAGGGAGGACGCGGCGGATAGGAGGGAGGAGTTGCTCTTGCTCCGGATACGGAGGGGCGAGGGGGGGCGTCCTGAACCGGACCCGAGCCAGAGCCCCGAACCGCTGTGTCGCCCTGTTCATGGTCTGGGTTTAGCGGGTTTTTGAACCAACCCACCCAGACCGTAACGGAGACCAGTTGAGCGGTTTGAGACTCACGGGTTAGACGGGTTTCGACGGGTTCACCGTGCATAATTGGCGCAGTCCTGAAGCACAACAGTAATAGCGTCGTGAAGTTCACCGGAGCAGTGGCACCGAGTTCGGCGGCCACCGCCGCTGCGGGTGGAGCGGAGGCGACATGCCGCTGCGAGCTGGGCGGGCGGGAGCGCCCGACGGGAGCGGCGCAGACATGCCGGGCTCGGCGGCTGCTGCCGCCGTGGGCGGAGCGGAGGCGCCGCACTGCCATGAGCAGCCTGGCCGGCGAGCGGTGGAGGCCCCATGGAGTGTCGGCAAGGTGGATGTAGCCAGCGAGGAGAGGCACTGTGTTCGTAATGGAGACCATCGCTGCTTGCTAGCCTCATGCTAACAAGATCTCTCACCAAATCTGACTGCATGTTGTTCCTCCATGGAGTGCCGGCAAGGCAGCCAATCATGCTCTTCTTCTCGCTGTCCTCAGTCCTCGGCCGCCTCTACCTCCTTCGGAAGCCGATTCACACTGGGATCACGCTCCTCGCCGAGCGCTACGGGCCGGTGTTCTCCCTCCAGTTCGGCTCGCGTGAGGCCGTGGCGGTGTCCTCCGCCGCCTGCATGCGTAGGGAGTGCTTCTTCGAGTACAACGTGCGCTTCGTGAACCGCCCGCGCTTCCCCTCGTTGCTGCTCATCTCCTTTGGCGGCGCCGAGGTGCGCGCGATGGCGCGGAGGATGTGCTGGTTCGCCGCGGCCGCCCCCGGCGGCAGCGCAAGGGTCGAGCTGAAGCGGCGGCTGTTTGAGGTCTCCCTCAACGCCCTACTGGAGACCATCACGCGGACAAGACGTCCCGCGCCAAGGCGGACACTGACACGGAGGTTGAAGACAACTTTATCTGTCACCGGGTTAAGCGGCAGAATCCAGACCGAACCGGACCCGTAGAGGGCATGCAGAAACGGTTTGATACGGGCCGGTTCTATAATTTCGGTGGGTTGGAACCGGACCATGTACAGGGCGACCGCTGTGGTTGAACGCTTGAACCGGTTTGCTGTCCGTTTTTCTATTTTCCTCGCTCCTCACACTAATAATCCTGTTTGTTAACGGAATATTAGGCCAATCTTCATAAGAAATTTCATGAATGTCATACCACATAAGCATGGTAGAATCATTATGAGAAGAGGAAATGAAGAGTTTCATAATATATGAGAGGAGTTTCATCACCATAAAACTCATCTTGTATAATTACCTAATTCTTAGTCTTGATGACTGTGCTGTAAAACTGTATACTAAAACTGCCCACACATTCCATTGTCTCAAAGAATCAGCTAATTCTTGGAACGATATTAGTTTTTTAGGGCGTTGGAACTTAATTGAGAAGCTACTAAGGTTCGTTCGTGAAATGATAATTGTTTTTTCAGAAAGTAAAGTGATAGTTTGGTGTAGACCGTACTAGGTTTGACGGTTCAGGTTTTTACTAGTATTTTCAGATCTATATTGTTAATAGCAACGTAATCATCGATTCATGGCCGTGCCTGCTAACATCAAATGCTAATGGATCACTCAACCAGAAAATGATTGAGGGGCAAATTTACTAAAATTTTACAATTGGCACTCAAGTGCACGTTATAAAAAATATCATGAATTGGACTGCATAATCAAATCTAAAAGAACACCTGTGCACCACAATAATCATTGTGTGTTTAGCAGATGAGGGAGTTATTTGTTCCTTCCTCAACTTCTCTCGGTCCTTGCCACTAAAAGCTTCCCCTTTTTTTTGAAAGACGCACTAAAAAACTTCCTGATAATCTTGGTTTCTTGCATTCTTGTTCACCTTCATTAGGGGCTTGCAGTTCTACATCACTTGCAGGTTTATTCTCATCACCCATCAGCTGAATAGACATTAGCCATATATACAGATTAGGAGGAAAGAGTGATAAAATAGCATAGAAAACTAAATTCAACCTAGTGAATTCTGCGACCAAAAAAATATGGGCATTCTAGCATATAAATTGGAATAAAAATGTTACCACCTCATCGTCATCATCCTTGTTGTCATCCTCGCCATCATCCTCGTCCTCAACATCCTCATAGTCCTCGTCGGGGAGAGCTCTAGTAGCACTAGGCCACTTGAATGATTCTAAGTTCTGGATACAAATAACAGAGGCATCTCAATTCTCAAAATATTAATTGCTGGTCTTGCTTGGAGAAACTAAACAAACACAAAGGCAAAATAAGAATCAAATGGGTTTGGACTGCCGTTCAAATGATTGAAAATGAGTAATATCTATTCCCTCACCATCCATATGGTTTCAAGGATTGTGTGGAGAGTGAATCTGAACCACTCGAATGAAGCAGATATATTAAGGGGGTGTTTAGTTAGTGAAAATTTTTGGTTCAAATGTCACATCGATTGTTTGACCAGATGTCGGGAGGGCTTTTCAGGCACTAATTAAAAAACTAATTTCAGAACTCGCTTGGAAACCGCGAGACGAATCTTTTGAGGCCTTTGACCGCATCATTAGCACATGTGGGTTATTGTAGCACTTATGGCTAATCACACACTAATTAGGCTCAAAAGATTCGTCTCATCGTGTACATCCAAACTGTATAATTAGTTTTATTGTTTAACTACATTTAATATTTCATGTATGTGTGCAAAAGGAAGACAAAAAAATTTTGGGAACAAAACGGCCCCTAAATGAAAGCTCGAATGAAGAAGTAGATAGGTTATGTCTGCACCGTATAATTGTGAACCCTAACCACTTTCTTACTAACTGCAGACTGGAATTCAGCGGACGTATTGAACGAAAGCTCGAAACCAGAAGAAAAGAATTGCTTTCCGCCGATTGAAAAATATAAGCAGATCTATGGTCAGCGATGGTCACCCCCTCCCCCAGCTCCACGGGCGTTGCTCCGGCCTCATCTGGCGAAGCCCGTTGCCCGCCGCCGGCGTCCTCTCCACTCTCTGCAGCCGCTCGCCCCTTCTACCCAGGGGAATCCTCCTCCGGCCGCCCCAAGGCGGTGCGTTGGGCCGAGGAGAGCGACGAGGAGATGGTAGACTACGACTTCACTCCATCTCCTCCCCCGCGCCCTACAAGCTATCGGGATGCTGTCTGCCGCAGCTCTTCTATCCCCGCGCCTGTGGTTTCGCAGCCGGCAGTGACTGCACCGCCCCCAGGTCTGGCATCGGAACGACACAAGCGCCGGCGCCCGTCTCGTCGTGTGCGCCGTCGCAGAGCACCTCCTCTTCGCGCTGCTGACCAGCCGGATGTTCATCACCCCCCTGCATCGACCGACGGCGGCCGTCGCCAGCCCCGGGTTGATGCGGATGGGTTCCAAGAGGTGCTCCCCCACTCCGCGCGCTTGCGGCTTCGTCGTGATGCTCGTGGAACCAGTGTCCCTGCTTCCCGTCTCCTTCCCGAGTTGGTGGGCAGATGCCTGAACTGCCTGTCTTACAACCATCGGGTCGCCACCTGCCGGCTGCCTAGGCGCTGCCTGCGTTGCCATGGTTTCCGCCACCTTGCCCGTGATTGCCACATGCCATGGCGGCAGCACTCCCAGGAGGCGGCCACCGGCTCTCGGCGAACTCCACGGCGACGCTTCGTCCGCGTGTTGAACAACGGTCCGCCCACACCAATCGCCTCCGACGCCCTGGGTAGTACTCCTTCCCCGCCGCCTTCAGCGACCGCCGTCGCCGCTCGTGCAGCCTCGACGGGTCCAGCTTGTGTGACTCCCCACAGCGAGGAGATCGCGGCCGAAGAAGCTCGCCTGCGACTCGCTCTCATTGGGCAGGTCAGTAACATCACCGAGGCTGTTGGTTACCTCGACGTCCTGCGTTTCATTGTGGGCTACACTGGCGTCGCCGAGGGGGATCTCTCCGTCAAGTTCTACCATCATGGCAGCTTCCTAGTTCTCTGCTCTACACAGCTTGTGCGGGACCGTATCCTTGCTGCCAGCCCCATTCCCCTCGCCTCCACGTTCCTCTCCCTGAGGCCATGGACGAGGTTGGTGAACGCTGAGCAAGATATGTTGTTCTACAAGGTTGAGATTGAGGTTGATGGCATTCCGGCTCATGCCTGGGATCTCGACACCGCAAGCAAGTTGCTCGCCCCTCAGTGCTGGATCGAACACCAGGACGAGGCGACTGCCAGCAAATCGGACATGTCCACTTTCAAGGTGTCGGCCTGGATGAAGGACCCGGCGTCTATCCCAGCGGCCAAAACCCTTCTCATCGCAGAGCCGGAGATCCAGGTGATCCACTCTGACCCGTTCAACCAACGTCTCCTCGCCAATGTCACACCATACCTGCGGCAGAAGCGGGTTCTACAATACCCAGTGGACTTCCACCTCCGCGCTATCTTCGACTTCGGCTCGCGAACCTCCTCCTCGTCCGGTGAGCCCTCCCACTACGATGACGGCGACAGTGGTCTGGATGGCAACCCAAACCGCTCCTCTAGCTTTCAACAGGGTTCGGCTCGCAGTCCTCGTGTCAACGCCTTCCCTCGTCGTGATGGCCGACGCGCCAATGGCCACCGCAGCGGCGGCGGCCGCGCCGGCGGCGGAGGTTCGGCGGGCCACTCCACGGACTGGTCGCGCTGCGTTATGACCACTGGTGGGACCATCTCCCAACGGTCAGAGTCCACGATTCCGAAGTGGTATGCTGCCCACCTGACGGCCGGGTTTGACAAGCAAAAGGACTTTCCTTCCTTGGCTGCGACCACCAAGTCGACGACAAGACCGCTTCACGGGCCACTGAACATGACCTCGCGGCGTGCTCCTGCTGTGCCTGAAGTGGGTGCTACACCCAATGCCACCCTATCCCCTGCCAGAACCCGTGCTAAGGTTGTCGAGCCGCTTCCGGTCGATATGGCAGAGGAGTTTGTCCTCAACGTTCTGGCAGCAAGGGACGCCTGGGCCGCAAGAGTTGACGACCCCATGAGCGCTGAAGCTTCCCTCTCACCGCGCCCATTGGGCGGCGCATGCACTTCACCGGCAGGACTCGGTCCTGCAACGGTTAATGAGGCATGCTCCCCGGTATGCATGCATGCATCTCCGGTGGGACTCCCTGGAGGATTCCCCGTGTCGGGCACCGCTGCAACGGACGACACGAGCGCCCACCACGGGTGCTCCCCTGCTGCGCCGAAGGATGAAGACCACATTGGCTGTCCCGTGCCACCTCCATCCCGTCCACCCACCCCTGTGCACCGGCCGCGTGTGGACGTGGCGAACACCTATGTCTCTTCGCCACTGGTGGCTGTAGGCGCGGTGGCTACTAGCGACCCCCTGCCCCCGACGACGCCGGCGTGCCTGGCGGACTCCCATGTGGATGGGCCTGGCCGTGCAGCCCATGCACCGGGCAGCCCAGATGCTCCAGCGCCCAATTCGCCGGATGACGATTCGCAGCTACCGGCTGATTCCCGTCTGGAGGCTTTTGCCGATTTGATGACCACACCGATTCGCACACCACTGGCGCAACCCCCACCGCCAAAAACGGGACGGGCTGCCCGCTCTACCGCTGTTGTCACCCTGCCAAAACGCAGCAGCAGGATTGCTAGCCAGAGCCTGGCTAATGTCCCAGTGGCCAAGCGTGGGGAGATCGTGGTCATGCGTCGACTGGGCTTCATAGATGACAAGGCCCCGGCGACGGCCACCTCACTGAAGGCGTACAATGAGATCTACTGCGGCAAGCTACAGTCCAACCATATTGAGGCCATGGATGAGCTGTTCCCCTCTCGCACCAACAGCCGCCGACACGCCGTGTCGACGATGTGAGCTGCCATATCATCGGTCGTCTCGAGTCAGCTATGGTTGCTAGCAGGAGCCAAGAGACTAGGTTGTTTATTTCCTGAGTAATAAAGCTTTCTAGTTCTGAACCTTTGCAGCTATCTATTTCTGTAATAGCGGCTGCTTATTTGTTGCTGCGCATGTCTTGGCATTGCGCGTTGTAAAACACATCTTTTCCTACCTATTAATACAAAGATACGCAGCTCTCCTACGTATTCGAGAAAAAAAATAAACAGATCTATTGGACGAAAGCTCGAAATTCGCAAAGAAAAGATTTATATAGAAGGGTAAAAGAAGCAATTCTATGTACCTTTTTTATGGCTTCCATCTTTTCCACAATTGAACGACCATCACGAGCCGTTAACACCTTGCCCATAGAGCTGATGTCGAATTTGCTCACAAACAGCACCGTAGAAAGAGGGATCGGCTTCATCAGCTGGGGGGCGACGAAGTCCATGACATCATTGTTGCTTTTGCTTGGTGATGAGCTGGCTGCCATCGGCGGAGGCGGAGATGGAACCTGTAGGTGGAGGCGAGGACCGATGCGATCGAGTATGGACAGGGGGTGTTTAGTTGGTGAAAAAGTCCGGATTTAGTTATTATAGCATATTTCGTTGTTATTTGATAATTAATGTCTAATTATAAATTAATTAGCATCCCTAGATTCATTTCGTAGAAATTAGTTAGACTATGTAATTAGTTATTTTTTTCAACTATATTTAATACTCCATGCATGTGTCCGAAAATTTGATGTGACGGATACTGCGCAAATATTTTTGGGAACTAAACGCGGCCTAGGTTTGCTTCTGGATTGCCACCTGCCTACTTCTGGATTGCGACCTGCCTACTTGTGTATATGCGTAGGCGCGTGTATATGCCGGGCGCAGGCGAGGCCTTTCTGCCGTGGGCAAGCCGCCGGGTGCGGGCGGGTGTCACCGGCGTTTTTATATTTTTATATTTTTGGAAAACATTTTTTATAGAAATATATTTTTAATATCACAATTTACAGTTTTGTACCCCTACCGCCCGGCAGGAGGGCGGCAGGGACTTATATGTAAATTAAAAAAAATATTTGCGCGGAAGCCCTTTGCGGGAGCCTGCCGCCCCCCTGCCGCCACTCCACTGGGCGGCAGGGGGCGGCAGGCTCCCCCATACTGTATAAAAGGTTTCTCTCCCCCCTCCTCCCTCATTTGCTTCCCACGACATCCAGAGAGCGGGAGGGAGAGAGGAGGGGTGAGGGAGGGAGTTGTAACGGCGAAGCTCTGCCGGATTTTGGATCCTAACCGCAGGTAATAAATATTTCTCAACTTTCTCGATCTAAATTTTTTGTATGTTTAATTCTATAATTAGTGTATGCAGCAGTAATGATATTTTAGCGATTTAGGTAATGTTTTTAATATAATTTAGGTAGAATTAAGATTAGTTTTTGGAAAAACCAATTAGGTTTACCAACAAATTTTGTGGTATTGATTAGTTATTTAATACGAGAAAAAATTTCGAGAAATAGTCAGAAAATGTAGAAAATGTTAGAAAAGTATATGAAACATTCAGATAAATTGTAGAAAATGCAGAAAAATTTAGAAAATGTTAGAAAAATATATTTATAAACATATATTGTAAAAAATTGTAGGAAATGCACGAAAATGTTAGAAAAGTTTATGAAAATTTAAGATAAATTGTAGAAAATGCAGAAAAAATTAAAAAATGTTAGAAAAATATATTTATAAAAATATATTGTACAAAAATTGTAGGAAATGCAAGAAAATGTTAGAAAAGTTTATGAAAATTTAAGATAAATTGTAGAAAAATGCTGAAAAATTATAGAAAATGCAGAAAACTTATATTTTTTTGTGTTAGATATGGCCGAAGATACGCCAGCTCTACTTGACGGAGTCATAGACTCGTCGCACTGGTCCTTCCTTGCAGTGGTTCAGCGCGTGAAACTTAACGTGCTGCGTCCACGTCCACCAGCGGAGTTTATTCCTGTTGACCCACGATGGGTGCCCAGGTGATATGTCGTCGGATTATGTTTTTAGGAATACGTTTGTTTCGTATACGTTTCGTACATAATGTACTTACCTTTGATCGTTCTATTTTTTAGGTTGAGTGAGGCTGGTCTTCTTACTATAGGTCGTCTTGCTGAGAGTGGTTCAGTAAAGCTGGACAGGTCCCTACTGACGGCTCTGGTTGATAGATGGAGGCCTGAGACAAACACCTTCCACCTCCCTTGTGGGGAGATGACACCGACCCTACAGGACGTTGCGATGCTGCTGGGTCTTCCTATCAGTGGGGATGCCGTAGGGCCTCGTGTCGTCCCGCCTACGTGGTTGGACGATCTAGAAGAGCGTTTTGCAAATATTGACATCGCGATTGATGTAGAAGAGCACCCAAAAGCAACAGGCCCTGCCAAGGCATGGATCCTCCAGTTCCAGGTACATACCTTGTTTTGTTATAATTAATGTTAGAGTTATGCTTTTGACTAGTGCAGTTATGGTTTTATTTTATAATTGATCTCGTACTCATAAATATTCATCTTTTCTATGCAGCCCGACAATTTGGCACATGATGCTGATGATGATAGCGTCACTCGATCCCTTGAGGCATACCTGTTGTGATTGTTTGGATACATAATGTTCAACAACTCACACGGGGCATATGTGGATAGGGTGCTTGTGCCTTACGCACTGGAGATCGCAGAGGCAGCTGTGGAGGAAATGCCTCAATACAGTTGGGATGCAGCGGTACTTGCAGCCACGTACCGTGGCCTCTGCAAGGCATTGGTGCAAAATAAGCACAATGCAATTCTTACATGATGTCCAATTCTGCTACAGCTTTGGTCGTACGAGAGGATAGCAATTGGTCGCCCGCTTGTCGACCACTCACCGTATGAGCTGGATATGTACGGTGACACCGAGGACGATAGGCCCACCATGGGGACTCTCTGGTACGCTCGTCGGGTACGGAAATGACTGCTACTCGTACTATTCTGTTGGCAATTCTGTTGCTTTGTTTTACCCTCTTTGTATTTCTTATTTGTACATATTATTATTAATTTTGTGCAGAAGAGGTGGGCCCACGTACAGTCTCGTCGGGCCTATCCTGAATTTGTGGCTGAGTTTGATCGGTTGACACCTGAAGACGTCGTGTGGGAGCCCTACTCCGAGTTGGCTATAAACACTCGTGCACCGATCGGGATATCTTCGGTTTGCTTTCAGGACTAGGACTTTTGGATGACAACTACAGCGTTGGTGTACGACGTTTACATTGAGGCTCACTGCCCGGACAGAGTCAGGAGACAGTTCGGTCAAAGGCAGTTGTATCCTGTGCCGTCAGCATTGGATCGGGTCGAACGCCATGACCACAGGTAACAATTCATATACTATTTCAGTGACTATGCATTGTATAGTTTATCGAGGACTGGGCAACCCTTCTCCAACATGTGGGTGACAAGGGTGCAGCCTTGGGTCGATGGCTGGGACCAGGCAGAGGAGAACGTGGTGCTTGCGACCCCTGCACACACAGAGGCTTCGTACAGGGCATACCTGAGCTGGTACCAGCCTCAGACTCGTTGCCGCTTGATATATGCTGACATGCAACCACATCCGCATGTTGCGACAGCACAGGATGGGTACGCACGACATAGGGATGAGGCATTAGCTGGGGCGGTGAGTCAAAGTTATCATCGCTTTTCAAATACTTTGGATTACAGTGTTAATGCATTTCTTTTTCTTGCTTGCAGTTTGAAATATGCAGGTTGATGGACGTAGATGCCAGGGCGAATTTGATGAGGATTCGAGCGGGATCTATGATGGATAGGAATGAGCAAGAGTCGGCCTGGACCCGAGTTTCACAAAGAGCTCATTCCATGCTTGAAGCCTTTGGTAGCCGAACATCGTACGATGACTCGTACGGTTCGTCTCAAGCCTCGACCTCGTTTCCTTGTGGTCCCACACAGCAGCAGTCTTTCCAAGCACCTTATTGGTCTCAGCAGCATTATCCAGGTACGTGAGGATACTTACTAACTTTCTACTTTGAAGCCAACAATTAATTCTCAGTCCATACAGGTGATGCACACCCACCTTACCAACCTCACGGAGGGACTCAGTTTAGTACCATGGCACCAGCTGCAGGGATGTCATTTCAACCAACACAGGCACCATCACGACCTTTCGGTAGATATATAGTCAATATCTTAATTTCAATTAATTGTGGTATGAAGTCTAATTCCTTTTGTATTTACATATAGGATCACAACAGTTATATGATGCTGGACCTTCTTCGTATTACCCTACGGCGACAGCAGAAGGAACGCAAGGTAAATACCTAATCTGTAGCCCGAATTTATCATGTGTTTCTTATTTCTATGAATATTTTAAATAATTTGAACGGTTTACAGGATCGCACCACCAGCTTTCTGATATGGGTCATTCCTCGTATCCACCACCACCAGGTACGTATGATGAATATATACCAAAATATATGACTTATAAGACGATGATTAAAATATCTTAATTGCTACTGTATAGGGCCCACACAGGATACCTTTAAGGGGAACTTCGAATATTGGAGTCGGTTATTTTCTACACCTAACCAGCAGGCCGATCCTACCTTCCAGACACCTATGGCCACCAGACGTCCAGGTAGAGACGTAGGGCCTTCAGAGCGGCACACCTACTCTACAGACCACGTCCACGCTCAGCGTAAAAGAGGTCGACATGGCCGGGGTGGTTAGGAGGTGCTTCTAGCTGTTTCCGTATTTTTGTTATGGACATGTCGTCATGTTATACTTATTTCGTTCTCAGGCATCACCTATTTCGTTCTCATTTGCGTATGTGTATGAATTGCTAACTTATACTTTTCATATTCATATACTTTACTAATGCTTTTTATTTCTATCCAAAATATCTAAAACCACATCTAATGACCCATTTTGCGGGGAGGGGGAGCCTGCCGCCCGGTAGGGGGGCGGCAGGCTCCCGCCGAGGCTTCCGCGCAATTAATTTTTTTTTAATTTACATATAAGTCCCTGCCGCTCCCTTGCCGGGTGGCAGGCCCCCTGCCGCCCCCCTGCCGGGCGGCAGGGGTACAAAACTGTAAATTGTGATATTGAAAATATATTTATGTAAAAAATGTTTTCCAAAAATATAAAAATAAAAAAGACGCGGTGTCACTGCTCCACACCTGGGCTAGCACAAGAGGGACGACCAGCCAAGGAGGACTCCCAGGCCCTGAATGGAGAATAGCGGCCTGCTGCGCAAGCAGCCCAATGTTTTGGGCATTCAATTCAGTGGCCCAGCAGGCCTCGATAAGAAACGCCTTAGGCCTATCTTCCCAGTCAGTCCTCCTCTCACGAGTCACGACTCACGAGCCGATCTCTCACACAGTCACACGTTGCGGGGCTCCTCCCACCTCGTCTTCTTGTCGTCGCCCTCGTCCTCCCCTCTCCTCAACCAAGGGGCGCATGAGCTAGTGTGGACTGGAGATCCATCCATCTGCTGGACCTGGATTGACTTCTTCTTTCCTAGGTAAGCTCTGCAGGATCATTTATGCGCTGTAAGCCTGTGATTAGTCAAATCCACAGCGTCGTAGCTGGGATGGATGCTCCGATCCATCGATTCTTCCGCGGATTTGTTCGCTGTGTGGTGTCGGTGCTAACAGCTATGTATATGTTTTCCCCCAATTTTTGTTTTGGTTGTTAATTCCGCACCTAATCTGGGTGTGCGCTGGGGCGGGATGGTGGTTGATCGATGATAGGTTTGTACGGTCCTTTGGCTCACGTAGAGGTATATGTATTGTGCAGGGACATCCGAGGATGTCGACTCCTGCGAGAAAGCGGTTGATGAGGGATTTCAAGCGGTTGATGCAGGACCCTCCGGCCGGCATAAGTGGCGCCCCGCAGGATAACAACATACTGCTATGGAACGCTGTGATCTTTGGGTATGACGCAGAACTGCTCCTTTCCCCTTTATCTATTTGGACTGCAGTTTGATAATGACTTTGTATATGTTGATTTCATTTACAGCCCTGACGATACTCCATGGGATGGTGGTTAGTTTATCTAACTTCCGTTACGGGTTGGATATATATGCTTCATCCTTTTGTGCTACTTGTTTTCTTTGACCACGGCAAATTCATTATGTGCTGAAGTGCTTCTCGTGACCTATCCAAACAATTAAGTGCACACGTGTATGCTGCTGCTGTTGGCAATGCCAGCGTAACGTCTAACTTACTAATGTGATTAAGTGATACGGGATGTGATAATCCACCATCAGAAAGTAGTCCATTAATTGGCCGCTGGCAGAATGAAATTTCCAATCGCCTGAGTTTAGTAACCTTGCTGTCGACTGCATGGCACACTAGACTAGAGTAAAAAAAAATCCGAGCTGACATGAGACTGAGGCGCAGTTTTAATTAATATTCATAATGTAACATGCTGATATCAGTGCGAGTCTTGATAAGTAAAAAATGTTATCAATTTAACTAACTTATAAAGCAAATAGCAATAGTAGCCAACAAAGTTACTGCCTAACCTATCTTGATATATAATTTTTTCTCTCACGAAATCTTGATAAAAAAAGCATATAATTAGGGAACGATCTTTGTGCCATAAGGAGATGCAATATCTATTCTATCTTAATGGATATAATCAATTGCTACATTCATGTTCCCTTTTTATCATTGTTGTAATGTGAGCTGCTTCAGTAGAACACAATGGATACGCTTCATCAAAATGCTATGCCATTTAGCTATCCTATAAGCTATAATGCATTCTCTATTGGAGGATAATGTTTAATCTGTGTGCAACTTGTCACCTTATTTTTTTTCTTTGTTGTGGGGCCAATTGCTTATGGCTTACTCCATATATGTAAATTTGTATAGAAGTAATTCTCTTAAAGTTTGCAAAAAAGTCAAAACATCACCATTTGGAATTAACTGATCATATATTGTCGGTCCATAGACTGGGAATGTATTAAATTGAAAATGGTCCTAATCACTTACACTGACTCACACCATGTCCCATAGATCATGTATCACTTTGCTTATGGGTTTGTGCTTGCTACATAGTTTAATTCCTCTCGCTGATACGATGTTTTATTGTTAGGTACGTTCAAGCTAACTCTCCAGTTTACTGAAGAATATCCAAACAAGCCACCAACTGTGCGATTTGTTTCTCGGATGTTTCATCCTAACAGTAAGTTGTTTTCTCATATATAGCACATGGGTACTCAGGAAAACAATTACATATGATTCGTCCTCAGTATGTTACACTTTCAATTTCAAGGTGTCTTTAATTAGTCCCGTTCTAACTAAAGACACTTTGTTCTAGGCACTCAGACATCAGAGACTTGGTGCATTGACAAATGTTCTGTGCTTTCTGTTATCTTCTTTATAGATGTGCACTTGTGCTGCAAATGCCTATGCTGTTACAATAGCTGTCATTGCATTAGTAAAGCATGCTGCTTCATATGCAGCATATATGGAGCGGATGTAGTGCTTTCGATGTCAAACCAACGGGACTCTGCCTTTTCTTTCTCCTCTGACTTCTGCTGAATCCTGAAACATCTGCTCTGCAATAATATTTATTCTCTTCTAATCACAACTTATTTCCTGTATTAACATAATTTCCTCATGACGTGCAGTTTATGCTGATGGGAGCATATGCTTAGATATCCTGCAGAATCAGTGGAGCCCGATATATGATGTAGCTGCTATACTTACATCCATCCAGGTACAGCAACAATAAATCTTTTGTTTCTTTGCAGCCCAGATTATTTGTTTCCCAATATTTGTGGCTTTTGCTTGTTACAATAACCTTTAGCATTGCAATCCATAGCATGCTACAAAGTTGAGATTTGGAACATACTCCATACTTGATACCTCCTCAAAGCCATGTGTATTTTCAGCCACCAAACACTTCTAGATGGCAGTTAGTTTATTGTTCTAAGCACACGGTTCTGTTTACTTATGAATCTGCATGTCCATGCTGAGTCGACATTGTCAGTTTTGTTTATCTTGAGCCATAGGATGTTACTGAACCATCTATGTTGATGCTTAAATTGTGCGACTAACCTGAGACATGCTGTTTGCAGTCGTTACTGTGTGATCCAAACCCGAATTCGCCTGCTAACTCCGAAGCTGCCCGCATGTTCAGCGAGAACAAGCGAGAGTACAACCGCAAAGTGCGGGAGGTTGTGGATCAGAGCTGGACGGCAGACTGATGTATTGCATCGGGCAGCTTGTCACAGCGCCCCTCTGGTCCTTCCCATACCAAAATGCATGTGCTTGTGTAACTGAATAGATGAATTCAGCTGTGACTGCTGTTCTCCTGTATGAGCTGCCGTGCTTCCTATCTTGGTTGGACCGGTGAAGACTGTTCCAATTTCGATTTTCACCTATGCTGGATCTGGAATACAAGCTCAATTATTCTAAGCATTATGCAGACATTTTATGAACTTTTGCCTCCTGTGCATATCCATCAACAAAGGAACCTAAGAAAGCTCTGGTAAAATATTTCAGAACGAGTATGATTGCCATAAGCTCTGGTAAAATATTTCAGAACGAGCGTGATTGCCATAAGAACTTGGGGATTTTAGCTAAATTTTGAGGTAAGATGTGCGAATTTTATCCAAAACACCACGTCAAATCAAGCTCTTTACACTCGACGAGATCAGTTCATGGATGCCGTGACTGCTGAACTTCTGTAGAGGCTAGTGAGAAGCGCAAGAGACCAGCAGCACAGCAGGCGAGGGGTTGATGGCCGCCGAAGGCGAATCGCTGGCGGCGCCGCTACTCGAGCGGAGCGCCGGGCGGCGGGACCCGTTCGTGGAGGTGCGGCTGTACCGGCGGGGCGCCGGGCCGGTCGCGATCTTCCGGTCGGACCTGTCGGGCCCTCGCCGCGACCGCCTCGACGTGCGCCGCATCCAGGCCAACCACGGCCTCCGGGCGCTCTACGCCTTCAAGCCCGAGGGCTCCCGCCGCGGCCTCCGGATCAGGTGCGACCCGGCCGCCGGCTACTCCGCGCTGCCCTTCCGCGACGGCGCCGCCATCGCCCTTGACGGCGAGCCCAAGGTCAGTGAGTAGCCTTCTTTTTTTTTGCGGTTTAAACCTTGAGTTACACGGATGTCACAGAACCCACAGCTGCTTCCCATTCCATTGATGTAGGAGTCGTGGACGAAGCCGGTGTCGGTGGTCGTCGCCGGCCTGCTGGTGCCTGCGCTGATGGCGGCGGTAGCGGTCAACGGGGTGCCGGAGCCGCTGCGATCGTCGAGGGTGATCAACGGGATCTTCCCGCCGTGGATCCTCGTCAGCGCGGTCATCATCTTCGCTCGCGCCAGGACGCGGCCAAGAGCTCCGTGAGTCCGGGCAGCCGGAGCTCTCACATGAATGTTTCTAGAACACGTCAGTTTCTTTCCCTATAGGTCACATAAAATCCTTGGCCTTTGCCTATGTAAGAACCAGTTGCGATGTAATGCGACAAAAATGGGTTATATGCCCACAGGATTTTGATTGATGAAAGGTTACCTGAATGTCGAAATGCCGAGGATTCACGCGCGGTGCCTTGAAGTTTCGATGGATCTTTTTTCATAGACAAGTGTGGCACAGTAACTCCTTCCTCAAACATGAGTACCAATTTGCGCAGCAGGTATTGACGCCATGTTTTTACTGGTTCTATGAAACACGACTCACATCCAATCCGCTTAGCCAAGAATGATCAATAAATCTGTGACAAATTTCACTCGCACAACCAGAAAAAAAAGTCGAGAATTTCACTGACACAACCAGAAAACATTAGTGACTGACAACGGAAAACATGACCCATCCAATCATTTTTCAACAATTGTTTTCCTCCCACAGCCATGGCCCTCCCACAATATTGGCGCTTGTGTCAACGTAAAAAAAAAACATCGTATCATGGAAATCCTAACATAAGAAAGGGAAGTAGGAAAGGTTGCATAATCATATTGATCTCTCAAACAATAGTATTGAGTCGTGTTACAGCTTAAAGGTTACTAACACCAAGACTACCCATATAGAAGATAATTCACAGATGGCAGATCTTTAACTCTAACCACAAACCCAGGCACAGATCAGCAAACCAGATAAATCAGTATATTGTGATAAACACCCACATAAAATCAGTAAACAGTGGAACCAAATAGGATCAGCTAGCTGAGGCAAACTAACACAAACAATATAAGCTTAGTCGCTATCCTCTTCTTCCCGCTCTTCGTGCTGGGCCACAACCTTCTCTATAAACTTCCTGCGAACACCTTCTATGACATTGTCCCGGGATGAATCGTTGCCACCATGCCCATCATTCAGTACTGGGTCTGACAGGCAAAGGGCTAACGCAACAGCTGAAATGAACATAATGGTGATTTAGTTTTAAAGTGTAGGGAGACGGAACCTCTGTATGGCAATGAAATATTTCTGATTATTTACAAAAAAAATCTGGAAACCATGTTGCGGCGAAAGAAAGCTTCCGTAAATTCAGTGTTATTTAAATGAGTAAAAGATTACCTAATTTCTTATTACCAAAAAGAATCAAGTATATGCTAACAGTAATGTATAACTGTGGACCATCATGTTGTTATTTTAGACAGACATCATCTAATTATTTCACAGATGAAACAATGCAAACATACGTCAGGACTGGATCTGGAGGTGTACACATTGCAGGCATACATGTCTTTAAAAAAAACAATGAACTGTTTAATTTTGAATTTATAAATGTCATCTGAAGGTCAAATGTTTTGCATAAATCCAAGAGGTTTAGATAGCATAATCCAAAAGGAAGCTGATTGTCGCATTAAATAGGCATATTCCATTGACAAATTTAGTGGTATGGGCTAAAGAAAAGTCCAAACAACAGCACAGAACTGGAGCAACTGGAATTAATCAATTAATAGAAACCGGATATGGGATACTAATTCTGATAACTTACATTCAGGTGTGCATCTCTTCCCACCAAACTTCTGCAAACCAACATAAGTCCCTTTGACAGCACTGTTGTTATACACCAGTATTGTAGGAACATTTCTATCTGGGTAGTTGGGAATGCAGTCTGTTGAGATAATTTTAACAAATTTTGTCGCTGGGTGTCTTGTAGCCAATTCCTCCAAACAATTTTGAAGCAACCCACATTCCGGTATCCTGTCATAAGATTTTATAGAATTTGATAAGCACCATAAGTTTCTAAAGAACATCATGCATTTATGGAGCTCGTTACATAGTAATGAATTTTCTGTATAACTCAGATGTAAGCACCTTCTGGAAATACTAAAACTCCCTACAGAAAAGAGCAGAGCGGATTCATGAAAGATCTCCCATGCTAAAAGAATACAGTATGATACTTGGCTAATTAACTACAATCCTGCAGCTTCGAATCAAAGCTGTAACAGAAAGAGGAGTTTACAAGGAGTTCACACCACTAATTACATCACAACATCACACAGTGCAGTCAGAATCTAAATTCAGTTCTATCCGCTCCAATTTCAGTTCTGTGAACAAACCATACAGAATTATTTTTGGCATTATCGTGACATATCACGTCAAGGCAAGGCTGCAGACCTGCAGTTAACCGAATGAAGAAAGAGTTACCCGTCCTTGTAGAGGAAGACCACAACCCAAATATCTGATGGTGCCTGAGACACCTCACGTACGAAGTCCGAGCCGGTGATGGGCACTATACTGCCAAATCGCGCGGCTTTTGCAGCCTCCCTAAGCTCTGCAAGCCTCATCTTCCTGCAAGCATCAAATTACATCAAACCGCCAGAATAATTTCCCACAGTTGTATCACACCTATCGCAAAGCGCATTGTCGCATTGAACAATCCAAAGCCCATTAGTACAGCGCCGAATCCAGATCAACAATATGAAGATATCATATTGCATCAAAAGCACGCGAATTATACCAGTTGACCACGCGGAGTCAGATCAGACCAAACGCTACAGGCACTGGCGCATCGCAAGATGCAGACAAAAAAAAAGTTGGGAACAGACAGCATCACGGATCAGCAATCAGAACCCATAAATGGATCGAATCCGAGGAGAGGGGGCTACCTGTACTGCTCGAGGAAGCGGTCGTCGTCCAGGTCGTCCTCGAGTTCCTCGAGCTCCTCGGGCTCACGCGCGTCGAGCCATTCCTTGGACTTGGGCTGCTCGTCGGCGTCGACCTTGGGGGCGAAGGGCGGCGGCTTGAAGGGCTCCGGCTTTGGCGGCAGGTTCCCGAGGCGGCGCTGGATGTCGTCCCACTCCGTGGTCCTCCCCTCCACGTCCTTGTACACGAAGTGGTAATCCGCCATGACCGAGCGCAGAGAGAGAGAGATGCCCAAGCCGCGAGGGGAGGCTGGAGGGGAACGGCGGGAGAACCGGAGGAGGGAGAAGTGGGGAAGCGAAGGGACGAGAAGTAAAAATCGAGACGCCCGAATTGTGGGCCCCATTCCCAGTGTGCGGGGACAAGCTTTTGGCAGCGCCGCGGAGCCGGAGACAGGCCTCTGGCCGGTGGGGTCCGCGTGTCGGTGAGAGGGCAAGCAATTTCGCTGCGGCTCTATAAGAACAGCTCTCGCCGCGCCGCGCTCCCTCTTCCCCTCTCGACCGCCTCTGCGGAGCCGCGCCGAAGCAAGCGAAGCCTCTGGACTTGGCCCCAGCTCGGAGAAGCGGAGCTCGAGCGGCGGCGGGGCGCGAGAGGTAGCAAGCGGCGGCCACCAGGCGCCTCGTCGGCGGAGATGACGGACGGCCACCACTTCAACAACATCCTCCTCGGAGGGCGCGGCGGCACGGTAAGCTCCTCCACCTCCGCCGCCGCTTGCTAGGTTCTAGGGTTCCGCTCCAAAATAGGCTATCGCGAGATGACGTCGTCGCTGGCGACTCACCAATTAGCCTTCGATTTGAACCTGTCGGCTCAATATTTTCCCGACGCATTACCTGCGGCTGCGTATTGATCGGGTTTAGGGTTTGCGCCGCATTTTAGGCCAAATTTTCCCGGCTTTTGTTTTTCTGCTCCATTTTGTTGAATCCGGTGCTTGGTTTGGGGTGTTTCCTCCTCTGATTTGCTGGATTTCGCTGCTGTGGCTTCTGTATAGCATTATTCGTGCCGAGGTTTATATGCAGAACCTTAGATTTCGAGGATGGTTTTTGGACCGGTTTTGGGAGTTAAGAGTCCATTCGAGGGTGGTGCAGAATACGAGAACGTCGATAACTGATGGTAGGAAATGAGTTACAAATCTGTTGTTTGTTTCTGAAGCTTACAAGCAGAATACAATGCACCTTTGTAGTGCTCCCATCCCTAGACATTAAAAGAAAGCACGCCCACGGTTCTAGATTCTGTGCTTATAAAATTATTTTGTTTCCACCGATGCACAACTAGTGTTTGCCCTGTTGCCAATACGGTTTTGTGCATTCATTTGAATGTATAGACCTATGTTTGCCCTAACCTAGATCTGATAGTACTTGCAACGCTTGCATCACTCATGTTATACTTATACTTATGAACCTGAAACACATGTTATGCACTTATGCCTTCCTTCCTTTCAAAATCTATTACTGTTTTGCACAACTGTGTTTGTTCTTGAATGATATAGGAATTTATTAACTTTTGTGAATTTCAGAATATTGACATAATGTCATGACTCTTGAACCTATGCAGAACCCTGGTCAGTTTAAAGTGCATTCTGGTGGACTTGCATGGAAGAGACAAGGTGGAGGAAAGACCATTGAAATTGACAAAGCTGATGTAACCTCAGTTACATGGATGAAAGTCCCCAGAGCATATCAACTTGGAGTCAGGATTAAAGATGGCCTGTTCTACAGGTTTATTGGCTTCCGTGAACAGGTTTCCTTTCTCCTCTAATACCATGTTGTTTATTAATGATGTTGAAATCTGAAATGAATAGGCTGCTGCAATCTTGAGAATCGCTATCTTGAATCTAGATACAATGTTCGGGTAAAATTAGAGTAAGTTTGACACAGAACCTAAAAAGTTTAAACTAGTGCTAATTTTGTTCAATTTTCTAGTATTTTTTTGTCAGTCCACCTTACGGGGCCAGATTTTTCTTCTTAATATGTTGTATGATTAATAGTGCATATCACTGTAATATGAATAGATCACATGGACAAGGTTAATGCTTGGTTTACATCTATTTGAAACTAATTTGCATAGATCTAGAATATTCAGTCTTGCTACATGTGATATCTTACTTTGGTATATGGTCATCATGTTGTTGATTATAAAACCTGAGCCAAAAACTTTATCCACTAATAAAGCAAATACTCTTGTCAAATTTGGTTGAACTGGTAAATTGTTTAGTATATTCATTTGTGCCACTTGGTATGCCTGTCTTGCACGAGTCTTGCAGAATGTGCTATCTTTTGTACATACAATATATCATGTAGTTAAGAATGCACCTGTGGAAATTTTCAAGGAATAATGTTCAGGATTCTGCTTTCACAGTATAAAACTTGGACTAGCACTGTGTTATTCACATATGGAAAATTCAAAATTACATTTCAGTTATCAGATTTTCCTTAGATTATTGTCTTGAAATATTAACTTATTTCTGGGAGTATGCTTTTACTTGTCAGTAAAGAGGACTGATGAAGTTAATGTATGTCTCTTATTGTTGCTGCAACAACAACAACAACAACATAGCTTTTTTTCCCAAGCAAGTTGGGGTAGGCTAGAGATGAAACCCGAAAGAAATAAGTTTAAGGTTCAGGCACATTGATAGCTAGTCTCCAAGCGCTCCTATCCAAAGCTATCTCTTTAGAGATATTCCAATCCGGTCTCTCTTAACCGACTCATCCCACGTCAGTTTAGGCCTACCTCTACCCCTCTTTACATTATCGACCCGCTCAAGAACCCCATTACGCACCGGCGCCTCAGGAGGCCTTCGTTGGACATGTCCAAACCATCTCAGCCGATGCTGGGTAAGTTTATCCTCAATTGGTGCTACTCCGACCCTATCCCGAATAACTTCGTTCCGGACTCTATCCCTCCTTGTGTGCCCGCAAAACCACCGCAACATCCGCATCTCTGCTACACTCAGTTGCTGGACATGTCGCCTTTTTGTAGGCCAACATTCAGCACCGTATAGCATCGCCGGACGAATTGCTGTCCTATAGAATTTGCCTTTTAGCTTTTGTGGCACTCTCTTGTCACAAAGGATGCCAGAAGCTTGCCGCCATTTCAACCAGCCAGCTGAAATCCTATGCCTAACATCTTCATCAATGTCGCCATCCTTTTGTAGCACCGATCCTAAATACCGAAAAGTATCCTTCTGAACCACCACTTGTCCATCTAGACTAACGTCTCCCCTCTCATGTATAGTCGCGCTGAAATCGCACATCATGTACTCGGTCTTGGTCCTACTAAGTCTGAACCCTTTCGACTCTAACGTGCGTCTCCACAGCTCTAACTTCCTATTAACCCCTGCCCTACTCTCGTCAACTAGCACCACATCATCAGCAAAGAGCATACACCAAGGGATCTCACCTTGTATATCTCTTGTGACCTCATCCATCACTAAAGCAAATAAATAAGGGCTCAATGCTGACCCCTGGTGTAGGCTTATGTTAATAGGAAAGTCAGTGGTGTTGCCATCACATGTCCGGACAAACGTCGTCGCATCCTTGTACATATCCTTAATGAGGGTAATGTACTTAGTTGGGACTTTGTGCTTCTCCAAGGCCCACTACATGACATTTCTCGGTACTTTGTCATATGCCTTCTCAAGGTCAATGAAGACCATGTGCAAGTCCTTCTTCTGTTCCCTATATCTCTCCATCAATTGTCGTATTAAGAAAATCGCCTCCATGGTTGACCTTCCAGGCATGAACCCAAACTGGTTTTGGGTCACACTTGCCACTCTTTTTAGGTGATGCTCGATAACCCTCTCCCAAAACTTCATCGTATGGCTCATCAGCTTAATCCCACGGTAGTTAGTATAACTTTGAACATCACCCTTGTTTTTGAAGATAGGTACTAATATACTTCTCCTCCATTCTTCCGGCATCTTGTTTGACCGAAAAATGAGATTAAAAAGCTTAGTTAACCATACTATTGCTCTATCTCCTAGGCATCTCCACACCTCAATGGGGATACCATCAGGGCCCATCGATTTACCTCCCTTCATCCTCTTCAAAGCCTCCTCGATCTCTACCTTCTGAATTCTCCTCACAAAACGTCTGTTGGTATCGTCAAAAGAGTCATCTAACTCAAGGGTAGGGCCCTCACTCTCCCCATTAAACAACTTGTCGAAGTACTCTCTCCATCTATCCATGATCTCATCCTTCACTAGCAGTCGATCTGTCCCATCCTTAATGCATTTGATTTGGTTGATGTCCCTTGTCTTCCGCTCGCGGATTCTAGCCATCCTATAAATGTCCTTCTCCCCTTCTTTCGTGCCTAGCCGCTGATACAGTTCATCATACGCCTTACCCTTTGCTACATTCACAGCTCGTTTTGCAACCCTCTTCGTTAATTTATAGCCCTCGATGTTGGCTGCACTCTTGTCAAGGTGGAGGCGCTTGAAACACTTCTTCTTCTCCTTAATAGCCCTTTGCACCTCGTCATTCCATTACCAGGTGTTTTTCCCCTCCTGTTTGCCTCCCCTACTCACGCCAAACACCTCTGAGGCCACCTTCCGAACACATGTTGCCATCTTTAGCCACATGTCATCTGTGTCTTCTCCTTCCCAAGGCCCCTCACCTAACATTCTTTCCTTAAACGCTTGTGTCGCTTCCCCTCTAAGCTTCCACCACTTTGTTCTCGCAATCTTGGCACGTTTGTCCCGGTGGACATGTATCCGAAGACGAAAGTCCGCCACCACAAGCTTGTGTTGAGGGACAACACACTCCCCAGGTATCACCTTACAATCTAAGCAATCACGTCTATCCTCCCTCCTAGCAAGGATAAAGTCGATCTGGCTCGAGTGTTGTCCACTACGAAACGTCACAAGATGGGATTCCCTCTTCTTAAACACGGTATTCGCTATTAACAAGTCGTAGGCTAACGCGAAGTTCAACACATCCTCCCCCTCTTGACTCCTGCTACCATACCCAAAACCCCCGTGCACTCGCTCGAACCCTACATTAGTCGCACCCACATGGCCGTTGAGATCTCCTCCTATGAAGAGTTTCTCGCTGGTAGGCACGGTACTAACCATGCTATCTAGATCTTTCCAGAACTGCATCTTGGTGCTCTCACTAAGGCCTACATGAGGGGCATAGGCACTGATCACATTCAAAACCGAATCTCCAACTACCAACCGGATTAGGATAATCCGGTCGCCTTGCCTTCTAACCTCTACGACTCCATCCTTAAGGCTCCTATCAATCAAGATGCCTACACCATTCCTACCCGGAGTTGCTCCCGTGTACCAAAGCTTGAAGCCAGTATCCTCAACCTCCTTCGCCTTCTGGCCCTTCCATTTAGTCTCCTGAACGCATAGAATATTTACATGCCTCCTAATTGCTACATCAACTAGCTCTCGCAACTTACCCGTTAGGGACCCTACGTTCCAGCTACCTATACGAATCCTAATTGGCTCGGCTAGCTTCCTTACCCTTCGCACCCGTCGAGGGAAGTGCGAAGACCCTTACTCATTTTTCACTACACCCGGGCGTAGATGTAGCGCGCCATTCAGGTGACGACCCGACCCTTGCTCACTTATCATCGTACCTAGGTCATGATACGACGCGCCCTTGGGGGGATGGCGACCCGGCCCTTGCCCATTTATCACCACACCCGGGTTCCGATGTAGCGTGTCGCTAAGAGGGTTACGCCCCAACGAGTTTCTTGTGGGTTTCAAATTCATTAGAGTGGCTATTTTTATGCTGGTTTGCCAAAACTTAACACAACCCTCCTCCTTTATCCGAGCTTGAGACCGGCTATGCTGAGACGACTCAGGAGAGAGAGTCTTCCAGTCAGCATAGGCGGAGTTATGTCTCTTATTGTTGCCTGACAAAAATATTTGATATTGTCATTTCTTGCATAGGATGTAAGCAGTTTGACCAACTTCATACAAAAGAATATGGGCGTCACACCAGATGAAAAACAGCTTTCTGTTAGCGGTCACAATTGGGGAGGGATTGATATAGATGGTAATGTGGTGACCTTTTAATTTGTTTTAACATTTGCTCAATTTGATTTTGATGTTTGTCATCCTTTCCTCTGTAGGAAACATGCTTACCTTCATGGTTGGTTCAAAGCAAGCATTTGAAGTATCTCTACCAGATGTTGCCCAAACCCAGATGCAAGGAAAAACAGATGTTCTCCTAGAGTTTCATCATGATGATACTACTGGGGCCAATGAGGTTTGTAGTACTTGTAGTGGTTCCACTCATTTTGTCTGATTGTCATCCAATACTATATTGGTTGTGTTATTACTGTCATTTTCTTGCTTATCTTGTATACATCGTCAAGTATTGCGCTAAAAATGTTTATCCTTCATGGTTGTAGAAAGATTCGCTCATGGATTTAAGTTTTCATGTGCCTACTTCAAATACTCAGTTTGTCGGGGATGAGAATCGCCCTCCGGCTCACGTAAGTTTGCTCAGTAAGCACTGTGTAAATGGAGCACATTGAAGTTGCAAATACTAACTACTGAAATCTATTCTATTTTCTTTAGATTCTTTGGGAGACTATACTGAAATTTGCTGATGTTGGTTCCTCTGAAGAGCCAGTTGTCACCTTTGAAGGAATTGCGATTCTTACACCAAGGTGGAAAATATGAACAGTTTATCTTATGGGAAACATAAGATGACTTTTCAGGATTATATGTTTCATATTTTCCATGAAAAGCTAATGATTGTTTTTCCAATACAGAGGACGTTATAGTGTTGAGCTTCATCTGTCATTTCTACGACTCCAAGGGCAGGCTAATGACTTTAAAATCCAATACAGCAGCATTGTTCGCCTCTTTCTTTTGCCAAAGGTTCTGATCTTATATCCAGTGTTGTACTGTGCATAATATTATACTTTGACATGTAACTAAACTCATTGCATGGTTGAGTTTTGCAGTCAAACAATCCTCATACATTTGTGGTTATCACTCTTGATCCACCAATCCGTAAAGGGCAAACATTGTATCCTCACATTGTTATTCAGGTATTGTACTGAAATTTTTTTCATGATGTTTAGCTGTTTATAGTTGCATTACCATTGGTTTCTGGATTTGTTTTGAATAGACTAATCTGTTCCCTTTTATCTTAACAGTTTGAGACAGAGGCAGTAGTTGAAAGAGACCTGGCATTGAGTAAAGAGCTTCTAGCTGAAAAATACAAAGACAGGCTTGAGGAATCTTACAAGGTGAGGTATATGTTACTTTGAAAGAATACTGCTTACTTGTTGACTTGATTTATTCCAGTTAAAATCTGACATCTAGCTTGCAAGATGAAATGATCAAAGGCACATGCCGAAAAAAATTCTCAGCTTGGAGAACTCCATCTCAAGCATTATGTATGCTGTTGATGGATGTTTATTGTAGTCACGTGTGAACTATTTCTATTAATATTTTTCAGCTTGAATTTAATGCTTTCTTAATAATTGCACTATGTCTTTGACAAACACTCAAACCTTATTTTGGATTTGAAGCTGATACATAAGTTAGGCTGAGGAAGCACTTAATTAATCTTATGATATTTTCTCCTATTGAAAAAAATATCTAATACGCAAGAGAGCTGATTGCATTTAGAGGAAAGGCTAAATGTTGTTGTAGGAACAGCCTCTTGTATTTAAAAGAATGGCGCTGGATCATTTTGAGACAAACTATGCTTGTATCTTCCTAAGTTTACCTTCTTCATGTTCAGTATTCGCTCCATTATACGTTGTCGTTAATAATTTTGAGAAAAGAAGTTCCTTAAAAAATCCCTTCCAATAAAAAAGTTCCTGATTTTTTTTGACAAAAGAACTACTCTTCCACCTCTGTCCATATCAAAATTAATGGTCTAGTTATGACTTATAGTTGGTCCAATGTACAGGGTGGGTTACAGGCCCCAAATTCTGTAACTTGGGGATTCCCCCCTTTTTTTCTTTATGTATTGATACGCAGCTCTCCTGTGTGTTCGAGAAAAAAGTTATGACTTATAATATCAAAATAGCTGAGCTATGAGGGACTGGGACTAATTATTCCTAATGTTATTTCATGCTAATATGCAGTTTATGATCTAAATTTAACAAATTTAACACGCCATTGGGCATTATGAGAGGCGATGTTAGTAGGGATAAATAGGAATGTTCTGCCTCTCCTTGAAGAAGTCTAAAACATATTATTTTAGATATGGAGGTAATTGGTTTAATTATTACATTATGTCCTGCTATATATGTAGAAAGATATTTAATGGAGACTATCAGTTTGATGGTTAAAGGGTGAACATTAATATTCTGAATTTCTATCGTCTGCCTCTTTTATACAGTACTGCATGCTTTCGGTGTTAATTTGTTCCTTTTCTTGGTCAATCCAGGCTCCATCACTTCTCCCCCTCCCTCAAATGTGTGCTGATGTTGTGCTTAAGTTTTGGAAATTTTTTAATTTGCTACTCAGTCAATTTTTCATTGATTCAATTATCTTCTAGTTACAGTAGGCCTAGTTCTATGTAATCTCCATTTGGTCTCAATTAAGGGTTGATGATCTACATTCTACTGTATGCCAGGTTCAGTTATAGTGTTCTTTGGGGCAATTATGCAATTGATGCTTATACTGGTAACTATAGTGTTAATTTATCCTTTCCTTACACTGGGTTTTTTATTTATTCATAGGGTCTAATACATGAGGTATTTACCAAAGTCCTTCGTGGGTTATCCGGTGCTAAAGTCACAAGACCAGGTTCTTTTAGAAGTTGCCAAGATGGATATGCAGTTAAATCTTCACTCAAAGCTGAAGATGGACTTTTGTATCCACTTGAGAAGGGTTTCTTCTTTCTGCCAAAGCCTCCTACACTCATCCTGCATGAGGAGGTATCATTTTATATTCGTGGTAGAAACTAGTAATCATTACTTTCATGCATTGCGGAGTGTCCAATCATAGTAACTGATCATACCCATGCAGATTGAGTTCGTTGAATTTGAACGGCATGGTGCTGGGGGTGCCAGTATGTCATCTCACTATTTTGACCTCCTTGTCAAACTGAAAAATGACCAAGAACATCTCTTCAGAAATATCCAAAGGAATGAATACCACAACCTCTTCAACTTCATCAAGTATGTTCCTTTTTATTGTCTTCATCCTCTTTCTTGTTGTACAGAAAACTTAATTATTGTTTCGAACAAATCCTTTTTAGTGGAAAGAACATGAAAATAATGAACCTTGGAGGAGATGGTCAAGGTACAGGTGGTGTAGTTACAGATGTTCTACGGCACACTGATGATGATGCTGTTGACCCACATCTAGAGCGTATTAAAAATCAGGCCGGGGATGAGGAAAGTGATGAAGAGGTATGGTGCCTTGTTTTTCTTGATGCTGACTTGTTAATCTTGTTATTGAGCGCTACGGTATACTTATTTTTTATCTTAATGTTAGGACGAAGATTTTGTTGCTGATAAGGATGACAGTGGATCTCCTACTGATGACTCTGGTGATGAGGAATCAGATGCTAGTGATAGCAGTGGCGAAAAAGAGGTAATCTATTGTTGCTGTAGGCCTGTAGCGAGCGTGAAGCCATTATGGTAATGTGCAATTTTTTTTCTCTCCCAGAAATCATCCAAGAAGGAAGCGAGCAGTTCAAAACCTGTTCAGAAAAGGAAGCCTAAAGGCAGGGATGAGGATGGTTCAGAGAAGAAAAAAGCAAAGAAGAAAAAAGATCCTAATGCCCCCAAAAGAGCAATGACGCCGTTCATGTATTTCTCAATGGCTGAGCGAGGAGTAAGTTCCTTTGGTTAATAATTCTCAGCATAGTAGATTGTCCATAACTTCGGCAAAGATGGTATAATTGAGCTGGTTCTGTTTTTAAGAAACAATTGAGCAACATAGCAGGTTACTCTGTAACATGTAAATTCTTTGTTTATAAGATTTTTGTGACTGATGCAGAACATGAAGAACAGCAACCCAGATTTGCCTACGACTGAGATAGCAAAGAAGCTTGGGGAAATGTGGCAAAAGATGTCAAGTAATATTCTAGGCCATTCTCCGTTATATTTGCTTTGAGTAGTAATGCCATTGTTATTTCATCCATGAGGCATATTCTGCAATGTTTTCTGTTATGTTTACAGCTACAAAGATATAATTTGTGTGCTTATGGTTTCCTCGTTCCTTGTCATGAGCAGGCGAAGAGAAGCAACCTTATATTCAGCAGGCCCAGGTTGACAAGAAACGCTATGAAAAGGAATCCGCTGTCTATCGTGGTGAGGCACCGGCTGATGTGGATTCCGGCAATGAGTCTGGCTAGAGTCACACTCATGCACCCGAGACATGGGAGGAAGTCGCTGACTGTTGGTGCACTGTGACCTGAAATTATCTCAGCTGATCTGGCACGGTGGGCACTTAATGAAATTCTAGGGATATATGAAAATGGCAGTTGTTGCCATCAGGTGAAATTGCTGTACCATGTGTATGCCGGCGGCACTACCTGAAGCATTGCTAGTATTTCTTGTAGCGTTCCTATGCAGTGCAAAGATTTTACGAGTGTAGTCTAGTGAGTTTTCTGTAAGATCAACATACCTAGTTCATGAGAGTTGATTTTGTTTTGAAGGTTTTTTTTTCATTTGCACTTTTCCAACATTTAATTATTATTTAGACGAAACTCTGGTTAGCCATGGTTCTTAGCCTGGACACTTTTGGTGCAAATCCCTACTAATCCAAAATCCAACATGGACCGACGACCCAGTTGTATCTCGAAAACTGGAATACTATATTCTAGTCGAACTTAAGTTGGATGGTGGGGTCTAATTGAAACACCATGAAGTATTGTGGCAACCGAGGAATTTCAACCTAATCATTTTTCTTTTCCGTGTTTGATCGCAAAAAGAAGAAAAAAAAGCTGCCGTGTGGCGGCAAGAGGCTTGCGAGTTGAGACGAGCTGACCCGCGAGAGACCGCCAGACCAGTAGGAATTAGGAAAGTTCGGAAGTGGCCGCAGCCACGAGTCCGTCTTGGACACGCGCGCGCGGCCCTCGCTCGATTCGTTGTGCAATCACGATCCGAGTTCCCCTGATGGCCTGATCCCCTCGATAAAGCGTGCGGCGCCTTAACCCCCTGCCCAAGCAAGCTAGGGTTTAGCACTTTAGAGGTTCGCCTTCCTCCTCCGATCCGTTCGCCGCCTCGTGGTCCGACTACCCGCCGCGGGGCGCGCGCGGAGCCAACGCAATGGCGATGGTGCAAATCGGCCGAGCCGCCCTCCTCATCGGCGTTGGTGCGTAATGCCATACATACACGCCGGTGGTTTCATCGGCTTCGGTTCTTACCCGCTCGCCGGCAGCCCGCTTTGCTTTGCTTTTCCCTCACTTTTTTTTTCTGTTCGATCGTGCGCTGCAGGGGTGATCGCCGCCAGCAACCCCAAAGTCGCCGTAATCCTCGCCGAGCTTCAGGTGCGTGCGTGTGGTTAGAAATCACGGTGCTTCCTCCATCGATCGCGCGCCATGCCGCTCCTCCGATCGATCCCTCGGAGTGGTTACGTTGGTTTGGTTCTCGATCCATGCTTGTGTGCGCTGAATCCTGATCCGCGTGGCTGGCGGTGGTCTCGCAGGGGTCTGCGCGCGAGAAGGGAGCGGACGCGGCGGGATCGGGGGAAGCCGTTGCGGCCGACGCCGCTGCTGTACGTCATTGCGCTCAACGCTGCGCTTGTGAATCTACAATAATTATAATAATGCAGTGTTCATTGATGATCGATCTCACCCCCGTATGGCTTGTGCGCTTGTGCTCCGATTTGTTGTAGGAGGCTTTGCAGTCCCAAATTGCTATGCTGGCTAGGGATGTTCGGCAACTAGCATATAATAATGCTGTTATTCAGATGGATATGGGCAACGGCGGAGGTATGTCAAACTCAGCTGCGCTGAGATTGTTTCTTCTTCCCACACTTAGTTTTGCTGTCTTACCATCCAATGTTCCAATCCTGTCTTAGCATGCATTGAATCGTCGTCCTTTACTAAATCCACTGCATGCGAACAAATAAACTGAACATCACTTCTGTAATTTGGTACCAAACATGCATGTGCCAACATAAGCCTGCACTGCATGCGAACAAACTGAACATCTCTTCTGTAATTTGGTACCAAACAACAAACATGCATGTGCCAATATAAGCCTGCACTGCATGCAAACAAACTGAACATCTCTTCTGTAATTTGGTACCTAACAGGCATGTGCCAACATAAGCCTGCACTGCATATTAGATGTAAAGTTGTGCATGAATATAAATAAATTTTGTGCGCACTAGCCATTTTGTGAATATAAGCCTGCCTTTTGTTTATGTTTTGTAATGATTAAAACCCTCATTTCTTCTCTTGGCAGTCGGATCAGCTTTGATATTACCTGTTGCGGCTGTTGGTGCAGTCAGCTATTGTTACATGTGGTGGAATGTAAGTCTGAACCCGTCAATGACAGTTATAATGGTTTTAACGAAATTTTTATTTTGTCAACCTCTATAGATATAGCAGAAAACGCATGTGTCCGGTGTTGTTCCTTCCAAAATGAAAAAAAAATTGTATGAACTATATGAAGTATGTGTGCATTTTTGTTGAACTATATGAAGTCTCATGAAATCCAAAATTTTGCTAGATGACGTCATTGTTGTATACCATTATACATAGTTACATTAAACAAATGCTATATATTATTTTAAACCATTTTTATTTACTTGAGCTTGTTTTGTTCTGGTTGAGTACTTTTTGG
Source organism: Panicum virgatum (assembly GCF_016808335.1). Taxonomy (NCBI): domain Eukaryota; kingdom Viridiplantae; phylum Streptophyta; class Magnoliopsida; order Poales; family Poaceae; genus Panicum; species Panicum virgatum. Next base: position 4,759,574 of record NC_053149.1, on the reverse strand, counting down.
AGTTAGTGGTTTTTGTTTGATTAACCATAATTTTTCCTGGACCTGCATATTTTTCAGGGTATCACCTTCTCTAGCCTTATGTATGTCACCAAGCGCAATATGGCTAATGCTGTTGCAAGTATGACTAAGCATCTGGAACAAGTGCAGGGCTCTCTTGCTGTAAGTATTAACAGCGTCCCTTCCTAGCAAAGTCAGCGTCTGATTTCCCTTAATTATTAAGAATGTGTGAAGATTAACAGTATAGGCTTCTAGATAATGTTGTGCCACAATAAATTAGTTGGATGCTGAACTAAGATTTAAATGAAGTATTATCTCAATAAATTAGAAAGAAAATTCAATGTTATTTTGAATTTTGAGGCTCTGTACTCCTCAAAAGTAGCTTGTGGGATTCTCAACTAATTTATTCTAAACGTATTTAATGCCAACTTGTGCAGGCCGCTAAAAAGCACTTGTCCCAGCGCATTCAGCACGTGGATGATAAATTGGAGCAGCAGAAGGAGATTTCTGGCCAGATAAAAGATCAGGTATTTCTTGAACTTTCGTAATCCTGGAAGAATGTACACTTATTGAACCACAACTGGTGTGGATGTCCGTACACCGATGTGAAGTTATTTTTGAGTAATTTCACATAATATGAATGTGCTAGTGCTTGTAATCTCATATGCCCCCTTCATTCAGGTTACTGGTGCAAAGTTGAAAATCAAGAACATTGGATCAGACATGGATAAAATAAAAAATATGGTTATCGGTCTGGTAAGCAAATGGACTTGCATTTGATTCTCTCTCATTTTCACTTTTGCGGTTGTCTTAGCATACATTTATCTGCTGTTTCTGCAGGATGAAAAGATGGATTCAATTGAAGCAAAACAGGTAACTTATTACCTTTTTTTAGCACCATTTGCATAATCTTCAATTTGTTGTAAGACAGTGGAAGTAAAGGATTCCATGATCTTCCCTTAATGGATGATATAAACAAAGAGCAGTAAAGTACTGTCTGTTCTTCCTTGATGATGACTAATAATATCTTATCAACAGAGCTATTCATGTGCGGCTGTGGATTATCTTTGCAAGTTCATAGAACAAAGGGGTCAGAAGCTGCCAGAACGCTTGGTATGTATCCCCTATTTCTGGTGCCAACATCTTGGAGTTGAATTACACCATGCATCCTATATTGTTGTTGTAGAAAATCATATAGATAGAAAAAAGAATACGAATTGTGCTAGACTTGTTTTTCAAGTATATTTTGTTGACAGCTCATTGTCCTTCCCAACCCCACTATATTTTAATCTACCTATAGTTTATTTTTGATATATCGACTGCATTCACCTACAAAACTCATGCCAAGAGAATGCTGCCAAATGCAAAACTGTCAGAAAGAATAGAAGAAGAAATTCGGTTGATGTTTTTCTGAGTGACGAGTCCTGGAGCATGACCAGTGCTGTTCATTATTGCTTCAATAGCACTGATCATGTGTGCAGACCTGTTTTTTTATTCTCTTTTTTTTTCGTTGGTGCAGGAAGGATTGCAACGAACAGTAAGGCAAATTGGGTACAACCGCTCAGAGTTGCCGGTTGGTCCTGTCCCTTTTGTTTTCCTTAGTTGAACGAATGGCTGACATTATTATAGAAGGAATTATTCCAATTTGGTGGAGGCTCACGTGGAAATTTTTGTTTCTCAACAGGGTCTGGGGTTCGGGCAACTGCTGACGATAGAATCAGCGAGCCCTGGCACAGAAAGAATAATGCTTCGGTCCACGAGCATCAGCTCGGCACGTCTGATCCTGCCTTAGATTGAGAGTGCGATCAAGGCAACGGATGCGCTTAATCGCACCTTGCCCAAATTTTGTACAGCTCTGAGTTAGATAGAATGGTAGATTAGATGATTTTTATGACTGCTTAGGACTTAGGATTGAGATGGCATGTCCCGTCCTGGTGGTTTATTTTGCCGTGTAGTATGCCAGTTTGTCTATTGCCATCACGCGACTGATCTTTCAAATTTTCTAACACTCAAAGCATGTGTCATATTTCAAAATTTAAACACTTTTGTGCGTACGCTAGTAGTATATGATGTGTGTCATGTTTCAAAATTCAGACACTTATGTTCGCCTGCTTGCCTTCCCTACTTTTAAGGGAAAGTTTGCCACGACTTCAGTCAGTAACTTCAGCTCGCTATAGAAAGTGCCGCGCTAATTGTCTAAAAAAGAACAAGAGACAATCCAGATTAACTTTCAATTAACAATTAAAAAACTAACCTTTGGTATTCCAAATTATGATAGTATATATGTAGCGTTTAACTGCTGACATCCTAAATCATATGTATTTGTAGCTTTTTGCACAAATTGGGTACACCAGCACTGATACGATCATACAAAATCAGATTTCAACCAAAGCAAACAAGCTGCATTCACATGCACATTTTACAAGGAGAAAGGCCTTTAAACTGTTTCATGGATTACACTATCATTTCCTTCACAAATTGTATGGCTCAGGTGCGCCTCTGCAGTCTGCACCCAATCAAAACTCAAAATTAGATAGAAGTCACTTGGGTCCAGCTTTCCCAAATGAATCACGGAGGGTAACTGTTCTGTTGAACACAAGCTTCTCCGGCGTGGAGTCAGTATCCACAGCAAAGTAGCCTAAAACCAGAACAAGGTAGATCGGTTAGTTGAGTCGAGAAAACCCAATGAATGATGTAAAAGCATATGTAGGTTGTCTAGTTCTGAAATTACCAAGGCGCTCAAACTGGAACTTGTCACCCAGAACTGCAGTGGCAAGTGACGGTACAGCATAAGCATCCTTTATCACCTCTTTTGAGTTCGGGTTAAGATCCCCCAGCCAATTTTCCAATTCACCGGGATTCTAAATGCAGAGCAACAAAAATGTCAGTGACTTTCGGTGTAACAAGCACAAATGCAGAGCAACAAAAATGTCGGTGACTTTCGGTGTAACAAGCACTTGAAATATGAGTAACAATGTAAGCCGCACAATACCTCTGACATGAACAGTTTTTCGAACAATCTAACTTCCACCTTTAAAGGCTCGACGCCAGGTGTTGGCTCAGCAACCCAGTGCAGAACACCCTGTAAGAATTGCAAGCCAAGTCAGTCATCTAAATGAAGTCGAGTACCCCAACTAGATTTATCTTATCTGCAAAATGTCCAAATAGCAGAATCAAGCTCACACAGTTTCAAAGAGATGGGGCCTTAACCACCCACCGAAATGCCCACTTTGTGATCAGGTTGGAGAAACAATTGATCACTTATTGGTCTCCTGTGTCTTCACCCGACAGTTCTGGGTCCACACCTTGCAGCAGTTTGGGCTGCAAACCTTGGCGCCACAGTTGGATGATCACTGCTTTATTCATTGGTGGGGGGAAACTAGCAGCAGGTTCTCGGGTCAGGTTCAAAAGGGAATCAATTCCATCATTATTCTAGGATCTTGGTTAGTGTGGAAGCACAGGAATTACTGTGTTTGATGGAGGAACTCCTAATTTATCCCGGGTCATGGCAGCCTTTAGAGAAGAGGTCCAACTGTGGTCTGTAGTTGGGGCTCGAGGAGTTTCTTATCTCCTTGCCCTAGCTCCCACCTCCTAATTGCCCTGTGCAGGTGGTCTGGTCCTTTAAGTGTTTAGTGTGTCTAAGAGAGTGTGTTCTTCCTAGGGTGTGGTGTGTTACAGACCCTTTATCCCTGTAACATTTTTGTTGGGGGCTCTTTCCCCCCTTTTCTTTCTTCTTAATATATTGATGCGCAGCTCTCCTGCGCATTCGAGAAAAAAAGTTTCAAAGAGATTCCAGTGGACTGTTACCTTAAGTTTAGAAGTCTTCAAAGGGTCATATTCAGCTCGAATTTCGACAATATCATCAGGACTATCACCATAGATAACATCTGTGCATTTTATGGGGAATGCATACCTAGCAACCAAAGGGGAAAAAAGTCATTTTACTGTAAATATATAGCAGGTGAAATAGATAGGCAAGTGGATCCAGATAAACTTTCTCAAAAAAAAGGGGAGGGGGAGGAGGGGGGAGGGGGGGGGTACCTTAGCATGACAGATTTACCAGGGGCTAGCCCATAGTAATCTTTTGAGTCCTTTAGGCGAAAATCAGTTTTCTCAATGTAGACAGTTCTTGAGAAAGGAACCTGCAGAATGAAAAAATGTGATACATTTATGAGTAAGAATTTTGGTTTCCTTAAAGAACATTTCACACAGCATTTTAAATTGAAGCACAGCAACAAGAGATTGTTCTTGTACAGTGGAAATGAGAGGCACCTTATAGTGGGAGGAAGCATCAGTATCAGAAGCATCAGGCCACATTTTCCCATCTAGGTCCAGTACTTTTCCTTCTTCCAAGTTGGTTATTACAACCTAAAGTTAAAAAAGACACACAATGAGTGATAATGGACTACAAAATGATGGCATGATCCCGAACAGGAACTGAACACCAAACCTTTAGAGGGCGCAAAACAACCATGGTTCGAGGAGCTGTTTTGTTAAGCTCTTCCCTGATGTGATATTCCAGGCGGTCAACGCGAATTAAGCTATTGTCACTGTATATAAACACAAAAAAATACATTCAGAAAAGCAGAATAATAGGTGTCAATAGTTACGTAATTATGGATAGACCAAACCATGTGCAAGTGTTCCATAACAGCAACTCGTATTTGTACCTTCTTGTTATGCCAATTCCACGGATAAACGAATTAATCGCAGTTGATGATACTCCCCGCCGCCGGAGTCCTGCCAATGTCAACAAGCGGGGATCATCCCACCCATCTACCCATTTCTCCGTCACAAGTCGATTCAACTGCAAACAGAACAAGGTCAGATGGACAATGCTATGACATAATGACATTATTAATAACAACACATCATCAAATCAACTAGAATAGCATGTTCTTCTCATTTAGCTTCATTGACTTGCCTTTCTTTTAGACATCACAGTATTTGATATGTTCAGCCTCGAATATTCCCACACATATGGCTGATAGAGGCCCAAGGCAACAAGCAGCCAGTAGTATGAAGGGCGACGAATGTCAAACTCAAGCGTGCACAACTAACAATAAGGAAATAAACACGCTTAGTTCCTCCCATGTTATTGTTAACCCAGCTCAAAACTATTAGGAAAAGGAACAGGAAAATTACCGAATGTGTGATGTTTTCAAGAGAATCCACCATGCAATGAGCGTAGTCATAACTTGGATAGATACACCACTTGTCGCCAGCATGTGGATGAGGGGTGAACTGTATGTGTACAGATAATGAATTCAAGTGCTCTGTGTTACGAGAATTAGGTTATTATAGATGAGCACTGTCACTTACTTTTATTCTATATGCTATTAAGTCAGACATATTTTTGTTCTCATTCTGCATGTCCTGCTTCATTCGGAGAGTTGCTGCACCCTCAGCAATCAACCCACGCCTCATGTCTTCAAACAATTTCAGTGACTCTTCAATTGGCCTATCTCTCCATGGACTATTCATCTTCTTTTCCCTGTACTCCTTGATTTCTTCAGCAGTCTGGTAAGTAGACACAAGTTACTAAGCAGGCATTTTATTTCTCAAGGACTCAATACAAATATCCTTTTCCCTACAATGGCACAGGTCATGTGCGCTTAAATCACTATTGGATCAAACAATGAAAATGAGGTGGAATATACCTGGTGATCCACGTAGGCTAGCCCTTTCCGTATTAACTCAATAGCATGCTCATACAAAGCTTGGAAATAGTCACTAGTGTATGTTACTTTGTAGGGCTCCCATCCCATCCAATGGACAATTTCCTGAATGTGATCTATATACTCTTTCTTTTCAGCTTCTGGATTTGTGTCATCAAACCTTTATTCAAACAAACAAAAAAATGGAAAAGAACTGAGGCAATAAAAAAAACTCGACCTGCGAGGGGCTAGCCGCCCCCCGAGCATTCTTATAAGGAGGCCTTCTAACGCAGGCCGAGAAACCCCCCGAACCCCGGCTCTTTCTGACCTTGGGTCTGGTGCCATTTCCTGGAACCGTTACCCGGGCCGGGACCGTTACCCACTGGGCCGGGAAACCGTGACGCCAAGCCGGGCCAGGCTGACTACACAGCCCAAGCTATCAGAAGCACAGCGAGGGGGGTTTTTTCCCACAGGCGGGGAAATTCGCCCCGGTGGGGGTTCGAACCCCCCACCTGTGGAGTGCCGCCGGTTGCTTCGCACCACATGGGCTAACAACCTTAGGCGAACTGAGGCAATAACAATATCTACAAACTATAAATGAAGTAAAAACCAAGCACAAGTCTCACAGAAATGTAGGGGGTAAATAAATGTCGTATAAACAAGACAGGCATAAATTTCCATGATCTACGACATAAAACTAGGAAAGGACAAAGAAGAAAAGGAACTCTTCTAATGCATTCTATACTATAATTATATACTCCCTATAGCAGCATTAACAGCCATGAACATTCGTAGGAGTCGTAAGTTTGCTAGAGGAAACCATTCCCAATGGAAATCTCATTACCTAAGGTAGCAATGACCATTTCGCTCCTTCGCCAGCCCAAAATCAATAAACATGGCCTGTGTGATGAAACATGTAAGCGGATACCTCAATTTTAAAATTATGGTGTGCATGGAAATGCATTCATCGAGATTATTAAAACCTTGGCATGACCAATATGAAGATATCCATTAGGTTCTGGTGGGAAACGGGTCATCACTTTTCCTCCAGTTGCCTTCAGATGTTTTTCTAAAAGTTCTTTTGTGTTATGTGCTCTCCATATATTTCCACTGCTGAAAAATATTTCTGTATGAACCTAAATCATAAGAAAAAAAATCGCTGAAGTAAACTCATTGTGATGGGAAAAAAACAAATTAACAAAATGACCAAGGTGCTTGGGTGTATAATTATGATTTATATGTCCAAGAAGAGTGGAGCATACCTTAAAGTTTTCTTCTGGCTGGGGAAATATAGTATATGGGTTCAATTCCTCCTCAGATGGTGGAGCAGAAGTGGCAACTTCAACTTTTTTCTCCTGCATTACACAGAAACCATAACCAAGTCATCAATAAATCAAACCACACTACTGTAAACTTGGATGGGCAGCTTGCCAACCTCGACTTTTACTGGTTTTTCCTTCTTCTTTTTCACAGGTTTTATATTGTCAGCTTCTGTCTTCGGGCCTAGTATTTCTGCAAGCCTCCTGTCAATTTCCTCCTGTGCAAGCAGAATGTGCTGATGTTAAAAACAATAAAACACAGACCGAACAATTATGTTTTGTATAGATAATTGCTTTGCACCTTTATTGCCTTAGCATCACCCCACGGGTGTCTCTTCCTAACCTGTCCGCATAGGGTACCAACTGAGGAAAAGGACGAGATTAAGGATTAGTTCTGATGGTCAGCGATTAGAAAATTACTAAATTAACTAAAAGTGTGTTTGTGATCCAATATGACATAAAACAGTGAGCATAATGCAGATTTTAGATTATAAATTTGGTTGCAATTTATCGTGCAAGTTGGATTGGAAGCCGAACCATTTATGTGATACCGCTGCTCCTTTATAGCTTCCATATTCTCCTCAAGTACATCAGTAACAGTTGACTTAATCTCCTCAATAGAAACAACCACACCTGCAGGCACAGCATTGTGGCCTAGTTATAAGATAGTCAAGTAATATGGACTACAAATAAACTATTAACAAAAGTAGTGTCGTTCGTTATCCAATAGTCAAACTTATCAATGAAATCATTATTCTCATAACGTCTAGTGTTTCAAATCAAATGGACTGAGAGTCTAAGAAAAAACTACTTCCTGTGAGAGCTTCCAGTTCCATCTTTACATTCAATCAGAAAATGTATAATTCAATCAGCAAACATATAGCAGCAGCAACAACAAAGCCTCTCAATCAGCAAACATATGTATAAAACAAATCCTCAGTATAGCGCATATTATAACCTGGTAAACCCGGTGCAGCATCAAAAAATTCTAAGAGTTATGTATAACGCATATTATAACCTGGTGCAGCATCAAACAATTCAATGGAAACATACCTACACCACATGCTTCTTCAAACTTCTTGACATCCAGAGAATCAGGACCAGTATTAGAAAGAAATGACAGAGCAGCATCCAGTTGTGCAGGGTTCTTTATCTGAAAAGGGATTTCATGTTCACATAATCAAGACTGACTGGAGTAAGAAAACACTATGTTGGCACCCACAAAACGAACACACAGAATTCAATAATAAAAACAGGGGCATACCTTTGTTGACAAGACATATTTAATAAGGGCAGGACGATGAACAAGTGCATTAGTTGGGTACTTAGTGGCGACCTGATTCACACATAAGTTCAGACTTAGGAGTTACGTATAAAAAATAACTTCAACTACTGTAAAAAAAATCCAAAACTAATAGACGCATGATTCATTGGTCCAGGTGCTTACTGCATAGAGAAGATTGCCAACTGATTTGTCACATTCCTTTATACCAGCCTGTTGACAGGTAAGACCAGTTAATTAAAAAGGACAAAGCAGCATGTTTTCAAGAGATTAGCAGTGCAAGATGTTAGAATAACAATAAGATAACATCAACAGTTATGCTAAGTTCATGAAGAAGGTGACCCTAATAACTAGCATGAGCAATCATGATGTCTGAATTCCTATCCTAAATAACATCGTGTTGTACCGAATTCAACCGGACACACTAGATAGAAAATGACAAGTTCCACTGGACAAGTCATAAAGTACTGCAGCAGTGCAGCATTATCTAAACAGGTTTATAGGTGGGGGAAAGGGCTAAATGTGGCAGCACGAGGCAAGCCTAGAAAAAACTTTTGGCAAAGGATCACACAGACGGTACAGCTGAAATCAAGCAAGCACGGACCAGATGGTGCTGCAACAAAACGCTAAATCGGTAGCAGATTTGCAAAACTAGGAACCAAAATTACTCGCCACAGTTCACAATCAAGCCGGAATTAGCTAAATTAGGCAGTACGGATTCTAAAACATATATCATATATAACGTGCATTTGTACAAAATAAAAATGGGCACCTACTCCGCACCCATAATTGTGCCAACAAATCACACACCCGGAACAAGCTAAAATCCAAATTAAACCCCGAAATTCCACATCAACAATAGAGACTACCACCAGCGGAGACCGGACAGCGATCCTGACCTCGGCTATGACGGCGGCGAGGTTGGCGGTGACCTTGCTGTTGACGAGCGCGTTCTCCGCGGTGCGCTGGTCGAGCCCGAGCGCCAGCAGCGCCTCCAGCGGCAGCGCCGGCGCCGCCTTCTCCCCGTCTCCCCCGGTGCCCATCTTCTCCTCCTTCCCTCCCGCTCCCGGCTCCGGCGAGCGGCCCCGACGAGCACCCGCGCGCGCTAGGGTTTAGGATTCCGGCGAGAGGAAAAGGCAGCGGAGCGCGGCGGCGAGAGGTGCTCGTGCCTCGTTTTGGGTGGGGGGATTGGGATTCTGGAGGGCGGGCGTGGGTTTGGACTAAACCCAAGTCACCACCCACTAGTGCTGCTATATACCGAGGCCCACTTGTGCGGGCCGGGCCCACCAGCGGGGGGCGCGTGGGCATGCGCGTCACACACACGGTGTGCGACGGCCGACGGGTTTTGTTGGCTTCCGCTTTCCGTTAACGCGAGGCGACGGCTGGGATCATCGACTGGTGCTGTTGTTTGGAGCCGCCGTGTGATCTGGGCCGTTCGAATATAGTGCCGGTGCCATGAATACCTTTGAGAAACTTGAGTTCCAAGATACTGCTACGCCGGAGAGGTTGACGTTGGAAGCAAGACCGTCTGGACCGGATCAGCCGATCACGGACTTGCTGCCACGGAACCCATGGGATCAGATTCCATAATCCACCAGTCCACCACGTAGCTAGAATATCTCTTCTCTCTGGCGTCGAGACTGATGTCCAAATTGAAAGGAACGGGTGGAGTGTGATACAGAATGATATTTTTACAAGAAATTTGTCTATACTCTATTCGTATCCGTATAGTTTCATGTATTTCTCAGCTCCCTCGATCGCTCCGGTACGGTATGTAACGTCCGCATACTGCCTGGAGAATTATAAAAAAATATAATGCATCGCCTGTCAGAATTACAGAAAATAAATCTGTCGTGTCTGGCTCAATAAGAAGACTATCGATAGTAAATTTGCCAGAAACCAGTCGCTAACTCGTTACCACAGGACTCTACCTCTATTGTGTTGGAAATGGAGCTAGGAGGCTTTTGAGTGAGCAGTGGTGGACTTGATCATCTAACTCTCCGCTTTATCTGTTCAGAAACCATGGGCCGATATCGACCTACCAATAGCTGGATCTGATTCCCTTCAAAGTCGTAAATTTTTTTTTCTTTTTTCAAAGCATATCGGACTGCAGTACTGCACCGCTATAGTTTTTCTAAAATATTTTATAGAGACAAGCTATACAAGCAGTGTCATAGCATTTGTGGTAGTTCAGCTATAGTATCTAGTTTATATGCACGCAAATCCACTCTATACACACACATCTCACTAACATTCTACATACAAACAAACCTATACTCATATAAGAGCAAGTATTATGGGTAACTGAGAGTCTACGTGAACCAAAAGAGAAGAGAGTGGGCGTTTGGTCATACGCCCGCTCAAGCCGACTTAGAGGCTCGACATGTACTTTCATTGGTCGAAGTAGTGGGCTCATCAACATTATTGTATTCCTCCCCGCCAGCCGCCGACGTGACTATTAACCTTGCTCTAAGAAACCGCATCCTTCTCGGTCTCTGGGAGTTGGGAGCACGGCAGACTTTCTATAATCCGATGTTTCGCTACTGCTCGTTGGGCTAGGCTCATAGACACGTATCCAACGGGCTTGTTAACAAACTACCAAATCTAGGCCCATCAAGTCTAATAATTATGAGGTTTGAATTCTCTCTTGGAAATCGAAAAGCCCAAATTGAACTGAGCTGAGTCTTTGTTTTTTTATTTATCCAAACCGGATTGATTTTATTCCCTCCATTTTTTCAGAGAGATCTATGAATGCCTGCGCACAAGCATCCTATGAACGTCTACCCACAAGCATACTATCAAGGGCGAGGCACATACATACAAACACCTATAGGAGGATGGGCCGATAAATCTCAAGATTAACAGAGAGTCAGTACAAATAAATAAAAAGATGAAAATTGAGGAAGAATTAAAAAGAAAATAGAGTCTCCTTTTCGACAATTACACATTGCATGTGGACTCTTTTTTCCATGTGCGGTTATGTGTCACTTCAGGTGATGGTTTCCCAATCCATCACCTGAGGCCGCAGTAGTTCATTTCGAACCGACCATTATCTTGGTGGTGTGGTGCAAGCCAGTTGCATGCATGCACAAGCAGACGAAAATGCTGATGTCATCCACTACATGCAACTCCTGAAACTAAAAAAATTATAATTATTAAAATGAGCGTCCAGATTAAATTTGGATTGTATCATTATCTTTTTTATGAAAAGATCTTCAAAACAAGACCACACTTGTCTATGTTTGCACGATATTTTTTAACATATTTTTCTAATACTAAATAATTAATTTCAGCTACTGGGAACAAATATTTTAAGAACACGAACAATAATTATTTTATGTGAATAAAAGATTAATATAACGAATAAATAATAATATGCAACAAACAAAATATTACACTTCGCAAACTTTTAAATATATATATGATAAATAATAAAAAAATGAATACCGTGAAGAAATGGATCTACAGGATGGAACAATTTAATCTATAAAGTGAATAAATAGTTTAGCGTTGCGAACAAATTAATGAAAAAGAAATATCTACCAAAGTATTGTAAATAAATAGTAAAAATAATAGGAAGGAAAACAGTACAAAAGAAAAAGAACAAATAAACAAACAAAAAGAAGAATGTCTTACAAGTGCCTGATAATAGCTTTGCGTTGCGTCCGTTGCATGCGTGCATTATTTTCTCCAAAGCAAGCTAGCTAGCAACCCACATTGATCCAGATTGATTTCATCAGGCAACCATCTCCTATCCGTGCGGATAAAGGCGTAAAGCCCTACCAGGACCAATCGCAGGTCGTTGCCGGTGATACATCTGCGACGCTTCCACCCGCTGAAGGCAAAAAGACGAAAGGGAAGCAGCAACCAGCAGCCATGCATATCAGTGTGCTAGCTGCTACTCAGTAGGCACCGCATCATCCTCCAGTGTATCAACATCGATCCCGTGCAGGCTTGCAGCGTAGAGCGTACGTCTGGCGCCCGCGTTCCATCCATGGACATGGTAGGTCGTCCTGCTCTCCACAACCTGTTCATCGCGTCTCGCTCTGTCATCGTGACCCCTCCTGCCCTCCTGGTCCTGGCACGTAGCTTCACAATTCAATCTGGGGGGGGGGGGGGGAGGGGGGTTAACAGCCAGCAGGTTTAGGACCAGCGAATTAACTGTGACAGACCCGCCGAGTTAAAACACTTAATTAAGCGCAACCGCCATTATTTAAACACATCAGACGTATTAGCTTAATTAAGTATAACTTGACAGACTGTTTCCAACCCACAGGCCGATCGAAACACACCAGAAGTCTCGCACAAGGCGAGCGCAGAAGGTATCAGTATGATAAAATATTGTAAAATAGTAAATAATATTAAGACTTTTACGAAACAGCTTTAAATTTAAAACTTACAAAAGAAAAAATAGCAGCGGAAGAGAACAGAGCATGTTTACTAGAGAAAGAACAAAACGAACTAAATAAGTCGAGAACTACCGAGACGTGAAGACAAGGCGCCACATCAAGCCCACCGATGTGAAACCTGGTCAATTCTTATACCTGAAATAGGGTAAATAACAAACTCTAAGCAACTAATACTCAGCAAGACTTACCCGACCAGTGGGTATAACTTAGCCCACATATCTAGATATGCAAGACATCTGGCTAGTGGTTATTTTACAGAAAAAGCGACTAGAGTAATTCCTTACTTTCATCATTTTAGCCCCAGATTTTATATAAATTAACCATAATCTATCATTTGCATAAACTAGCTATAGCAAATATGGTGGAGCAACAAGTATTAAATCAATGTAATAATCCTCCTATTTATAACTTGTCAGCCCAACATACACTACGATGTGACTCGGTGACCAAGGTACTTATATCCGAGAGCGACTGACGGCGAATCGATCCGATTTAACCTTACAAGGTAGATCTAACCAACACGGCATGCATAGGCCCCGTCAGACCACACGCACCAACCATTCCCCTCCCCGCCAGGAACTACAGGACCGCCCCACCAGCGTATAGTCAGCCGAGCCCTACGAGAGACCACTAAAAGTAAATGCATGCATCCCAATTCTCCGCGGCCACTCGACTACCCTAAGGGGTGGGAAGGAGTCTTGTACTTTCGAAGTAAGGCAGTACTCGGCTTACCGGTTTCGACTACCTCCTACTCCCGGCATGCAGCTAGTACAATTCAAACATGATCAGCAGGGCCAACAACGGTACGGTCCTTAGTCGACACAGACGGGACTAAGACACCCAGGAATCATGTCCTGCTGCCATACCTACATATCCTTATCATTCTCGTCCGGTCTCAATTCTCTATCCATTCCATATCGAATACACAACTCATGTACTGGAATATGAATATATCATATATCTCGCGAGTAACCGGAAATTACTCGATTTCTAATCATCCTATATCTCGCGAGTGACAAGAGAGCACTCGTCTTCTACCGGGAACCATTAAGCATAGCACTTCTATCGTCCTATACATACTAGTATAACTCAAGGAAATCTAAAGATCATGCAACCAGGGTTCCAAACAATTCCTAAACCTAATGCACAAATAATAAAGACATATTTAGGTGTCATAATTTGAAATAATAGGATGTGCACCGTGGTTTGCCTGGGGGTAACACTAAGTCAGTGTTAATGCTATTAAGGCCTTGTGCCCTTCTGACCTTGGGCCGGGTCTTCGGTTGCTTCAGCGGGTCCTTTCAACTTCTGGAGATGTCCATCGAACACCGTCTTGTGGTTCGGCTCCAACATCGCGTACTTCGCGTCCACACGTGTACATCTAGCGTACCTAAATGAGGTGCAATAATGCAGATGCATGAATATATATGAAATGCCAGCTAATGCACATGCATATGATACAAATTAGTGCAGCTAAACTTCCCTACTTACAAAAGAACCACACTCAAAATGAACTAGCTGGCGGACTGTCCGCTATGCGGCAGCGGACTGTCCGCAGCTCAACCTTGTCGACCTACCAGAACTACCAACGTTTCTGGATAAACTTAAAACTATACTACGGATTGTCCGCGATCCAGTATCAGACTATCCGCAGTTCACATTTGCCAACCCACCAGAACCCACGACGTCTCTAGACGAATTTCAAAACTCTCCGGCGGACTATCCGCTCCCTATTAGCAGACCGTCCGCAGTTCACTCTGCCAATCCACCAGAGACAACAACGTCTCTGGACAAATTTCTAATCTTACCGGCGGACCGTCCGGCCCTCCTTTGCGGACCGTCCACGGTTCATCTACGCGAGACCACCAGAGACACAATGCCTCTGGACAAACTCTATCCTAACTTGCGGACTGTCCGGCCCCCCTGAGCGGACCATCCGCGGTTCGTCTTTTTAACATCGCACGACAGGCGGCAGCAAGCGCGGCGGTGGCAGCCGTTCACCGGCGCCGGCGGCGCACAACGGAAGGGGAAAAAGGCCGGGGAGCACAAATAACTCACCACGAATCATTCCTTGCGGTCAGTTCGGGCGGAGGATGACCGAAAAAGCGGATCGACTGTGAAGCAAAGCTTCAAGCGGCTCCAATGGTGACCGGCGGTGGCGGGGGCGATTTCGGTCGGGAGAAGCTGGGCTGGGGGTTGGGGAAGGTGGAGGAGGTGCTGGGGAAGATGCTCGCGCAAAATCGAGGTATGGTGGCCAGAGGAGGGAGATCGAAGGAAGGGGGCGACGGCGGAGCGAGCGGACGAGCGGAGCTCGTCTCTGGTCGACATGAGGAGGAGAAAGAAGGAGATGACAGGCGGATCCCACAAGAAGGTAAAATATCTGGGTGCTCCATTAACAAAACATCCCGTGCTGCGTGTGCATGGCTCGCTTTCCTCTTCCTCGGCGGAGCACTACTCTTGCCCTGTTGAAAGGCGAGCCTGGACGGCTTCAACTTGCTCGATCGGCAGAGAGAGTGCTAGCTCCGCCTGCTGCAACTAGGCCACGTTGATGCAGGGCTGCGTACCAGCCGAACGGACGGAGGAAGCTGCTGCCAAAGGTGGTTGCTTCTTTTGATGATGATGAGTGAGTGCCGTGTCTGTTACCTAATGGCTATGGCTAGCTATCAATTAGCGGGTAAAGGCAGGATGCGATGCGCGTGGGCGTGGGCGTGGGCGCACGTCGCAATGACCAGCACCCTAATCTGCAATCCCTGCTACAGTTTGTGTGACCACATCATCTCAGAATACCCAACCTGACGAAGCCAGAAGACCAATGGATCGGAGTCGTCACCTGAGAACCTAGTCCATGCCTCACTGAATTTACGCCTACGTAGTGCGCTCATCAGGGTCGTGCAAGATCGTCTGTACGTTCTCTTCCATTCAGAACACATGCCTGTACCGAACCATACCAACTCCACAAGTCCACATGCTGGATAGTGGATACCAAAGAATTCCATTTCCATGGATCCATTCCCAGCCATCAGAGGCTGCACAGCATCCTACTGGCGGCCGCCGCCGACAGGTCTGGGTACAGCACGAGGGGTCACCTTCGCGTGGACTGCCAAGTGCCAATAGCTGCCAAGCACATGCTTATCCTTCCAACAAATGAAACGAGGGCGGCTGCGCCAACGCGATGTTGTCTCCATCGGGGCACGCACTCGGGCTAGTTTTCTCTGCATCCACTTGCTGGCTCGAATCAGTGGCCATTTGTAAATTTGACCAAGTTTGGCAACGAACTTTATTAAAAATGTCATTTTCGTCCTGCTAGGCATGCATGCATGCTGCCCACTTCTTCGGAACCACGCACGACGATTTATTTGACAATCTTTTTTTTTAACAAAAGAAATTGGTGACATAGAAATGCAAGTTCAGTTGGTAAGTTGTGAGTTGTTGGAGTAGTTTATTCCTTTCCGAGACCACTGCAGTGTGAGTAGATTGTAAACTTTGATCTATTCGTGTATCTGACTCGAACAGCACTTATGCAAGGAATGAGTCTGCAGTGTCTTTTTTTTTTTGCATTATTAGTCCTGCAGTCGCCTTAGCTTGTAAAATATGCCCACCCGTGACCCGTCTAATACTAGTGGTTAGACATCTCTGTCCAATTTAGAATGAAGATAATAGTAATGAAGCACTCTCTTTGCCCAAATTGCCCGAAGACTCTGTCGGCGCAGGAAGCATGAACACTCAAACTGCAGGAGTACGTTTCGTATTTGCGCCGGTGCAGTTTGTTACAACACCTCGAAAAAAAAAAGAAACTCAGCTGGCTCGATCAAATGTTGATTTGATCTAGTCTATATATATATTTTTTCATAATGGAAACATGTGGGAGAGCGATCTTTGCACATCATCACCACTCCCTGGATTTCTAAGTTTTTAAGTGATCTCTGGATTTGCTCGACCACGTCCATAATTTGTCACATCGAGACTCTTGATGACGACCGCATCCTCTGCCTCGACATCTGTACGTCAAACATCCATCCGGCGGCCGATCCCGGCCGTCGTCGCCACCGAACTGGCAACCGGAATTCCAACGCGCTCTCCCGCGGGCCCCGCTCGCCAGCGACACACGCGCCGAGCACTCCCGCAGGCTGCAAGGCCAGCACCTCCTCCATTTAAGACCAGCTCAAGCTCAGCGTTCAGCGAGGCTCCAAGCTCCCGCAACATCTCCACACAAGCCCGAGCCCCGAGAGAGGTAGAGCAGAGCAGGGGAGAGTAGTAGTCGGCGGCGCGCGGTGGACATGGCGGGCTTCAAGGTGACGCGGATCTCGGAGGGCCCGGTGAAGCCGGCGACGGCGACCCCGGAGGAGACGCTGCCGCTGGCGTGGGTGGACCGGTACCCGACCCACCGGGGCCTGGTGGAGTCGATGCACATCTTCCGGTCGGGCGCGGACGCGGCCCCCGGCATGATCCGGGAGGCGCTGGGCAAGGCGCTGGCCTTCTTCTACCCGCTGGCGGGGCGCATCGTGGAGGGCGCGGAGCCGGGGTGCCCCGCCATCCGCTGCACCGCCGACGGCGTCTACTTCGCGGAGGCCGAGGCGGACTGCAGCCTCGAGGACGTGCGGTTCCTGGAGCGCCCGCTGCTGCTGCCCAAGGAGGACCTCGTCCCCTACCCCGGCGACGACCGCTGGGGCGTCGAGCCGCACAACACCATCATGATGATGCAGGTAACCCGACCAGCCCGCCCAATCCGATTATCCGATCCCGCCTTGCTCATTCGCGAAGCCAAGCACGCGCGACGCGTGGGCGCGCGGGGGTGGCGTCGGCTCCGGCCGATTGCCGTTGCGTGCGGGAGGGATTTGCCAGATCCGGCGGTAGATCTGGGGAGGGGAGGCGAGGCCAGGCGGGCGGGGAGCAGAGGCGAGAGAGGTCAAAAGGCTCCGGGGAGGGAGGGGAGGTGAATTCGCCAGGCCGGGGCGGGGAGTTTGACCGTGTCGGTTAAGGAGGCTGCCACGTGGGTCCCACGCGCTGTCCGACCCCGTCGCACGATCGGTCGATCATACTTTCAGTTTCCAAAATTTTCCCACTTGATTGAACAGTCATCAACGGTTAGCTTGAACAGTGGTTTCGCTCGCCGCCGGCTCGCCGCACGACGTTTACAGTGGCTTGAAGTTTGCTGGGAGATTGCTCTGTTTCGCGCAAGTAGTTGGCGTGGTCCGTGGTCTGGCGCCACCATGACGAACTACCCAGGTCAGGCGCCGGCAAAAATGACCCCGGAATTTCAAATCTCTCACCTGCACGCCGCGCTACAGAAACAGAGCTGGTTTGGCTTCACACTGACACTGGAACAAGAACCCAGCGCTTGCAGGCTTGCAGCAGCCGAGCAAAGGCAATTTGCGAGCATCTCGCGGACAGGAAGCCACTGGCACCACCGGCCTTGCGACAGCAGCATCAGCGTGCCTTTGCTTCGACTCCAGGCTTGCTCGGCGCGGCGTCGCGCGTGGGGAGTTTGGTGGGCTGGTAGGCAGGTCCGCGCTTGCGTAGACGGCGGCTGGACTTGGGTTGCCGGAACCGAAAGCGACGGCCACGAGACGGACCACGGGGGTGGCCTGCGGAAAGAAAGCTTAGAGGAAGAGTGGTCTTGAGTTTACTTAAGGCTGTGTTTAGCTGATGAAAATTTTTGGATTTGGGTACTATAGTACTTTCGTTGTTATTTGGTAATTAATGTTTAATTATGGACTACTTAGACTTAAAAGATTCATCTCGTCATTTCTAGTTGAACTGTGTATAATAGTTATTTTCTTCAACTGCATTTAATGCTCCATGCATGTGTTCGAAGATTCGATGTGACGGGTGCTGTAGAAAAATTTTTGGAACTAAACAAGGCCTAAAATTCGTTAATTCTCTTTCTCGATAGGACGGGGAAGAGATATAACTCAGCGGTAGTGTCACCTTAACATGGCGGAAGTCGTCAGTTCGAGCTTGATCCATTCCATTCCCCGGTTTGCACGGCCTGAACGCACGGGCTCTGTGGCCCGTCCGGGGGGAGGCGTGCCGAACTGGCCATGCTACTATGCTAGCTCTTGACCAGTAGCTGACCGGTTGTTGTCGCTGCCAGATACTAGTGGCTTTCATCGGTTATTGGATGTGTTGCTTTGGAGCCAAGGCTCTTGGCCTCTTCTCTTCATACTTTCGTCCACCGACAGGGTTGCTGGGGGTTGTTGGAGATGAGATGTGTCGTGTGTAGACCGCTCGTGGAGACCTTTCTCGAGTGCTGTTGGTTGCAGCTGTGGTGCTTTGCCGCCGCGTGATGGCCATCATGCTTTGGCTTCCATGGAAGGACTAGACGGAGTGGCAACGGATTTTCTTGGTTCACATTTGTCGCTGGTCTCTTTCGGTAAAGCTAACTTGTTTGCAGAACAGTATGACTGAATAAACCAATTAGCAATGCTCGATGTCCAACAAAGCGTGGATTTGCATGAAGTTTGTAGGAGCTCCGAGCGAAAGTTTTCGTAGAAACTAGTAGCATGCCATCCTGTTCTGGCTCGAAATGCAGTACTGAATTCAATCCAATGACGTTCTTGCATTGTCTCAGATCACCAAGTTCACCTGCGGCGGGTTCGTGATGGGGCTCCGGTTCAACCACGCGTCGGCGGACGGCATGGGCGCCGCGCAGTTCATCAACGCCGTCGGCGACATGGCGCGGGGGCTCGCGGAGCCCAAGGTGAAGCCCGTCTGGGACAGGGAGAAGTTCCCCAACCCCAAGATCAAGCCCGGCCCGCTCCCGGAGCTCCCCGTGCTGGCGCTGGACTACATCGTCCTCGACTTCCCCACCGGCTACATCGACGGCCTCAAGAAGCAGTACAAGGAGCACAGCGGCAAGTTCTGCTCGGGCTTCGACGTGCTCACGGCCAAGCTCTGGCAGTGCCGCACCCGCGCTCTGAACCTGGAGCCCAACGCCGAGGTCAAGCTCTGCTTCTTCGCCAGCGTCCGGCACCTGCTCAAGCTCGACAGGGGATACTACGGCAACTCCATCTTCCCGGTGAAGATGTCCGCGCCGGCTGAGAAGGTGCTCGGCTCGTCCATCATGGAGGTCGTGGACATGATCCGGCAGGCCAAGGACAGGATGGCCGTGGAGTTCTTCCAGTTCGCCAAGGAGGAGACCGACCAGGACCCGTTCCAGATGACCTTCAACTACGAGTCCATCTACGTGTCAGACTGGAGCAAGCTCGGGTTCTCGGAGGTGGACTACGGCTTCGGGCCGCCAGTGTTCGCCGGCCCGCTGGTGAACAACGACTTCATCGCCTCCGTCGTCATCCTTAAGGCGCCGCTGCCGCTCGACGGCACGCGGATGCTCGCCAGCTGCGTCACCAAGGAGCATTCCGAAGAGTTCGTTCGTGGCATGAAGGCAGACCTGCCATGAATTTCTTTCCTTTTATAGCTGAAATGGCAAAACTCAACTGCAGGGAGATGAATGGTCACGCAAAAGATGCCTCTGTTTGGTTAATGCTGTTGTTACTTTTGGTTGTATTTATTTATCATATTGTCTTGGTTAATACTACTTTAGACAGCAAATTCGATCATTTGTACCATTTGATATGAGACAATAAAAGGTTATACTGTCAATTTGATTATCTGATGGCGTTTTCTCCTCTCCTTATCTCTTTTTTTTTCTTCAAAATAATCTTCTTTAACTATTCCCTCCGCCACACAAAAGTGTTTATTTAGCATTTAAATTTTATCACACAAATAGTGTTCATTTAGATTGTAATGAGGTTCATCTGATTACAGTAATATCAAGTACCAATAAACTATTATTACGCAGCGAAAGGTATGGAGCCAATTAAATACTTTAAGTAGCTATTATTTTTCTATTTCTAATGCATTGCATTTATTAAGGATCTTGAGAACAAATAATAAACGTAATGTTCAATTACAACTGTTATAATTAATTAGGAGTAACAATATCATTTCTCACTACTAGTAATGTCTCTAAAATTTTCTATAGGAATACTCTTTATGGAACGGAGGGAGTAAATGCTAATAAATACATGTAATGCATGTTTCTAAGAAAAATAAAGAAATTGTACAGAGAAAATGGAGAGAGAGTCAATCGAAAGCTCAATCATATTTTCGCGTTCTCTAATTTTCTCCTCTCATTTATAGCAGCTTCCCTAATTTGCAGTCACCTAAAAGTTTCTCCTCTCTCAATTTTCATGGCTACGTGACTTTTTATACGCTGATCTAATTGTTAAAGAATCGAACATAACATAATAGAAACATAAAGAAATCATGGCTCGTCTCTCACTTTAGTTTGAGAGCGTAAAACAAAAGCGGCCAAACAACCTTTTTCTGCTAGAGATGTTTCCATCGATGGTACTAAAGTAATACTCATTTTTAACTATATTTGTTTAAACTATTAAATCCTTCTAAATGTCTTATATTTTCAGGACGGGTCTGGGATTAGCACATCCCCTACCCTAATCCCTATGTTACACCCTCAATCTTGTTTAAACAATCGGTTTTAACTTTTATGAATTTCTCAATATTCTCCCTTATATGATGTAGTGTTTCAACTGAGTTTTTTTTGGGCAAATGTCTCATTTTCAAACTAGTATTAGTGGTCCAATCTCTAATTGACTTCTCGGGTTTTAAATATCATTTTAAATTTACTTGCACTCTTTTGAAAAATATAAGAGTTTATATTACCTCAGTTTATATATGCCCCGGGAAAGAGGGTGAGACAGAGGAGCTTCTCGATCTCGTGATTGCGCTCGTTTATTATAGACGAACTAGAAAACGAAACAAATTCCACTGCGGTGGCGTCCCTCTCTTCGCCGTGCCGCCCGGCACTGTGGCCACCGCCGTTTGGCCATAGGGTTTCTCGTCGTCCGCGACACTGCGACAGCGATGTCGCCGCCGCCGGTGTGGACGCTCGCTGACCTCGATGGCGACGTGCTGGCCCACTGCGCCGGCTACCTCGGTGCCCGCGACGTCGCCAGCCTCGCCATGGCCTGCCGGCCCCTGCGCGCCGCCGCCTACTGCGACGCCGTCTGGTACCGCCTCTTCAGGTCGTTACTCTAACTCCGGGCTCGTATCTATATGATTCCGGATTTGGAATTCATCACGCGTTGGTATGTTACTACCGCTGCTGAGAAGGTCTCGGATCCAACTGGGCCACGGCGCTCATCTCGGCCCAAGCGCCCAAACAAGCGTGTGTCCGGGCGAGAGTGGATTCGGCCCGAGTAGTGGTGTGCGTGAGCTGGCGCCTGCGTGCGCGTCGCGTGCGTCGCGTGGCTGGGTTCCTTGCTTAAGGGGAAAGAAGGAGCAGAGCTCGGCAGGTATGAACAACAAACACAACACTCTTCTATGGAGAAAATCTGTCCTCCGTGCGAATCCCCTCTCTTTCTCTCTCTGATCCTATCTCTGATCCGCTCTTCTCCCCGGTAGCTAACATCCTGGTATCAGATTCCTTCGTTCCTCGGCATCTACCGCTCGCCCAAGTCGTCCAGCGCCGCCGTGCATCGTTCCGATCTCGGCGTCCACGCCTATCGCCGGTTAGCTCTTCCTGCGCCGGCGACCACCCAATTCCGCGCCGCTTAGGATAGTAGGTCGGGTTTGAGCACTGGATTCCCTACCGGCCCACGAGCACTTCACTCGTTTCCAGCGTCGCCAGGGCGCCATGGATCCCGCCGTCAAGATCATCCTCGACGAGATGCAGCAGCGGTTCTCCGACGAGCTCCGCAAGGGCTTCTTCGAGCACGACGAGAAGTGGGACCGCCGGTTCCTCGACCTCGAGCACTCTCAGGGCGCCCGGCTTGACTGCTTGGAGGACGCGGCTCAGGTGTTCGATGAATGGCGTCCCCGCATCGAGGCCACCGTCGACGACGTGAAACTCGAGCTCGGCAAGGTCACCCGCTTCTGGGACCGCTCCCTCCGCGAGCGCGGGGTCCAGGAGCCTCCTATCTTCCCATCTCCGCAGTCGGCGACGGAGCGCTCACCTGCTCCTCACGGCGCCGACGGCCCCGCTGGGCACCGCGTTGATCCGACTACACGGGATGATGGGTTCGGGTCGGTACTGATCCATACCCACATCCCGGCCAAGGGTGCGTGTTCTCGATCTACCCCTCCCCCTACCTCCTCTGGTTTTTCCCGTGATAATCCCTCACTCGGTAAACTACCCAAGTTGCATTTCCACCGCTTTGATGGCGATAATCCCAAACTGTGGATCTCTAGATGTGAGGATTACTTCGAGATGTACTTGGTAGATTCCAGTTTCTGGGTCCAATTGGCTCTAAACCAATTGGATGGTCCTGCAGCACGCTGGTCTCAATCAGTGTCCAAGCGTCTGAAACAATCGAGTTGGTCGGAGTTTTGTTCTTTGCTCTTAGAGCGCTTTGGTCGTGATCAGCAAGAGTCATTGATCCGCCAACTTTACCACATCAAACAAACTTCTACTGTTGCCGATTATGTCGATCGATTCTCTGAACTCGTCGACCAGCTCATTGCTTATGAACATACCACTGATCCCATGTATTACACCATTCGATTTCTAGATGGCTTGCGAGATGACATTCGTTCTGTTGTTCAAGTTCAGAGACCGTCTACTCTCGATACTGCTTGTTCCCTCGCTTTGTTGCAGGAGGAAGTGGCCGATCCGGCGTCTCGACGGGATGCTCGCCGCCCCGAGGCTGGGTTTCAGTGGAGGCCGCCGCCTCCAAAAGGTCCTCTACCACTCCCGGCACCGCCCCGCGTGGACAAGCCGCCGGCTCCATCTCTCGTTTCAGCAGACGACAAGCACGCGGCCGACCCCGACAAGCCATCGGTCGACAAGTTCGCGGCGCTCAAAGCCTATCGGCGCGCTCGCGGCCTCTGCGACAAGTGTGCCGAGCGTTGGCGTCCGGGTCATCAGTGCGCGTCGACAGTACAGTTGCACGTCGTGCAGGAACTCATGGATCTTCTCTCTCTGGATGTGGGTGATCATGCTGAGCTGTCCGATTCGGCAGAGACATGTCCCGGCTCTTCTTCTTCAAGTGATCAGGCACACTTGTTTGCCACTATCTCCTTGGATGCTCTCGCAGGCTCGGATGGCCCCAAGACAATGCGATTCCTGGGCTCTCTTCAGGGACAGGACATTTTGATCTTGGTCGACTCAGGCAGCACCCATTCCTTCTTGAGTGTCTCAGTGGCTGCTCATCTCCAGGGAGTTCAGCCTCTTCCTCGGCCAATTCGAGTGCAAGTGGCCAACGGTGCAGTCCTGCAGTGCTCTCACCATTTACCCAATGCTATATGGTCGATCGATGATCACAGTTTTTCAGCCGATCTACGGTTGCTTTCACTGCAACATTTTGACTTAATATTGGGCATGGATTGGCTTGAAAGCTTCAGCCCTATGAAGATTCACTGGAAATCCAAGTGGATGGCTATACCATATGATACTTCATGTGTCACACTCCAGGGCCTCTTACCCCAAGTGCCTACTGACACAGTGGTCCAACTTTGCAGTATTGCTGTTGCAACCTCTGATGATCATCCCCTGCAACCTGAGGTCTCCTCTTTACTTTCAGAATTTGCTTCAGTTTTTGCCCCAGTTGCTGGCTTGCCACCGTCTCGTGCCTGCGACCACTCCATCCCTCTGGTGGCGGGGGCCAAACCGGTTTTCATTCGGCCATATAGTTACCCCCCGGCACTGAAATCCGAGATTGAGAAACAAGTACAAGAAATGCTGGATAAAGGATTGATCCAATACAGCAGCAGCCCATTTTCTTCTCCTCTGCTCCTTGTCAAGAAAAAAGACGGATCCTGGAGACCGTGTGTGGATTACCGGTACTTAAATGCCTTGACAGTTCGCGGCCAGTTTCCTATCCCTGTGTTTGATGAGTTAGTGGACGAATTGGCCGGCGCCTCTTGGTTCTCCACCCTGGATCTGAATTCTGGATTCCATCAGATTCGTATGAAGGCCGGAGAGGAGCACAAGACGGCGTTCCAGACTCACTTCGGTCATTTCGAATTCAAGGTGATGTCCTTTGGCCTCTGTGGCGCTCCTGCCTCCTTCCAGGGCGCCATGAACTCTACTCTGCAACCCCTCCTCCGCAAATGCGTTTTGGTGTTCTTCGACGATATTCTCGTTTACAACGGCTCTTTTGCTGACCATTTGGCACATCTGCGGGCGGTATTTCAACTCCTCTCTCGCGATCAGTGGCAAGTGAAGTTGTCCAAATGCACATTTGCACAGCAACAAATCGCGTATCTTGGGCATATTATCAGTGCAGAGGGGGTTGCCACGGATTCTCGGAAAGTTGATGCTATTGTTTCATGGCCTCCTCCTTCCAATATCAAGGAACTTCGCAGTTTTCTCGGGCTCGCTGGTTATTACCGCAAATTTGTCCGTCACTTTGCTATCATTGCTCGGCCCCTTTCTGACCTCCTGAAGAAGAACACTATCTTTGTTTGGACTGTCGATCATCAAGCGGCTTTCGACGCCCTCAAGACAGCTCTGAGCTCTGCCCCAGTACTAGCTACTCCGGATTTCAGCAAGCCGTTTTGCTTGGAGACAGATGCTTGTGCAAACGGCATTGGCGCTGTACTTATGCAGTCCGGTCACCCGCTGGCGTTCATCAGTAAGCCCCTCGGCCCCAAGACAGCTGGTTTGTCAACCTATGAAAAAGAGTATCTGGCGATTCTGCTGGCAGTAGAGCAATGGCGCTCGTACTTGCAACATGCCGAGTTCACCATTTTCACGGATCAGCGCAGCCTGGTTCATCTGACCGACCAACGCCTGAATACTCCCTGGCAGCAGCGGGTTTTCACCAAGCTCTTGGGCCTCCAATACAAAATCGTGTACAAACAAGGCGCCGACAACAGGGTCGCTGATGCTTTGTCCCGTCGACCCCATGAGCCCGACAGCTATCTCTGTTCTATCTCCTCTTGTGTTCCATCCTGGACCTCCACTATCATTCAGGGGTATGACAGCGACTCCGACGCTCAGTTGCTTTTGGCCAAGTTAGCTGTCGATCCTTCAGCTGTTCCAAAGTTCTCCCTCCATGATGGGGTCCTCAGGTACAAGAACCGTCTATGGTTAGGCTCTAATTCTGCTCTACAGCATCAAGTCATGTCTGCCCTGCATGATTCTCCGGCCGGCGGCCATTCGGGTTTCCCAGTAACCTACCGCCGCATCAAGCAGCTCTTTGCCTGGAAATCCATGAAATCGGCTGTCAAAACCTTTGTGGCCTCTTGTCAGATATGCCAACAAGCCAAACCAGATCGCTCTAAAGCTCCCGGTCTTTTGCAACCACTACCCATACCATCTGCGGCTTGGCAAATGCTCACCATGGATTTTGTCGAAGGCCTCCCACATTCCTAAGGCAAGAACTGTATCCTCGTGGTGGTCGACCGTTTCACCAAATACGGTCATTTCTTAGCTTTGGCTCACCCTTTCACTGCTGCGGGCGTCGCCAAGTTATTCTTTGACAATATCTACAAGCTTCATGGTCTTCCTGATTCCATCGTCTCCAACCGTGACAAGATCTTCACAAGCCTTTTTTGGCAAGAGTTGTTCAAGCTCGTCAAAGTTTCCCTTCGCCTGAGCACTAGCTATCACCCGCAAACAGACGGACAATCGGAGCGTGTCAACCAATGCCTGGAGACGTTCCTTCGTTGTTTCGTCCATTCCTGCCCCTCTAAGTGGATGGACTAGCTCAGTTCGGCTGAATTTTGGTACAATACTGCTCCACACTCCGCCATTGGCTGCTCTCCCTTCGAAGCTCTATATGGTTATACTCCACGCAGTCTGGGTCTTTCCTCCCCTTCCAGCCGTTCTGCTGCTGTCTCTTCCTGGGCTCAAGATCGGCAATTGATGAACAGGCTTCTCCAGCAACATCTTTACCGTGCCCAGAATCGAATGAAGATGCAAGCCGATAAGCACAGGTCAGACCGTTCCTTTGCTGTGGGTGACTTTGTCTTCCTGAAAATCCAGCCCTATGTCCAGTCATCCCTCGCTCCACGGGCTAATGCAAAGCTGGCATTCAAATACTTCGGCCCCTACCAAATCATTGGCAAGATTGGCTCTGTCGCTTATAAGCTCCAGCTGCCTCCTACTGCTGCAATCCATGATGTCTTCCACGTGTCGCAGTTGAAGAAGGCGGTCTCTTCCAGTGCTCAGGTCTCCCCTTCACCTCCTGACCCTACAGATTCTTTGCAGGTCCCGGAACGTATCCTGTCGAAGCCTATGGTGTCCAAGGGCGTTCGCTCCGTCCAGCAGGCCCTCATCAAGTGGTCATCCTGGCCGGACTCCATGGCCACCTGGGAAGATCTTGAAGCTCTCCGCCAACGCTTCCCTTCTGCTCCCGCTTGGGGACAAGCGGGCTCCTTACAGGGGGGCGTGTTACTACCGCTCCTGAGAAGGTCTCCGATCCAACTGGGCCACGGCGCTCATCTCGGCCCAAGCGCCCAAACAAGCGTGTGTCCGGGCGAGAGTGGATTCGGCCCGAGTAGTGGTGTGCGTGAGCTGGCGCCTGCGTGCGCGTCGCGTGCGTCGCGTGGCTGGGTTCCTTGCTTAAGGGGAAAGAAGGAGCAGAGCTCGGCAGGTATGAACAACAAACACAACACTCTTCTATGGAGAAAATCTGTCCTCCGTGCGAATCCCCTCTCTTCCTCTCTCTGATCCTATCTCTGATCCGCTCTTCTCCCCGGTAGCTAACATGGTACTATCTCGTTACGCGCTTGCCTTCACCTGGGGCAAAGTTTAGGCAGCAATCGGTATGCCGCCTGGTCAGGATTTGGAGATGGTGCAAGGTGGAAACTTGGGCAGAGATATTTTTACTTACCGGGCCGATGCTATCGAATTATATCATGGATGCGATTTAAAGCTTTGATGGGGATAATAAAAATCTGGAAACATGGGCTTGCAGAGGAATTATGTGTACTGATACTGGTTGGGACTAAATGTGATTGGTCCTTTGGTTAATAAAGGGGTTTTCGAACATATATTGTTCTGGTGTGTGGCAGCAACTCAGCAGCTGGGCATAGGAAGGCACAAACTTGGACGAGTAGTAGTTTGGGTTCTGGATGTTCATCAATTGGAGCGGGAAAATCTTCTAATTCCATTTGCTTTTCTTTCAATTCAGAGACTGTTAACTTTTTTCATCAAAAGAGACTGTGAAGTTCATCCTGGCCAAGCTTGTGATTTGTTTCTGATTAGCATTATCTTCTTTGGGTAATTAAGTTGGAATGCTGTCTTGCCCAATCCGGCGAATTTTGCCACAAGGCATGACCTTTGCTCCTGGACACTAGAGAATTACTGTGGTCTCTAGCAAACATATACAATTTTGAGATGTTCAGCACAGGATCAGTTTTTCCGGTGTCTTTCGGCAATGACCTGCATTTTATTGCAAAATTCTAAAGATGGGAAGAAATGCTATCTTCCATGTTTACAAACTAGGATGCTGAAGCTTCGAATAGCAGTGAGCAGCTTCAAATGGATTAAGTAATTCTGTCCATGGAGTCGATATGTTACTTTTAAAGTCTACACACATGAATACATGATATTGTTTTTGATCTGTACATGAAATTTGATAGTAACATATATTGATAAGAAAAATATCTGGGTGCATTACGCCTAACAAATCAACCTATGCATACCTCTTTATACTATTATACCCTGATTGTTTGTCTTGTTGGGTCTCGTCTCTTGCCTACCCAAAACTTGGTTGGAAATGAAAAGGCTTTATTGTTGACTTGTTGTAGAAAATGACGTGTTCATCTTATAGTCTAATTAGTTTTTCTTTCATGCAATTGTTTAAACATTCAGGGATCAATGGCCATTTGAGGAAGTGCCATGTGGAGCTTTGGGGCTCAGAGAACTATACATACGTAGTCACACTGAAGTACATCAAATGAAATTTGATGATCCCTTATCAGCTATTTATCGCCTAAATCCTGCAGAAGCAACACCCAGCCATCTAATGCTGGATAGGAACTCCATCTGGGTGTTTCAGGTGAGTACAAATATTAATATCTATTTGTTCTTTTATTGAGAAGGTCTGCTCTTTTTCTTAAGCATTTGGGATTTTCGCTGTATCAATACCTTTTTTCTCTCTTGAACATGCAGGAGAGCTCCATATCATTGACATGTAGTTTTTTCTGTGCAGGGTCCAGTAGCCAAAAAACTCAGTGTAGATTGGCCAGACGCTGAAGTGGTGGGGACCCACAGAAATCATGGTGCAAGGATCACTTGTATGAGGTAACTGTAAAACAAATAACTTTTTCTATGGTTAGCTATCTGTTGAAAATTCAGGACAGTTTATGTAATGGTGCACTTGTTCTCACCTAAGTCTTGTGTTATCATAATTATGCTTCATCTTGCGGAGATTAAGGGTTGCCAATTAACCCCTTGATGTTATTCCTAGTTTAATCCCAAAAGTAATGATGGAGAGAGTAAAACTTCTATCTTTCACTGTCTTATAGTTATGTTTATACTTGGGTCATTTTCCTGAATCATGACTCCCATAATTTCTCCATGTTTCTACGCTACAACGGTACTGTGCATGATGCATTGTTAGTGTGCTCCTTAGGCCCACCTCTTTAGCAGCTCAAATAGCAGCACTTCAAATCTCTAAAGTATTCTTTGTTGACCGTGCAGGTTATTTTCACTGAGTGATACTCCACTGTTTCGAAATGATACACAAAAAAAATGAAAAGGCATTAGTCACTTCAAGCACAGATAGAACAATCCGTCTCTGTTGGAAGGTACCTCATTTCAGCATTACTGTACCCGGTTCATTTGCATATGAACATCTGCAGTTTTTACATGCTTTTGTGTGTGTGTGTGGGGGGGGGGGGGATTATAACTTGAAGTGCACCAGTGGTCCTCAAACTTGTCCTTTGGTGTCACCTGGGTCCCTAAACTTAAATTTGCATATTTAGCTCCCCTAACTTGTTAATTGTGTCACTCGAGGTCCCAGTCTCAGTAATTAGCGTATGCCTGCCTATGTGGTCATGTCTCTCTTCCCCCTCCATGACCCATTTGGAGCTCTCATCTGGACCATCGAGAGAGAATGGGGAGGAAGATGTTAGGGGATGACGCGGGTCCTCATCTAATTTTATTTTCATTGTTTGAATGTGGGGCTCAACGATGATATGAAGTATGAGTTGGAAAAATCAGGTTCCATATAGATGCCAAATAGGCAGATCAACACTGAATAGAGATGTTTGGACTTTGAATGAATCGAAAGTAAGTTTGGGGGGGGGGGGGGTGAAGATCTACATATTAATAGTTTAGGGACATTTGGTGCATTTTACTCGAAAACTTAAATTAAATGGGATCAATTTGCATCTGTTTCACCTATCGTCATGCTTTTTATTCCTAGCTTCTTGTGTATATTTATACCATGGTTGGTTCTTCCTATGGCATTGCGAGGCCCTTCATTCTGCACCAGCTTGAGTAAATATTATACAAGGTTTTGCTGCTGTGCGTCCTCACTTTGCAAATCAGCCTTCCACGTGCTTCGACACGAGGCTATAACATACTGTTGTGCTCTTGTACCACATCTTTTTGCCACTCCTTCCCAATATTAGCCTCTTACCGCATCAGCCTAGCAGCTTCTATCCTCTTCCCACTTTCCCAGTATGCTTAGGTGCTTCTAAATTTGCCATGCAGTCACAACATTGTTTGAAAGCCACAGTGCCCATATACATGTCGCCAAAGGTTGAGATGGCAGGACTTCATTATATTATTTAAAGTAGCATGAATTTTGACAACATAAGTTAAAAAATCGCATCTGCAGTGTTTAAATGGTTCTGAAAACATATTTAAAGTATTCTTTTGAGAAACATCTGCACATAGATGAATGTCAACACTACTTACACTTTGCTTCCTTTTTCAAGTTTCCACAAAGTCTTTTTATGAAAAGTCTCCTCTCTTAGTGTCTGATATGCTGATGAAGGTTTTGCCCATTGTAATGTGATATACAAATGTAGGCCTTCATGACTGGCTGATCGCAAGCTTTTCTATTTGATTAAAAAAAATCGTGTCCAACTTCTTTGTTATGAGCCATAGCGTACATGCCTTTTAGGCAGGTTTATCTGCATGGGATCCAGAAACTGATGTTATGAGTGGTTTTCAACATTTTTATATGTAGGGTCACTCACGCTGTTACAAGGGCCATTTGGCACCTGTCACTGCCCTGGCTGATAAATTGCTTGTGGATGGTGAATCTAAAGTACTTGCAAGTGGAGGGGAGGACTGCACTGTTCGCCTATGGTCTATGAGTACGAGGGCAAAAAAATCACCCTCTAATAGCAACATTTCATGGTCATGAAAAGGCACTGTCATTTTTATCTGTTGCTCGGTATGTACTGTAGTATCTTAACGCTGCAGTTCATATTATGCTGTTATCCCGTACTTCCATATTCTGGCAGCTGTGTCGCTCATTTAATTTGATCCTCACTGTAGTTGCAGCATATATGTTTCTCACTTTGCAAAGTTTCATGTACCTGTTTTTATATTGAACGGGTGAAAACTACTCATACTATGTTATGACATCTTAAAATCATCATTAGAACAATTTCTTAGTTTAACCCCTTTTCCCGTCTATTTCTCTGCAGGCATAAGTCCTCCCTGTTGGTGAGCTGTTCCAAAGATTCAAAGGTAATGGAACATCTGTAACAAATATCTGGTAAACCACAATAAGAAATAGTATACCTGAACTTTAATTTGTCTGCGGCAATCTCTTCTGCTCTTTACAAAGTCGTTGCAGTTAGGAATCATTTTACATTCTTTTCATGTTTATATATGTCGAATCAGGTTAAAGTTTGGGACACAGTGGCTCCTTCCAATGGTTCATCATCATGTGTAGGCAGCACTCACACCAACTCAAGCGGCCCACCAATTGCAATGAAGTGCCACGAATCCCTTTGCTACATGGCCGCTGGATCTGAAGTGACAGCGATTGACTTGCGGACAATGAAGAAGGCTTCGGTTCTTGCGCTCCCCAACCACAGAATACTTTCTTGTGAGATGCTGCCGTCTGAATGGTTAATATGTACCGGCACGAAAGACAAGTAATATTACAAAATCCTTGCAACCAATGCCCTTCATTTTTCCTTCTACATTGGCCAAGGTCATTAGACCTAAATTACTAATCGTTGTTTGTTGACCAGGGCTCAAGACTGTGGGACATCCGTAAGGCTCAAGAACTCCCAAACACAGTGACGGAAATGCAATCTGACGGCCCAGTGACGTTGCTTCATTTAGACCCGTACAAGGTGGTGACAGGAGTGCCATCAGACGGCCAGGTCCATGTCTGGGAAACGCGAACAGGCGAACTATTGAATGCATTAAGCTGTGGCGAGCCTGCAAGGTCCGGAGGGAGAATCACAGTATCATCCATGGCTGTGGACGGGTGCAGGATGGTCATGGCGGGCAGCTCTCCGGAAGGCAGCGTGTCGCACCACCGGGACTTTCTGAGGTCTTCCGCCCCTTTACCTTCGGTTGGCGAGGAGGCTTCTAGGTTCTGGAGGCCCCGTCAATTCGGCGAAAATGACGACAATAGCGAGGACAAAGACTATTATTAATTTAGTTAAGCTGTATGTCAGCGTGAGCTTTCAGTTTTGCCACCAGCAGTTGTAAAGAGCAAAGACAGGAGAGAAATGTTTGTAAAGGAGCGTGATTCTTCAAAATTTATTTTATTTTATATTATCTATGAGAAGATTTAGTAAAGGAGCACCTAATTTTTGGTTAGGCGCTCCTAATTTTTGGACTGAGGGAGTATATATCTCGCCCCTGGCTGTGTAGTATAATGTGCGTCAAGTCAGGCGAGCATCTCTGTCAGCTGGGCCTGGTTGCCCGGCGTGCTTGCCTCATGCGGGCAGGATGCTGCAACAAGCTATACCAGAGGTTACATTACCATGGGCGCCGCAGGTGTTGATCAACATACCGCTTTGTTTGTGTTGGTTGCTTTGGAGATTGTAAGGAACGAAGGATAACGTTTCAGGTATCGCGCTTCTGCTTTGCTGTTTGTTTATGCCTGCAGCTCCAAAGCTTCATGGAACAATCAGAAAATTCCTAGAGCAAATAAATTAAATAAAAATGCAAACACATTCAGCTTCAAAGTATTTTTTTTATATCAGCTTCAAAATATGTTGTTGATACCCAGAAGGCCAGAAAGGCTCATTGTCACATGCCTCTTTATCCAAAAGGAATCCTGTGCAAGGCAACAAAGGCTACGGCATATTTCTGCAGCGAGCACTCATGGTCGTCATGATGGCACGCTGATCCTAGCTCTGCATTGTAGTACATGACAAAATAGGCATGCAACAGCAAATCAGAGAGGACCCAGACCCCTTGCAGGTTTGGTTCGCAGCCCAGCCCACAGGAAAGTCTGATGCGATGGTCTCTGGTTTGGTTTGGTTCCTCTCCGGCAGTTTATTATAAAACTTCAAATCCATTTTTCCTTGGTGTACACGGGCCGGGGAAGGGTGGCGTCACGCCAACACAATCCGACGACGTCGAAAATGCAGAGAGAAATATTTTCTCTCATGCATCCCATGCGTGCGCGAAATAAAGAGAATTTTCATTGTTATCTTCTAATTTTCATTTTGGAGTTCACTATTGGGAGTCTTCTTTTAGAGAAATTTTACAATAATTAAAAAAATAGGAGACATCCATCTGATAAAATCATACAGTGGTTAAGATAGGAAGAACCTAGACGTACCTAGGATAAAATATCTGGTACTTCAAAAAAATGGGACCAAGTACCAAAAAGTGGAACTGAATACTAATTTAATTTTTATAAATACTTTATATAGATCAACGGGTAGAAAAAAAAAGTTCATGGTAAAAATACCTAAAAGTACCCATACCACTTTGCATTCCATAGCACTAGCACAACTAATAAATAACAATCACTTCTTTATCAATGAAATTGGCACAATCCCCTACCCGTTCGTTCAAGAAAAACAAATAAATGATTCGGTCCATATCCATTCCAAACAAAAATATTTTGCTAATAATGATAAATAGCTAGTAGATATTAATTGAGATAGTTTCCCATCCACAAATATAAGTACTCATATTATTTTTAAATATCCAAATTCAATGTATTCGTAATAAAAAATTGAATAATTGATTGCAATTCAAAACACCATTTATTTGTGATGGAGGACAGGAGGAATATTTAGGTACAATGCGGAGCCGTGTAACAAAAGTATTTCACAATAGAATACTCCTACTCAGGAGTCCCCGTCACACCCCCATTCGACTATAAAAATCTTCGGCTACTCCTAAAATTCCCCAGCGCACTCTGAACACTTGGCGGCCGTTGCCCAAAACCCTTCCGGCTCGTCGACCCCAGTTCTCTTCAAGCCCTTCGCGTTCCGGCGAGTGCGGGTGGAGGCCAGCGGCGGCCTACCGGAGCTGGAGAGTAGCAGGTCACCGTCGTGGGTCGGCGGCGGCAGCGACGGCCGCGGCGCGGCGCGGGGCCGGGGCGGCGCCCCAAGCGATGGCCGCGCCCGTCGCCGCCGTGCAGCGGCTCTTCGAGGCGTGCCGCGAGGTCTTCAACGACGCTGGTCCAGGCGCAGTTCCCCCACCAGCCGGTATCGAGAGAGTCAAAGCCGTTCTAGGTAATTGATTCTCAACGCCTGCTCACCTCGTGGTTGCAGAAATCGCACCTTAGTGCGCGTGGTTGTGGTCTTGCTGTGTGGCTGTGTGCTATGCATGCGTTGTGTTCGACGTTATAGATCTGTGGCCATCTCGTTCACGTTCATACAATCGTATAGTTGGGTGGGGATGTAAGTAACCTTTTGGATCCTGTGATACCTGAACTAGATCTGGCTGGTAAAGCTTAAAGTGTTTTCTTTGAGAATTACATTTTGGTTTTTTAGTGGAAATAAGGAAAACGATTGTTGAGCCACTCAGAAAAAACTGAAATGTTCTTTCTAGACTCATCTAGTATACTGTATACGTGCAATTGGTTGAGGTGGAATCAGTGGATTCACTAACTTAGACCCGTTGCAAGTAAACCAGCAACCAACCAATGGAATAGCACATTGGCTACCATGCTGTGATGCAAATGTGCAATGTCGTTTGTACCGTGGCTTAGTTACAAGTAGCATGCTATTGGTGAGAACGAAATACTCAATGCCTGACTTGTGCCAGTTGTATGTTCCTGATGGAAGTAAAGACTGGGGCAAAAGATAACAGAAACCATGTGCTGCCCATGGTATACACACAAATACGATGTAGCTGCTGCCTGCTGGTATTATTTCGCTTTGTGGGGCGGGATACAGTCAATATTTCATCCATCTTGGAGCTGCACTAGGGTTCTCTTTTATTTCGTTTGGCCGCCAAAAGCTTGCCAGGTACCATGAATAGTTACTTAATGGCAACTTGCCAAGCTTGCTGAGCATGTTTCTCGAATAATTATAATGATGGAAACTGATCTTGTACCATCCTTGTTCCTTGAGGATATTTTATTTATTCCTCCTGATGGACGTACCGTGATGTTTATGTCAATGGTGCTTGTGGTGTGATGTTTACGTCTACATGCATGCCAATCGGTTCTTTGATTTTCTTTTCGGGGCAGACCCTGAATGTAGCACATATCACTATATTTTGTTCCTGCTACTACCTTACGTGACAAGCTGCACCCTTAATCCAGTTTACGAGATGATAAACCATTTCAATGTTGGCTCCGTACTTGTAAACATGATATACATAGGCCTTTTGTGCCAATCAATCATCAATCCCATCATGCAGCTAATATGAGTTATTGAGTACGAGCTTTCTCTTCTTTGAGTTTACGCTGAGTTCCAAAAGTGTAGGTTTATGATGAGTTTATCACATGTTCTTTTTTAGGTGAGTTTACCACATGTTTATAATGATGATTCATTTTCTACTCAAGTTCTAGTTAAAGGGGTCTGCGACTGCAAGAGAGTTGCACTATCCAAGTTCCGCATATACTCTGTTCTTCTGATATAGATTTAGTCATTTGTGTCCTGCAGATAGTTTTACAGCAGCAGATGTTGGTCTAACGCCCAACATGTCATATTTTCGACGTGTTGATCCCCGTGGCACTCCTAAAATCACTTACTTGCACCTCTATAAGTGTGAGGCTTTCTCGGTATGCTTACTCGTCACTGAAAATACCATAGAACTTGATTATTTAGCATATTTTGAAGCTGTCCCATTGGAGTTTTAAGGCATATATGTCTGTACTTATTCATACAGATCGGCATCTTTTGCTTGCCTTCAAGGGGTGTCATTCCTCTCCATAATCACCCTGGCATGACTGTGTTTAGCAAACTTTTATTTGGCACCATGCATGTGAAATCTTATGACTGGGCTGCTGCCCAACAAGATATACCTGGTATGATTAGTTCATTTTTCCTAAGCAGAACGTTCTCACACATATTTTTTTTAAAAAAATACATTTTATTTTATCGCTCTCCTTTGATCACAGATGTTCAATTGCAAGGACCACGTTTGGCAAAGGTGAAGTCTGACGGCATCTTGACTGCACCTCGCGAAACATCGGTACTATATCCAGAAGATGGTGGTAACATGCATTGCTTTACCGCACAGAATGCTTGTGCGGTGCTTGATGTCCTTGGCCCTCCATACGATGATGGCAGTGGAAGGCACTGCCAGTACTACAATGTCTCTTCGTCCACAATTTCTGTTGGTAAGACCTGAGTTCAAATGGCTGTATTAGGTGTGTTGGAATATTGTTACTTCTTAAACCAACAATTTGACTTGTCCTAGTATGTTTATGTCTTCTGATTCAACATTCAATACATATCCTTGATCCAAAATATGTAGATAGAAATGAAATTCTGCCATACAACAAAATCAGATAATGATATGCATATCCTATATATTGCCCACTCTATTAAATCTATGTATGTCTGTCCTTTGAAATCCTAAGATTGCTGTCCCATAGAAAACTTTATTAGTTAAGCAAGCATCATGTCTTTATTTTTTTTTGTAAGTCAGGCTCCTACTCAGTGAAAGTGCTAAAACTTTACTGTGAATATTGTCCACTCACACCTTAAGTTTAATCTCCTGTACCATGTTCCCTGGTCATATTATACGTTGCAACTTGTAAGCATTCTAACATAAAGATAAAATAATGCCAATTAACTTGAGAAGGTGCATTTACAGGAGGCTCGATGTTATTGCCTGGAGGTGACAGATATGAATGGCTGGAAGAGAGTGAACCACCAGAAGGTTTTTATCTTGTTGGATCAACATATATGGGCCCAAGAATTTCGGACCAGTGAACTCCTATGCTTGTGAGGATGCCTTGGTTTTGTGGAGAGCATGTGTTTGGTGTAAATACATTGCTGAAATGAAGGTGACCAAATGGAAATCCGTACATAGAGAGCTGGGCCTTAAGGCTTCCGTTGATCATCATTGAATCACAGTTCATCATTACTCCAACTGGAATTACTTAGTAATAAGCAATGAGAACAAGGAACTTGCTTGGCAGCACAATAGGTTATGTAGCCCTTGGTGTATACTTGTTCTTCCCCCAGTTCTGTCTGTAGTGTCTATCAGTTGGTATGAGTTTTAGTCCTATCCATTCTTGGGTTGTTGAAAATGTTGCCTGATTGACATGCCTTGTGCAGCGTTGGAAATTGTTAAATTATTAAATGTTTACAAGGTGTAAGGTGTCTAGCAGACAGGGAGTTCCTTTCTTGTCCATCTCTTCCTATCTGGGGGTGCATAAATGGTCTCTTCAATAGTTTAATAGCTTCATAACAGATGAGATAAGTGTTTTTGGAGAAATCTGATCAGAATGAAGAAACGGTGGGGCATATTGGTAAGCGCTGATTGGTTGTCGTTATTCAAACTCATCAAACATACTACTCATTTCGTACTGAATCTTTTGTTCTTTTGCAAGATATTCCGAAGTTACATTTATGCTTCAGTATGAATACGACCTGGATCCATCAATTGTATTGCAACCTGTTACAATGTCAAACATGCATTGTCACCGGAGATAAGAGAAGTCTCCTGACTTGCCGTACAATATTGTCACAGCCCAAGCTGCCTATGCAAGTGTTCACACATTACAAACCTACGGTTGACATTTAATCTGTTTAGTTGCTGAAGAACTGAGCGGCTGAGCGCCCCTTGTGATTTTATCCTCATTGGAAAAAGGCTGGTGTGACCGAATCATTGTTTTTCTCACACCAACCGAGTAGTTGACATTTGAAATAGTCACATTATTTTATTCTGCTCTTTTTTTTATAGAAAATCGTCATTTAGGCAGTCAATTATTGCACCAGTGGTCTTGGCACAAGGGTTTACTTGAAGCATGAGAAAGTTTTGGGTTTACTTTCTCAGAATTGCTTAAGCAGTACCATCTTTGCTTTCCAGGTAAACTTGAGAGCCATCAGAACATTTCGTTGTCTTTCTGCAAGGAAATAACCCAGGCACCCAGCTCCCCAAATTACCTCTGTTTGTTCTAAATGATATGTTCTTATTTCATTTCATATTGGAAATTTGATGGAGGGTATACTAGTTTTAAAAAATGGAAAACAAAGCTCAACCTTCTTTAAAAGAAAGTTCAACCTGATGCTCCAGAGAATTACAAAGTGCCCTGCCTCTGAAAGTTGTATGCAGCAATTTTTTTTTTAAAAAAATTGTATGCAGGCTGCCAAAATTGCCCTTTTATTTCAGATCTTTTAGGAAGTCATTGTTAGTAAGTGAGAACAATAGTACAGCTTGCATCATTCTTGTGGGCATGGAGACAAGTTGAGCTTGGCTATTTCCTCGAAGCTGACTACTACAGCCTTATCTTTAGCTCATTCCCGCTGTTATCGCTAATGATGATTACAGGGGCAATAAACTAGCTATATTAAATTAGGGAACGTATCAGGTGCAAACCAATCTTTGTGCAAACTATGGAAACTTCAATCTGAGTCATTGGATCAACATCCAAGGGGTATGGGGAATTGGATAGTTTTACAATCTGGACCCGCCCTTGGATTGGGTAATCATACTTTTGCAAATCCCCCT
Source organism: Panicum virgatum (assembly GCF_016808335.1). Lineage (NCBI taxonomy): Eukaryota > Viridiplantae > Streptophyta > Magnoliopsida > Poales > Poaceae > Panicum > Panicum virgatum. The sequence continues at coordinate 4,720,914 of NC_053149.1, read as the reverse complement.
CCCACCTCTCTGCGCCCATTCCCTTGGATGTTGATCTGATGACCTAGATTGAAGTTTTCATAGTTTACACGGAGATGTTGGTTTGCACCTGATATGTTCCCATTAAATTAATAGCTGATGAACCATTGCATGAAGAGTAAAATTATAGTTGAGTGAGGTTCCATGCTAAAAGAGAATAGTCTATGGTAAGCACACAGGGTTGAAGATGCAACTTGGATAGTACTCGGGTACACTGAAACTCAGTAATCCAAAGTCAAAATCCTGACGTTACCTGTGCTGTCCTGTCATTGCTTTTACCTAACATATAAACATACATTACATGTTATTTTCATTAATTACTTGATTCTACCGTGCTGAATAAAACCTCCCCTGCAACTTAGGTACTAATCCATAAAAGTCAATTGAGGTTAACATTCTTTACATGAAGTAAAAGCTAATATTTTGTCTGCACTTTGAACTATTAACAATATTCGATTGCTGCAGTCTGAACCCTTTAAAGGAAGCATAGTGAGAACCATCAAGTAGCCCGTTGTTTAAGTTTACTTCATTTTGATAGATCAACAACCAGGTCAAGCAACAATTGTCAGTATTCGTGTACAGTTGTTATACTAACGAGTAGCAAGTAAGCTACTATCAGCATCATCTTCTAACTAATTTGCTAACAACTAAGTTAATTACAGGCAGTCCACTGTGTGATATAAGCCACGACACACCACCGGTGTTCAGTTTAACTAGCATTAGCAGGTAATCTAGCTTTGGTTGTATTGTGCATCCACAGATTTGTCCTTTCCCAGTCAGCGTTAGTCCAGAAATTAATTGTCAAGTTTATGTCGTTACTCATTAGTTTAACTAAACTAAGCGATCCCAGCTTGACTATGCTGGTCCTTGTTGTTTGATCACAATGTGCTGTCATTACAATCCAGAAAGTTTTATGATGTGTGTTAAAGAACGTTTCTTTTGAGCTATGCAACCCGGGCTGCTCTCTCTCTCTCTCTCTCTCTCTCTCTCTCTCTCTCTCTCTCTCTCTCTCTCTCTCTCTCTCTCTCTCTCTCTCTCTCTCTCTCTCTCTCTCTCTCTCTCTCTCTCTCTCTCTCTCTCCCTCCCTCCCTCCCTCTGGGGCTGGTGAACAAATGGACATGAACAACGTGCTGATTTTCTACAAACAATAACCAAACACTATATTTGACTATATCTGATAGCGTAATGACTTAGTTGTTTGGTAGTCCAAAACGCATGGTTCCGAAGATTACACATTGACAAAGGTGGATGTCATACTCTCTAGTTTCTACGAAGAAAGTGAAATAGGAACAAACACTTCTTTTATTACATAGTAAATTTTTCCTGTACTTTACCACTTCTGTTCAGTTGATGATTTCCTTTCAACATGCATTGGAAAAAGTGCCGTTCAAGTCTTGACCTTGGTCAAGCAATTGCAAAGTCTTCTGGGAAATATAAATGTTACTGTTCCAAATCTGTGGAAAAGTCTTATTGGGGGTGTAGTATGATCTGTAGCGACTGAATTATATCTATATCTGCCTGTCCATCATTAGTCTTCAGTTCAGTTTTGGTGTGGCAGATCCATGATCTGACACTTCCATAATTTCTGACAAATTGTTGACCTCGAGTATTTGAATGCACAGGTTGCAAGAACTTGCTACTATTCTATTCGTTTTGTGGCTAAGTTACATTACAATTGTTCTCATAGGGCAGTTCCCTGAACTGATCCATGTGAAAGACGACTTCCCAGAATGATCTCCTTCTGACTTTGCAGTTTTCTTTTCAGGACTCGGTAATCCATGAAACGAAAACACTGCCAGCAGTATTTGACATCTGGAAAACTCGGCGAGGACTGTCGGTAGGGTGAGCCTGAATTTCCGACGCCGGTTTTGAAATTTGCCGAACGATGATGTATCAGTGGCTTCCTAGCATCAAACACCGGAAGGAAGGGAACAAGAGGAGAAACCATTTGTTTTCGCTTAATTTCTTTGGGCTGTGCAAGGAGGGTGCACGGGGTCTTTCCTTAAGAAAAATGTGATGGAAATCTGCATCGCTCCTGCCCCACTTGAGGTCCAAAGATTTGACCAGATCGTTGAAAAAGCTTTGGCTTCACATTTACTATTTTTCTTTTTTATTTGCTGGGTGTTAGCTGTATTCATTTTAATAAATATATTACATATATTTATTAATTAGGTTGGAAAGACCGCTCCTTGATGCATCCGTTGACTAAACCTGCAGTTTACTTGAACTGAGTCCATCATCCAACCTCCATGTGCTTATTTATCTTCATGCCGTTTTTTCTCCGCTGATATGCCCTTTTTCAAATCCGATTTGCGTGTTCCTTGTTGGTCTGTTGGAAATGGTGCTATGGCATGACACCATCTGTATAGGGCCATACGTCATGGGCGATTCCGCCTTGGACCGAATCCTCCTCCCCTGAATGCGAAAGCTCTCCGATCTGAAATTCTGAATCCCGAAAGGTCAGACGCAACCGAAACACAAGCTTTGGCTTCATTTTTCCAAGGTACGTAAACCCTCTGATGGGAGCTCCAGCAACTGTCATCAAGCATGAGGGCGCGTGCTTTTGAGCGTGTGTATGGTGGTGACGGTGTGTACTCCACTTTTCTTCAGGCAACAGGCCCGGGCGGAAGGGTGTGCCAGTGCCACCGGTGCGGCCGCTCCAGGCCCTCTCATTTTTTTGGGGCCTCCAATTTTTTCACATAGCACATCAAGATCAAATCTATTAATCCAATAACTATTAACTAGCTCTCTTATTCATAACCGGCAGGCGCAAATGTAACTACGGGTGATAAAGGATCATGACAATGGTCAAATTTTAGAGCCCAGCCTTTAAATTATAAGTTGAAAATTATAAAATATTAGAGCCCAGCCTTTAAATTATTTAGGTCAAATTTTAAGGCTCCTCACCTCAAAATGTAACTAACAAACGCTGGATGCACGCCCCTGGCCAAAAGACCTGCTAGCTTCCGCAGTTGCTCTGGAGTCTTGGCAGCTGCCGATTCATCTTTACATAAAAAAGGCCTGCTAGCTTACCCAATTGCTGAGTCTTGGCAGCTGCCGATCACTTTTGTGATATAAAGATATCTTGAAGTCATATCTTCTGCAAATCGATCTAGAAAATATGATTCCGGCAAATCGCACTTAATGATTTGGTCACATAGAACTTGAAAGATGGAGTAGATTGATTATGTATCATAAATATTTTTTTTGAAGGAACACGACGAGAATAGAGTTATTTAAATAAATATTATGCAACAAAGATTAAATAGGTATAATTCTTAACATATTTCATTCCTATATAGTATATTAGATATAATTATGTTATATTTAATATTTAATTGTTCTATTTCACTACTCTAGTAAACTTCACTTTAGAATTTTGCACGGGGCTCCATTTTATACCGGCACGGCCCTGTGGCAATCCGATGACGATTCAGAGTTTCAGAGGTCAGACCCAGCAGCAAGCTCGCATCGGTTCCTCTCCGCGCCGGTGGGCCCCGCCTGCGCGGACCCTGTAGCGGCCGATGGGAACACGATCACCACGGCCAGTTTTGTTAATGGTCGCGGTGGAGACGGATCAAGGCTGCTACCATATTCAACGGGCGGTGAGGTGAGGTCACGCCCTCCATGCCTTGCCTGCCGATTAAACAAGAAGAAGAAGAAGAAGAAAAAGAAGATGGAAACAGAGGGAAGGGAAGGCGAGGTAGCATAGCATTGGGGGATCCCTCGGGTACGGCCTAGGGCGCAACAGTTTCAACGGGCTTCGCTGGGATCTCAACAGGTAGGCCAACCAAAACTTCCACCCTCCCCTACCTCAAAAAACAAAAAAAATCCTCCGATTGGCTGGCAACACAGGAATAGTCGCAACACACTGAACTGTCGCGCTCGCGGCACCAGTTGGGATGGAAGAAGAAGCTGCGGCGTGCGTGCGTGCGCGTGCAGCAGGCAGGTGCATGGTCGCATCGCATGCGCACGGATCGATCGATCGATGGTATCCCGCTGGTCATCAACGCGGACTCGATCGGGAGGCATCTTCGCTTCTCCCATCCATCTCACGTCGCGTTCGCGTCACATGCCGCGCCTTGTTTATTCCTCCCTGTCCCTTGGCCCCTGCAGCCGATGATCCCGTCAAGGGTGACGGCTCCCACGCACGGTCTCACTAGGCTTGTGGAAGGATGTGTCGTTCTGCTTTGGGATTCGTACCCGGACCAGAATTGATCCACCTAGGACGCTTCATATTTCGCAAACAGAAATTCACGTTGGGTTAGGCCCTGTTTGGTTCCAATTTTTTTTTCAGAAGTCCCTATCACATCAAAAAGAATCTTACTATTTTATATTATTAAATAAAATATGTTTATAAATGTTTTTTGACAGCTGAGTGCTTTTTCGTGAGACGAATCTAATGAGCCTAATTAATTCATAATTTGATACAGTGATGCTACAGTAACCATTCGCTAATCATAGATTAAGATACATCATTAGATTCGTCTCGCAGTTTAGTCACAGGGTTCTGCAGTTAGTTTTATAATTAACTTTTATTTAATATTTCTAAATACTAAAAAGTCCTTGTGACTTTTTTAAATCCCTGTTCCAAAACACCCTCTTACTCCAGGCGGTTGAGTAGCAGTAGCGAATTTAGATGTAAAATTAGAGAGGGCTTATTTTCCTTTCTTCTTGCTCTCTTCTTTTTTTTTCTACCTCCATTTATAGTTGAAAATTGTTGAGGGTAAGGGGCTGGAGCCCCCTAGGACCCTTGGATCCGCCCCTGTTGAGTAGTTGAAGTCCGAGGAGAAGCTTTTTATCGAAGAGGAGTTTTAGATTAATATGAGTTACTGGACATCACAAAAATTTCATATCAAAGTATTTTTAGTGTATAGGTTATAAGACTATTTGAAGTCTACTTTCACTTCAACACTGGTCCATTCACGTTCGATTTCGGTATTTCAAACAAAGCATATTCGTATACGCATCTATGTAACATCCGCTATGCTCCGAATCCGATAAAAGAGTAGATTCTTTCAAAAGGAGATACTTCACGGCGGATAAAGAGGTAAACGATTCCCATGTGGATTGCTGGAGCACACAAGTACTTTTCATCCAGGTCCCATTTTTCGCTGCTTGACTTGTTAAAATCTGAAGAGAAGAAGCGTCTTCAGTGGCAGTATAGTAGGATAATAATTCGGCGAGCTTGTTTAATTTCTTCAGATTTGATCCACCGATGGCTGAACAATTCCTCAACATCCGGGGTTCCTTCTTGAACTCGACATTCAAAAAAAAATCGACAGGGTAGCACCCCCACCACCGGCAGTAGGAAGTCAACCGGGCGCCCTAAACAAATGCCGGGCGCGAGCGAGCTCCCGCGTTCGTACACACACACACGCCGGCCACCGGGAGCCAACATGTAAGAACGCAGCACTCATTTTGTCAGCTGGACAAGTCAGAACCTGCCATCCCCATCGACCTCGACTGCAAAGTTGCGGCGGCGGCGGCGGCTAACCGCTTGATCCAACGGTGGTCAGCCGGTCGCCGGAGCAGTAGAGCTGAATTACCTAGCTGTAGCTCGCGCGTAGAGAGCCCTGGCGCGTGGACCAGGCGCAGACGACGACGCGGCGGCAACGACATGCAGGACACGTTTGGGGATCGAGGACCGCAACGCCGACGACGACGACGATGACAACGGGGACGGCGAGTATTCTATTGCGCTCGCTCATCTCACCGCGCGCAACCTGGCCCGCCCCCCGGCCGTGGGCCTGGCTGGCAAGCTAAGCCGGTTGACCGTTTTGATGCGCCCAGCCGTATGGGCGACGACGACTGGACCCTGATTGGCCGGGCCACTGAGATTCGGTGCGGCATCTCGCCATTCTTTATTCTCGCTTACTCCAAGCCAGTCAGAAACTGCAGGCTTAAGCCTCGTTGCCTCGTCTCTTCCTCTTCTTCTTTATAAGGACGGCGAGGAGGGCAGAGGTACTACTGCCAGGACAAGGCATTGCTTGCCAAAAGCTATCCGCTCGGAAAGGGGCAGGCCGGCCGTCTTGTGGGCCGGTGCGGCGGCGATCGAGTTCCCAGTCCTACTAGCTTGTGCTCTAGTCGAGCTAGTAGCTTGGCTGCCATGGAGGTCGCCGTCGAGAGGCCGACGCCGGTGAAGGAGGAGAAGAGAGCCGATGCCAAGCCGGAGATGACAGCGGTACGAATTCAGTACATGACCTGCTGCTCTTCCTCTTCCTTGCTCTTTTGGTCTTTGGTTGTGTATAGTTGAACGCAACGGAGATCTGATGATGGTTGCTTTTGTGGATGCAGATGGGAAGCCCTCTCCCGATCGTCTTCGAAAGCTTTCCATCAACGCAAAGCGATGCAAGCATCAAGCAGGTAAATCCGGCTCCATGATGAACTGAAATTCGGTTGAGAATTTGAGAAAGATGGTATCATTTTTATTGCCGCCAACGGAATTCTCATCGCGTTGAACTGCATGGATGTTGGGCCACAGGAACAACGCACGCTAGAGGCGGCCAAGGCGGAGATGGGCGAGGTGAGGGAGGAGAACGAGCGCCTCAAGACGACGCTGTCCCGCATCGTCAGCCAGTACCAGTCGCTGCACACGCACTTCCTCGACGTCGTCAAGGTGCACGAGCAAGCAGCCAAGGCCAAGCTCCCCGCGGCGCCGGCGCCCTCGCTGCCCACCGGAGCCGACGACGCCGACGACCTCGTCTCCCTGAGCCTCGGCACGAGGTCCAACGGCGCCCGCCGCAAGGGACACGAGAGGTCCTCGTCCTCGTCCGGAACCGCCGAGACCGCCGCCGACGAAGGCCAGCTCTCCCTCGGGCTCGGCATCGCGCGGCGCAGCGGGCTGTCCGCGGACGACGACAAGGCGAGCGGCGCGTCGGCGGCGCCCGTCCTGAACCTGAGCTCCGACAGCAGCAGCGCCGGCGACACCGCTAAGCCGCCTGCCAAGGACGCCGACGCGTGCCCGCCTGGTACCGCGCGCAAGAGTCCGAGCGCCGGGGAGGGCGCCGACGACGAGGTCCAGCAGCAGGCCAAGAAGGCTAGGGTTTCCGTCAGGGTCAAATGCAACACTCCCACGGTACGTGATCGAGGCGTGACACGTCTGCTACCTTACCCTACTACGAACAAGAAATAATTATGCCTCAGCTAATTCATGTCGTGCTGGTGATATCAGATGCCGGATGGTTGCCAATGGCGGAAGTATGGGCAGAAGATCTCCAAGGGGAACCCCTGCCCGCGCGCCTACTACCGCTGCACGGTGGCGCCCCACTGCCCGGTGAGGAAGCAGGTGCAGCGGTGCGCCGAGGACACGTCGATCCTGATCACCACGTACGAGGGCCAGCACAACCACCAGCTCCCGCCGGCGGCCACGGCCATGGCGTCCACGACGTCGGCTGCGGCAGCCATGCTCACCTCCGGATCCACCTCCTCCACCTCGGCCTCGCTCGCCCACGGCCACCACCTCCCGCTCGCGGCCGCCGGGCTGCTCGGCCCGACCACCATGGTCTCCACCGCCGCGGCGTGCCCCACCATCACGCTCGACCTCACGACCCCGGCGGCGCCGCACTCCCTCATGCACCCCTCGTCCTACGCCGCCGCCGCCGCGGCCGGTTACGAGTCCAAGGCGGTCCCGGCGACTTGGAGCAGCGGGTACCTGGCGTACGGCGCTGCAACTCCGTCGTACTACGGAAAGAGCTCGCCGGCGCTGGGGCACCTGTTCGGCGGCGGCCTGGGTGGGTCGTCGAGGCCGGAGCAGCTGTACGGCGCCCAGACGTACCTGCAGAGGACGAGCAGCCTCGGGGCCGGCCATGGCGCGGTGGCGCCGGCCGTCACGGACACCATCGCGAAGGCGATCACGTCAGACCCGAGCTTCCAGACTGCGCTGGTGGCGGCGATCACGTCGGTCATGGGGCGCGGCGGAGGCGCCGCCACCCAGGACCAGAAGTGATCAGCGCACGCACGCACGAATTAGATTTTGTGTAGGACAGTGGTTCATATGTAATTAATAAGTGCATCGTGGTTAATCACTTTGTTGATTGGATTAGTTTTGGAGTTTTTAGTAGTCATATTGGCTGGAGAAGAAATGGTGATCATATCTATGTAACAGGGATGAAATGATCAATCGGTGTACATAGAGCGGATGAGTAAACTGTATCTACCATGAATGGGTGGAATAAAATTAAAGAAGTTTTGATCAGGTTGTTCCTGCTAAATCTGATGGGGTCTAAACTCTGAACCTGCAACTGCAGGTGCAGCATGATTAAGATCAGTGGTCATGATAAATGATGAAGCTGCAGAAGCCGTCAAACACCGTTATTCGCCCATTGCCAGAGATCCCAACTGAGGTTTTGAGATGGAATCATGGAAGATGAGGGGTCATTTGATTTGTTCAAGAATTAATCGTATCGGTCAAGTGAGTCCTGCGTTGTCCGATCGATCCACATGCGAGATATAAATTTCAAACTTGAATTAAGTTGATCACCATGACTTTGGAGGGACTCTGATCTGAACCAGGTCAAGCAACCACCGCATTAGTTGGAGATTAGCGAGAGAGGCAGCTGCTTGCTCGTCAGAGAAGACAACGACCAGCGAACCAATCAAAGTTGACTAAATATCCACTGGACGAAACATAGGAGCCTCTCGTTGATTGTATTAGTGTGTGCGCTGTCCATTTCTTCAGATTCTGGAACAGGGTTCTGCCTCTCCCTGTGTGTTCTTCAGTTTCTGAAACAGCGCTTTCAGACCAATATACATATATTCAAACTCTCCATAGAATTACTGACAAGAGAATTTCAACCCGTGTTAAGGACTGTGACGATATCATATTGGGGTTAGTCGACTGCACGTCTAGCACCATCTCGCCCTGCATTCAATTCGACTGTGACAAGAGAATGTTCAGTTCATCACGTTCATTCACCTATGGCTGGGCATATTACCCGAAACCCGAACCCCGAACCCGAAAAACCCGAGCCCGAACCCGAAGAACCCGAGCCCGAAAAACCCGATCCCTACTTCGGGTTTCAGACCACGGTACCCGAAATTATTATGGGTAAATCGGGTAGCAGGTCACGGTACCCGAACTACCCGAATAACCCGAAAATCCGCCCAACCCATGTACTTCCATTCAGCCCAGCCTAGCCCACCAATACACCAAGCCTCTTTACCTTCTAGCACCCAGTCCCCAAATCTGAGTACCCGCACCTGCAGCCCCCACGCAAGCCCATCACCAGCGCCCCCCACGCAAGCCCCCACGCAGGAACATCCAGAGGCGGCGACGGCCTCCAGCCTCCTCGAGCGACGGCGCCGCAGACGGGAGGTGGCGCGGGGCGTCCTGCACTAGGCGATGGCGCCGAGGACGGGCGGGCGTCGGCGCTGGAGGCAGCGCAGGGCGTCCAGTGCTCGTGTGGGCCACCGCCGCCGCCGGGGTGAGGCGGCCGAAGGGGTTCTGCTCGTCGGCCTCCGTGATCTGGTGCGCCATCTCGCCGCCGCCGCTGCTTGCTTGGCTCCCACGCCCTGCTACTTGTTAGTTGGTTTGGATCTAATGGCATTTTGAAATCGGGTAGTTCGGAGTTTACCCGAACCCGAACCCGAATTTTCGGGTACCCGAAATGTCGGGTTTTCATTATTTCGGACAAATTTCGGGTAACAGTTTTCAAAACCCGAAATTTCAAAAACCCGAAAAACCCGACCCGAAATTTTCGGGTTACCCGAATGCCCACCCATACATTCACCTATCAGACCTAATTTGTTTAAACACCTTTGCTCAAGAGTTTTTTTTTCGATCAACGAACTATGCTGTTTAAGATGAATTAGCCATAGTATTGAGACCTCATAAACAAACTACTACTTCAATGCTACAGTTCTAATAATAGATAACTAGCAAGGTGGCCCGCGCTAATAGCACGGGTAGCTAGTTTTTCATTTAATTCTTTAAAAATATTTACATTGACAGAAGAGATGTATTTTATAATTTATTTACCTCTCATTTGCTCTTGTTGAATATTATAATACTTGCAGCTTTCTATGCATAGGAGTTCATATCAATCATCACTTTTTATGTTGCTTTATTCTATATTATAGTTGCATATTTTAGTACTTAAACCTGCAAAATATTAATTTGAGGATTGAATTCAATTTTGGATCACCTTGAATACGGAGCAAATTGTACATAATTGTATTCATATAAAGTTTTTTATAATTATGAAATATATTTATATATATTTGATAGTTATGTTTGCCAACAATCTGTAACTTAGATGCTGGAGTTCGATTTGTATCTTGCAATATTTTGATTAATATTTAGCGAAAATATATCTAGTGTAGTTGTTAGAGCACTTAAGTAGCATCTAGCAGATCTAGACCTGACTCATCATCGGAGTGAAATAAAAATGATCATGGATTAGACAAAAAAAATTATGTTAAAAAATAAGTTGAGGCCTCCTGCTGGCTTTGGTAAATAAATGTTATACAAAACTTATATATATGCGTGCTATGTTAATGCATATATGTTTTAAATTTTTTATTTAATCGAACCTATTATTATTTTTCTCACTTTGGTTACTGCACAATTTATTTGTTTTTAGCCCATATGACTGCATATATTGGTCTACTTTAGAGTTTTGTCATCTCGGTGATAGATAGTTCCATATATATCTTTGTTGTTGTTTCTAACTCTTTTCTTTATTTTTCATTTTCTCTAGCAATTTTTATTGATTTCTCTGTCTTCTATTTTGTTCCTCGGTATATTTGAAATCAATTAGTGTGTATCGCATCCGATGCATCTAATGGAGAAGTTTCCTGTTTAGTATTGTGCCTCAGGGTTTTTTTTCTGAGCGAAGAGGAGCATCGACAACGTACATTTGTTTGAATCATTTGATTTTGTACTGTAGGCAATCGACTTTGAGATAGATTAGCAGGGCTTCAGGCCTGTATCTGTGGCTAAAATAATTTCAGTTGTGGCTTCTTTGATGGAGCAGCTTTTTTATGGATATAGAGCTGTTTTGAAAACCGTTCGGTAGATCGCTTCTTCTATTTTTTCATGAATATATGAAAGATGTCAAATGTCCAACAGGACATGGCTATAATTTAATATTTTTCTCATTCTAATGATATTATTTATAGACTAAACCAATAAATTCACTTTGTCCTTTTCTTTTGCCCTCATTTTCTCATTTTTCCTGCCTTCTTTTTCTAGTCTCCTTTTTCTACTTTCCTTACCCGTTCAATCTTGGTGCTTCTTTATCTTTTTCTCTTCTCTTTCTCTATACTTCTTTAGAGGTATCGATCACATTTGTGTTCCATGCCTAGTGTGTACTTATAGAAAATTAGATGGGGATAATAATGTTAATAATCATCTATGCTATTTGATTCCTCACATGACTAACTCCCTGATTTTTCCCATGCATCTATTTAGATTGAGCTAATAATAGTCACATTTATTTGTAGGTTTCGGTGCTTTACTCTTTATCCCAGTGATTATTACTTGTATGGAACTATTATATGCCCATAGAATCATAATTCTTTGTTGACCACCATCATATTAGTTTGTATAACTAAAGTTGTTCAAGAATATGCAATATTTACGATGATAATTCTTGTTTGGAGAAAGCATTAGTTCTTTAGCGGATATTTCTCTCACATTAATTCGTCTGCGTATTCATTGGCCCACACTTACAATCATAAGGTGCCAATGGTCTTGCAATAGATTGCAATATGTGAAACTCTGCGCATCATCATTATTTTTTCGTCCCTATCTTGACGTTTGGTTGCTCCGGAAGAAATGGATTGATTGAGTTCGGCAATGATTTTGAGTAGAATCCAGTGTGCTTCATGCAGCTGCATGTACTGCATGACCAAAAAGTTGTGATTCGGAATCTTGGGCAAAGACTATGGTCGCGTCGTAGTGCAGGGCGTTCCAAAGATTTTTCAAAGTAATTATCTCTTTCAATAGTACCAATACAATACAACCATGGTCGTGTTGTCAAGCTTATGCTACTGCCATTTTTTTTTTGCATCTTTAAGGAAGGTTAATGCGAGACATAGATGGTAACATGAGTTTTTATGTCATGCGGACCCTGTATTTAACTTTAATTGGATACATACACTTTTTGGTAGTTTAAAATATTGCATCTCATTAAATTGGACATTGACTCTTTTGTCCAATTTAGATCGTTAGATCTTCATTAAATTGAATGGTGTAAATCCTATACACAAATATTATTTAGATCTTCGTTAATTTGGAGTATTTATTAACTTTATTTGCCATGAAACTCAAACTTGGATTTTTATTATTGCATTTGATACTATTTATTTAGCTATTTTCTTCTTAATATGATTCATAATCACTACACATATCAACAATAATTTTTTTTATTCTAGTTCTTGCATTTATCTATTTATTAATGATATTTGATGCCAATTTTTTTATACTTTTAATTTTTAATTTAGCTATTTCGCTAATAATAATTTTTTTGTCGTGTGCCAATGCTATTTTTTTTTAATTTTATAATTCCGAATTTGCTTATTTAGTAATTGTATTCAACATGGACTCTTTGGTTGAGTCATAATTTCCTTATTTTTTTAATTCCAAATTAAGCTATATTTACTAATCGTATTTGGTATGGACTCTTTGTCATGTCTTTTTTTTATTTTTTAAATTCGAAATTAGCTATTTATTAATCGTATTTGACATCTCATCTCGTTTCTTTACTCCATCATCATCACGAAATCGTCCGTCCATCCATCCATCTTCGACATCCCTTCACGTCGGGGCAGTGCCACGACACCGGGGGCACATCGCGTCGGAGGCTCCCTCTGCCAGCCTGTTGCCTGCGACCACCGTGCTGCTAGCTACCAGTAGTTGCTAGGAATTCAAGTCAACATTATCTCTTTGTAAAGAGGTATTAACAGTCCAGATTAATTCTAAAACATATGTTTTTCCATCAAGCTCACGTATTATCCATGCCCCCCTCTTCTTCAATCGTCCAGAACACATAATCCGTTTGCAAAACTTTTAACAGGTACTAACAATATGACATACTAAAAAATTAGTCAACTGACAACAGTTGGACGGTCATAGAATAACGTAGGAATTTCTAGACCCTCTCGACGAACGTGGTGGTTTGTTTTAACACTCCCTTAATAATATAATAGAATTTATACTTCTACCAGTAGTTGCTAGGAATTCAAGTCAATATTATCTCTTTGCAAAGAGGTATTAACAGTCCAGATTAATTCTAAAACATATGTTTTTCCATCAAGCTCACGTATTATCCATGCCCCCCTCTTCTTCAATCGTCCAGAACGCATAATCCGTTTGCAAAACTTTTAACAGGTACTAACAATATGACATACTAAAAAATTAGTCAACTGACAACAGTTGGACAGTCATAGAATAACGTAGGAATTTCTAGACCCTCTCGACGAACGTGGTGGCTTGTTTTAACACTCCCTTAATAATATAATAGAATTTATACTTTTAATTTTAAATTTAGCTATTCAGCTAATATTAATTTTTATCTAGTGGTAATGCTATTTTTTAATTTAATAATTCAGAATTTTCCTATTTAGTAATTGTATTCAACATGGACTCTTTGATTAAGCCCTAATTTCCTTATTTTTTAATTCCGAATTAAACTATTTACTAATAGTATTCAGCATGGACTCTTTGCCATGTCTTAATTTTCCTTAATTTTTTAAATCCGAAATTAGCTATTTATTAATCGTATTTGATATGAACTCTTGAGTTAGTTTGAACCGTTAGATCTTCATAAAATCCAACGGTGCAAATTCTTCTCTTTTTTAGATTAATGTGGGAATTTCTAGACTCTCTCGGCGAACGTGGTGGCTTCTTTTAACACTCCTTTAATAATATAATAGATAGCACTTGAAACTCTGACCTGAAGTCTGAACCAAGCAAACCAACCACCGTAAGTTGCAGAGTTCTCATTAGAGAAGATCAGGACGACAGGGTTAACTGATGAATGGAATCGGTCGCACGCCCTAACTGATATTTTTTTTTGCAATATACATGTACTTCGCGAAATATACGACTCTTATGCTGTCAGTCTTATCAGTTCCTGAACTAGAGTTTTGTTTTTGTTTCTTTTTGACAAGAACAATATATTGCCGATATAACACCTTAAGAAATAAAAGGCGCAATCCCCCTTCTTATGGACCATAGAATTCCACGATGTGTTCCTACCAAAGATTGATTAGCAGCTCGATCAGTACTACAAAATACTCCCTCCATGTCTAAATACATTATGTTTAGGATCGATAAGCAAATTCATTTAAAAATAAACTAATTAACTTGCCCTAAACACCATATATTTAGAAAAAATGGAGGGAGTAAGATCATAAAAGTAACTACACACAGGAATTTGCGATGTCCAGTCAAGCGAATCAGACAAACCGATTCAGTGTGTAACTATTATGGTAATATGGTACAAACCCAAAAAAAAGCGGGGATCGATCTCCCCATTTCTGAACATTTTACATGGTGGTGCGTAGGAAGCTAGCACTAGCAGTGGCCGATCAGTACGACGACTCCGACGAGTGAGCCGCGGCGTGGAGCTGCGTCCCCCACGGATCACAGGGAGCGGCGGGCGCGCTCCACGGCGCCGCCACCAGGGGCGCCGAGCGCGCAGGCCGCTGGGCGCCGCGCCCGGGCACGGCGTGGTTGTGGACGCCGTCGTAGGTGGTGACGACGTAGCGCGGGTCGTCGCCGTCCCGCTCCACGCGCTTCTTCACGCCGCACCCCTCCGCCGAGCACCGGTAGTAGTTCCTGCACCGGCGATCGCTGATCATGAGCGCAACGGAAAGGCAGCGACCGATCGAGGAATCTGCGTGCGCGCGGCGGCAATGGCGGGTGCGCGCGTACCTCGGGTTGGGGCTGCTCTTGACCGCCTTCTTGCCGTACTTGCGCCACTTGAAGCCGTCGTCCAGGACGTCCACCTCCGACCTCGTCCGGAACCCGATCCGCGGCGACGGCCGGCCGCCGTTCCCGGCCGACCCGCTCATCGTAATCATCCTCCCGTCATCGCCCACGTAGCTCCTGGATTCATTCGACCAAACCACCAACTCTTGATCAACACCATGCATGATCTCTTCCACACATTTTTGCACGCTCCAAGGCTCCAAGCTACTGAATAAGAACTTACATGCTGTTCATCATCTCATTCTCGGCAGCGGCAGCGCCGCCGTTGGCGAACACCGGCGCCGGCGGCGAGCAGTAGTAGTCGGGCGTTCGCGCGCCCATGATCCCCGGGAGGCAGTAGTCAGCCATGGGCGGCGCGAGCTCCATCACGGCACCACCGCTGTCCGCCACGAGCTCAGGAGGGGAGAAGTAGGAGGAGGCGGCGGCGGCGGCGGGCTGCGGGTAGGAGCAGGCGGCGTACGCCTCGTGGCCGACGAGTCCCAGCGGCGCCGCCATGCGCACGCACTTCACGCTCGCACACGGCACACCGAGTCACCGATCACTATTCACTGCTACGCGCCTACACTGGCCGCTGCTGCCGCGCTGCGGTTGACGACGGAGCTCCCCGTGCCAGGCCCGACAATTTATACGCCCGAGCGAGGCAGCCATCCCTCGACTGCTGCTGCTGCTGAGCTCGAAGTCTCGTCTGAAGTCTGAACCGGCCTGAAGCGAGCAGGCTTCATGGATGTTTCATTTCTCACTCCATCGGATGCGTCACGTGTCGATTGGTACGGCGGCGACATGCATGACGCCCCCCGCCCTGCGCTTTTGGAATTTTTGGACGGGACAAATGTAACTAACCCTGGTCCCTAGCTAGCTAGTCAGTCAAGGAGGGAGAGCCGAGACCGCCGCTGGTTACGGGTGGTGACCGTGAGATGATTGCACGACGGCTGGGCACGCATGGACGATTACCATGCGATCGGCATGTGCATTTCCGGCCGTCCGATGCACCACGTATCATTTGAGTATAGGCGGAGCAATCCTGGCCGTCCAAATTAAACGCAGCCGTGTGCCGACCTGGATTCCGAGTCCAAAGTTTTTTTTTCTCGGGTCCAAAATAGCGTCGGAGTCCAAGATCCATCGCCCGTGTTCCTGATCTATCGATGTATCGATCGGTAGATCGCCGCGCACTACTGGCACGTTGGGCACGGTACGGTGCACCTGACCGGGGGCAGGCCACACCTGTCGCGAGCCTAGCAACCGCATTATCTGCTACCAGCGAAGCTGGTCTCACTTTCGCCGGCGAGCTAGGCGTCGACGCCGCGGCGGTCGGCCTGACGCCGGCGTAGCAGCAGTGTTGGCAGTAGAAAGTGGCCGTGCGCCGACGACGCCGTGGACACTGGACACGGTTAATATAATGACCCCGCGTGCGTACGTGATCAGGTAGGCGATGGCGCGACAGCGAAGTGGAATTACACATTAACTGAATCTCGCTGAAACGCAACGCTCGTTGGCGTCCACTTTACCGCGGCCTATCTAGTCGTCTTAGTAGATACACCACGCACGCATTGCCCGATCCAGCACACAGTGAGTGGTGATGATGATGCATCCATGGATAGATGTTTGCCAACCGCGGCGGCAATTTCCCAGCACGTGCGTCGTGTGATTAGTGAACTCGGAAATTACCGGGACCCATCATCGTATCTAGCACTTGCTGATAATTAATTACTTACTGCCTGGTTAAGTGCATGGGGTGGCGCCACTTGAGTTGAGGACTGCCTCTTCGCCGGTTCTGGGGTCACGTGACGGCAGAGGTGATGGTTTATATATATCTTTATATATATATATATATATATATATATATATATATATATATATGATAACTCATCGTCCACCCTTGTTGAGATAGACCCGCGGGGTTCGTTCAGATGCAATGTTCCGCCGCTGGTACCATCGTCGAGCTATCCGAAGGATCGGAGTGGATGGGCATTAAATATGGCCAAAGTTCCGTGGCCGCCTTTCCATGTATGGCGAATCGGCGACGTGCAAGGAAAACGTGCGTCCAATGAGGGACACCGAGAGGCGTCGCCGTCGCCGTCGCCCGCATCGAGCTGTTGCACTATGCAACTTCGTCTTGCAAGGCCAGCTCGTCGCGTCCATCGGGTTCGGGTGTGTACAGAAACCGGAGGACGGAGCTCGCAGCCGCAGCACGCAACACCAACAATCTTGGAGGCAGGCAGAACAGAGACGTTGGCTGCCATCCATCCCCTCGAGCCAACCAGATATCTGTACAGTTGGCCACCCAACCCAACCCAGGCGTGCCACGGTGCCATGCCAAGACAGCGCACGCGCCGCGTCGCCACCAGACCAGAGCATCCGTGTAACACTCAGGTGTTAATCTACTAGTTAATTAAATTAATCATGATCATTAGTTTCAAACCACGCGCCAAGTCACCAAACTAAAAACTTTCCTGTCAGCCTGTGCCTGGTCTGACCGGTCGGTTGCACCGGTCTAATCGGTCAAACCTGAGCCAACCGTTTTTGAGGGCCCCACTTCATTTAAACCACACTCTCTCTACCTCACCAACTCCTTCCACCTCACCAGAGCCAGCTCGAGCCCGAGCTCTCTTCCCCCTCCCCTCTCACCCAAACCCTAGAACCCAAGGCCGGGGAAGGATCAAATCAGTGTGGGGGATCATCTTCTCCTTGATTCCATCCTTGGGGAGCAGGGGATTCAAGGTATTCGCGCGGATAGGAGCTCATTCAAGGTATTTGGCTTGTCATGGTCGATCTCTAGTTCTAGATGGTTTTAGGCGATTCCCTCCGGTCAAATACGTCCTAATAGATCCCAGGGACTAGTGCCTAGAAGGGTGTTGGCTTTGGTGGGCGATTTTCGTCGCGCCAAGGATTCTAGCTTCTGGCTGGGTAGGACCGGTTTGACCGGTCGAAGGGACCGGTCTGACCGGTAGCTTGCTGTGTTGAGTAGTACCGGTCTGACCGGTAATAGGGACCGGTCTGACCGGTATAGCAGGGCTGAGAAGGGTTCAATTAGGGATTAGTTGACGCAAAAAGTTAGGATTGTATTTGGCTATAGACTACTGGTAATTTTTATAAAATCATGCATGTATTCTCATGTCATATGCATACATGTAGCAGCCGCGGCGGAGGAGGTCGTATACGAGGTGGTTGCGGAGCCACAGGAGCCGCAGGAGCAAGCCCCGCAGGACGAGGTTCGCGGGGAGTCGGCCCAAGGCCCAACTCACCCTAGTGCTAAGCAGCAGACTCAAGGCAAGCCCCGGTGCACATCCTATTATTTTAAATTATGACACCTATTTATGTTTCTAATACTTGTGCATTAGGTTTAGAAATTATTTGGAACCTTAGTTGCATGATCCTTAGGTTTCCTTGGGTTTATACTAGTATGTATGGGTCGTTAGCACTGCTATGCTAAATAGTTCTCGATAGAAGCCGAGTGATTTCAGGTCACTCGCGAGATATAGGATACTTAGAAGTCGAGTAATTTTCGATTACTCACGAGAATTAGGATATATTTAAATTCCAGTACATGAGATGTTGAATTTGATATGGAATAAATGGAGAATTGAGACCGGACGGGAAATGATGAGGATACATAGGAATGGCAGCAGGACAGGGTTCCTGGGTGTCTTAGTCCCGTCTGTGTCGATTAAGGACCGGTCGTTGTTGGCAGTGCTGATCGGGGATTGAATTGTACTAACCACATGCTGGGAGTAGGAGGTAGTCGAAACCGGTAAACCGAGTACTACCTTACTTCGAAAGTACATGAACCCGCACCCAACTCCTGGGGCGAGTCGAGTAGTCGCGGGGAATTGGAATGCATATGTTTATTTTTGGTGGTCTCACGTTGAGCTCGGCTGACCATATGTTGTTTGGCTGGTTCCTATAGTTCGAGGCGGGGAGGGGAAAGGTTGGTGCGTGGGGTCCGACGGGGCTTTTGCGTGCCGTGTTGGTTAGGTCCACCTTGCAAAGTTAAATCGGATCGATTCGCCGTGTCTCGCGGTCATGAGGGCCTTGATCTCTTTGCTGCATCGTAGCAAAATGTTATAATGTGAGTTATATATATTTATATAAAATATTGAGCACATTGAATTATTTTTGCTTGCATCACCATGATTGCTATAGTGGGTCTATGCAAATATTAGATGAGAGTTCATTTATATAGAACCTGGAGCTAAATAATGGAAGTAAGGAATTACTTTAGTCGCTCTTTCTGCAAAATAACCACCAGCCAAATGCCGTGCATGTCTAGGTATGTGGGCTAAGTTATACCCACTGGTCGGGTAAGCCTTACTGAGTATTAGTATACTCAGGGTTTGTTGCCACAATTATTATTTCAGGACACCCGGACATCGATTTCTGCCTCTGCTGCGTTAAATTCATCCGCAGAGATGCAGAGGGGTGGGAAGTGGTGGAGAGAGAGCCCCTTTAGGTTAGGGCGTTGTCGAGTTGTACACTTGAGGACTGAGTGTGCAGCCTTTCTGTTTTGCGCAGACCGGTCTGACCGGTCCCACGAACCGGTCTGACCGGTGGTGTCAGCAGGTAGTGCCGACCGGTCCGACCGGTTGGGAGAACCGGTCTGACCGGTCTTGATAGATCAGAACTGGTGAAAGCTAGAGTAGTTGTAAGATCTTTTATATTCAAATTTCAATCGTATCTATTGTAAAGTTTTGTAAATTATTTGTATATGTGTATATATATTTGAATTCGACTTGTAAAAATTAAATATCTCGTGTCGTGATCACTCTCGTATTTTAAGCATTTTCTTGTGCTTGTACCATCTGCGCCCACCATCGCGTGAGACTACTGGTGTTGTTTCGATGGGGCCGTGGGTTGAGAAAGGATCGCCAAATTAAGCCGTTAAACTAATGCGTCCGATATGTTTAAATAACAGCCATTACACTTAATTAGATGTTTAATTAGAGTTTTAATTTGGCCGTTCCAGACGGCGGCGGCGTGCGCGTGCAAGGCGCCGCACCCGTACGATGCCAGGCGGCCGGCCGGCCGTGTTCTCGGCAGCTTCCCGTCGACTTCGGCCGCCTGATGAGGCTCTGTATCTACAAATCCTAGTCATCCGTCGAGCTGTACAAACGTGCTCCGTGGGCGTCGCCGTCGGGTCATGCGCCGTTGCGTCTCCGGCAGAGATTGCACGGGCAGGACAACGGGCGGACTGTTAGTCCACAGCGATAGGAGGAAATGGAGGAGTAAATCTACTGTTTGGCACTGTAGATATACTGTTTGGCACTGTAGACAGAGAGGACGTGGGAAACGAGCCAAGAGCAAATTTGCTCTTGCTCTTGCCATTGTGGACAGCCTTAGCTCCCTCGGCGCCAGGGGCGCGGCTGCGACGATGGGATTCGCGGCCTAGTTGAGGTCGACACATCAGGGACTCGAGACGGCTAGGGTTGGTTGGCCTTCCGCTCTGTCCCAGGAGGCCAGGACACGAGAACGATCCCTTGCATACCTGCCTGCCGTTCTAGGAAGTACTGGCAGGCTAGCAGCAACATTCTCGAACGGGGCCCCCAAAGTCTCGCCCCTCCTGCTACGTTACTACTAGTACCATTTGACGGGTTGACCGAGGCTCCAAAAGCTCCAGTTGTTTCTACTGTTGCTGTGCAACTCCAGGAGCAAAAACGTCAGCATCTCTTCAAAAAAAAAAAAACCGTCAGCATCAGGACAGTGACCGCCTGACCGGGGCCTGAACGAACTTTTCACCGTCGGGTTTCGTGGTGCATACTGATACCGCCGGACGCGCCAGGAAACGGGGCAGGGCGGCGGGCGGCGTCCCGCCGTGGCCCATGCGGCGGTTGTTCGCTTGCGCGCGCGTGCACTTGGCTGCGGACCGACAGCTCTGTCATCTGCGAAGCAAGTCATCGTTTCGGACTTTCAGTGCTACGCTACATAACATAACAAAATTCTCGTCATCGCCACCAGCACAGTTCCAAATTCCCGTGCGCAGCATCTGTACTGCCAATTGTGTCACGTGTGAGTTATGGGATTTTTTACTTTTATTTTTGCTTGGTTTTTGTTTTATCCACTGTGATATAAGCTATCTAATCTAAACTAAGATCGCAAGCACTTCCATGTTCATGTATGAAGACGGTCGTTGCAGTGTTGCAGAGGCTGCGGACGGGTAGACTGGTGGCTCGTGCCAGTGTATCTGACACTAGAGTTTGGAGATAAGATTAAGCTGTCATTGTTGAAGCCTGCTACATATATATTGCAGGACACGTCATTTTCAGGCGGGTTGGCTACGATTATAGTTTTCAATGATGTTCTAATCCTACCAAATAAAAATCAAAACCTAGGGACTCCAGTTCCAGACAAGCGGAATTCTCTCTACTAGTTGCAGCCAGACTTAATTACTGTGCTTTACAAGATTAGTCAATTATTACCTGAGCAGACTGTTGGGGACCATCCCGAAGGACAGAAGCCTCCCGAAGGTCTGTTACCC
This sequence comes from Panicum virgatum, assembly GCF_016808335.1. Taxonomy (NCBI): domain Eukaryota; kingdom Viridiplantae; phylum Streptophyta; class Magnoliopsida; order Poales; family Poaceae; genus Panicum; species Panicum virgatum. Next base: position 4,699,489 of record NC_053149.1, on the reverse strand, counting down.
AAAGGTGGTGGTGATGATCCGAAGGTCAGCTGCGATGCCCGAAGGTGGTGATGATGATTCGAAGGTCAGCAGCGACGCCCGAAGGTGGTGGTGATCATCCGAAGGTCGGCCACGACCCTTTGCCCGGAATATTTAACAAATATTCCGGGCATCCAAAGGTATTTTAGTTATGATGTAATAAATGTTGGGGGTATAAATACTCCCAACGAACATGTACTGAACGCGCTCAGACGAAGGCGAACTTTGCCTCTTCGCATTTCGCCCAACCTTCGTTTGAGTTCCTTTTATGCTTTCTGTTTGGATAACTAAGAAGCCAAGAACCAAACACATAATTTTTTTTGACATACTACCCTTGATTATGATTGACATGAATTTTGTTCATTTCAGCTTAATTTTTTGGCATAATTTCACAAGATTTCGGCATCAATGTGTTCCAAAATAGTTAAAGTTATGCTACAATTTTATTCAACCATGTCAAAAATAATAACAAGAGACAATCTCGGTAAAAAGAATATCATGAAAGGTGTCTGAAATATGATTCATAGATGGATATTCAGCATAAATTAACTTAGTACAACTCTAGGTCTTATGCCAATAAAGGCGTCCTAGGCAACATAAAGATATTAAACTAAGACTAGGATATATCAGACAAATCTATAGCTACCGATTTGGAAGCTATCTAGCTTCGTAGCTTGGCAATAGCTATGGAGGCTATCTATCTTCTTAGCTATCTGACCATCTCTGGCAGGATCAAAGTACACATAATCCATCTCAAGCAGTAAATCATCCAAACTAGACCTGCGCTCATGAGGATGCGAAACATCCATAACAAGTGATCCATTCAAATCACCAAAATGACCGCCTGATGGTGGATGAATAATCTTGCTTCCTTTCTCCTCACAGAATGAGCAGCGACCTGATCTCAAATACCCAGGCAAAGAAATAGAGAGGCTCACGTGAGGAACTTGCCAATATTGATCAGAAAATCAAAGAGTAAAGTGTACCAACAATCCTTAAATTTTTGCCATGGTGTCATGTAACTATTAAAACGCAGCTCCTGGGCCCTAGACTTCTTGTGCCATACTAGGTTCAAATAACTATAATCAGCATGCCATTGCATACGCTATAGTAAATTGGTTTTCCTTGAATGGGCTTTAGTTTCAAAAGTAGCCACGGGGTGCAAAACAGCGGAGGAACTTGGGCCTAATTACTGCACAAGGCGAGCAACAGATGATGACATGATGGGCTCAAATTTTGACTAGGTACTAGTACATGCTAATAAAAGAAATTCTGTTGGGCAGAGGGGTGTGGGCTCCTGTAAGCAACCCTGATTCATGGCAAATAAACTGAGTCGTGGTTCCTATGCAGGGTAGTACAATCCAATTGGAAGTTTACTACAACCATAAGAACATGGAAACTATGATATGTTCACTACCGGAAAATGCTAAGTTGTTGTGTGCCTGAAACTTTGCCGTGTGTCTCACAAAAAGCACACGGCGAAGTCTCTGCACACGGCTAACCCCAATCTTTGCCGTGTGCCAAAGCAAGACACACGGCAAACGACCACCTTTGCCGTGTGCCAACCCTAGGACACACGGCGAAGTCTCTGCACGTGCTATGCACGCGCGCCTGCCGTTTGCTGCCGTGACGGGGGTACGTCTTTGCAGTGTGCCTAGGTGGGGCACACGGCAAAGCCCCGTTTTCGCCGTGCGCCTGTTGCTAGGTACACGGCGAAGCTAATGCCGCCGTGAAGCACAGGGACGACCGTCAGCCTTTGCCTTATGCCCAGGGAGACACACGGCAAAGAAGGGCCTTTGCCGTGTGCCTTGCCTCCAGCACACGACAAACAATCTTAAAATGTTTTTATTTTTCCTTCCAATTTTTTTTAATTCTCCATATAATGTTTTGTACTCTATGACTAAATATGAATTTTTTTAGAAATGTTAGTTATATTTAACTAATTTCTTTTAGTTATATGATTTTTTTTGTATAAGTCAAATTTAAATGAAAAGTGCATCAAATAATATGATTTTTTTTGAAAAAATGATATTCATGATACTGACTGTTGTGTAAGACCTTAACTAGTAGTTCAAACGAAATTTCAAAGATTCTAGTACTATAACGTTACGATGATCGTGGTGGCAAATAGTGTTGAAATTATATAAAATTATAACAACGTCAGAAAATCATGACATTTGCCGTGGCTTCATGCTATCATAAATGGAATGTATGGTAAAAATTTGAGTATGTTACGCACAGTTTGTCACGATGATGTTTACAAATTGAGACTTTGCCGAAGAAGATTCAGAGAGTAGAGAAGGATGAGGTTAGATTTGTAGATGTGATGATAGTAAACTTTGAGTTTGACTTTTAAACATTTTATATGGGCAATATGCGATGATGTTTGCTTCATGAAAAATTTTGAAATTTTTTCGGAGTCATTTGGTATTTTTAATGTATTATAAGCAATTCAATTATTTTAGTGGAAATAAGTTAAATGTGTTCAATAATGACATGAAATAATAGGATAAATTTAGTCAAACTTTTTTTTTCATTTTACTGAGGCCATATAAAAAATTTGAGTATTTAGGTTTAGATACTATTTTAAATTTACATAATCTAAATTATGGACATGAAATAATTGAAAAACACTTGTTCGCCGTGTGTCTGCCCTAAGGCATACGGCGAAGTGTCGTCTTTGCCGTGTGTCTTAGATCTGACACACGGCGAAGGCAAAACTTCGCCGTGTGTCTCAGATTTGACACACGGCGAACTCCCTTTCATGACTTAGGTTTTTCAGCGGCCGCCCCCACATCCCGACACCACACACACCCACCAGCCCCGCGCCCCGCTCCCCGCTCCCATGCCCCCGCTGCCGCCGCCGTCTTCGGCCGCCGCCGCCCCCGCCGCCGCCCCGACCGGTGGCCCCAAGGCAGCCCCCCGACCGGCGCCCTCGATACCGCGCCGACCGGCCACGCCACCCCCGCGCCCCGACGCCGCGGACCCCGCCCCGCCCCACGCCGCCGCCACCGCCGCCCCCATCTTCGGCCCCCGCCTAGGTCGACCGCGGGCGCCGCTGCCGCGCGCCCGGCCGGCCAAGGAGGCCGCTCCTCCCCGACACTACCCCGACCGGCGCCACCGGGCCGACCCCGACCGACACCCCCGACCCCGCCCCGCCCAGCCTCGCTCCTCCGAGCTGTCGCCGCCGACCCGGTTGACCGCGGGCGCAGCCGCGGCTCGCCCGGCGCCCCTCCTCCCCGACCCCGCCCCGACCGCGGCGCCCTCGACCCCGCTCCGACTGTCCGGTGGCCCCGACCCCGCCCAGCCCCGCGCCCCCGAGGTGTCGCCGCCGCCTCGTTCGAGCGCCAGCGCCGCCGGCGCGCGCCCTACCCTGCCCCGCGCCCCCAAGCCGTCGCCGCCGCCTCGTTCGTCCGTCGCCATCGCCGTCGCCGTCGCCGTCGGTTTGGGTGAGTGTCAATTTTTTTCCTAGTAGCATGTGATGAATGAAAATTAGTTTTAGAATAATAGTGATGTTAGCTCTTTAGACATGATTTTGAAATAAATATAGATACATATTAGTGATAATTGTCTGTGATTTTAGTGCTTTATAGACATGTCAAATGATTTTATGCCAATGCCTATGAAGATATCAATTTGTACCTAGTTTTCACGCTGGATAACATATGTTGACCTTGAGCTTATGCCATATTGTTGAACTTGTTATGGTTGCCATCGAACCGTGGGACACATCCATGCCCAAGCAACAACTCAGTTGTGATGATAAGATGATTGGGCTGGGTGTGTCTCACGGTTTCATGACTGCCATGAGCACCTTTTTGCCACCATATGTGTTGTTTCTGTACTTCAAGCTCAAGGTCATATGAAATGCAAAATATCTGAAGCAAAATAAATGTTTGTGATTTTAGTTTTTTGTAGATGTGTCAAATGATTTTATGTCAATGCCTGTGAAGATATCACTTTGGACTCAGTTTTTTTGCTGGGTAACATATGATGACCTTGAGCTTCTGTTGTATACATAAATTTGTTATGGTCGTCATCAAACCATGTGAGACATCCATGCCCAAACAACAACTCAGTTGTGATCATAAGATGATTGGGCTGGGTGTCTCACATGGTTTCATGGCTGCTATAAATCCCTTTTTTCACCTACCTGTGATGTTTCTTTTCCTTCAAGCTCAAGATCAAATGAAATGCAACATATCTGAGGCAAAATTCAAATTTATTATATTTGTAGTGATTATTGGAACATTATTTTTGGAATCGTGATTGTTATCGTGCCGTTGGTTTTGGTAACCTCACTGTGCCAGGTGAGGTGCTGGTAAAATTGTTCTCCAACACTATTTTTTTTCAGGAATCCGTCACCACTGCCACTTGGTTCCCACCTCCTTCCTTCGTCACAGCTAGGTGAGAGACATATTTGACTCTGAATCCGTATTATATTATTTGTAGATGTCGAAACCTAGTTAGACGTCTCCCATTCGAAAGAGATACGATTGGAAATATGCATATCTTTGCATATGTATGATCGTATCTGTTTCGAATTATCCACGTTTTTTGGACAACCCGAGTATGTGTAGATGGATTTAGTTTGCATGGTCTGCTTCGATCCGAGACACTTTCGGCATCGCCTCCCTGTTGTTCTCCGAATACACAATCTCCTTGTCAGGACGTGTATTCGGAAAACAATGGGGAGGTGCTGCCGAAATTTGTCTCGGATAGGAGTAGAGCATGGAAACTAACCCCATCTACACATACTCGGGTGGGATTAGGATCTATCTTCACCCATTAGAGCGTGATAGATATCGTGTAGATGCAGTTGATTTATATGTCTCGGTAATTTGCTAAAGTTAGGATGGATGACCGTGAGTGGATGTACACGGGCTGGTTCGGGAAACGTGATTGGACGGATGAATTCGTTCAGAAGGTGGACGATTTTCTGAAAAAAGCTTTTGAGCAAGGACAAAGTTAAGCTCCGTGTCCTTGCCATCAGTGTGCAAACACAATTGCACCAATGGGTTTGTGGCAAACTATACCAGGTGGATATGTCATGGTGAAACCCATTGTGCGAGAGACGAGGTCGCGAGACAACGTATCGAAAATTATGATACTGATGCTGGGTGCGGAGACATGTTGGATTATTTTCATCAAGCACAGTTCGATGAAGGACCTAGCTAAGTTAGGGAGGATCCACCTGAGGCAACCACAAAGGCCTATTACGACATGTTGTCTTCGGCACAAAAACCATTTCACGGCCATACTGATGTTTCTCAACTGGACGCCATCGGACGTCTAATGGCCCTAAAGTGTCAGCTTGGCATCAGTCGAGATGGCTTTGATGATTTGTCGAAAATTTTTGGCAGCCTGCTTCCGGCTGGTCACAATTTGCCACGCAACTTGTATGAGGCACAAAAACTACTTCGTGCACTTAAGATGCCTTACGAGCAGATACATGCTTGTTCGAATGGATGCATCTTGTTTAGGAAAGACCATGCAGATGCAAAGTACTGCCCTAAATGTAAATCATCTAGATATCTGGAGGTCGACTCAGGTGATGGTCAGAAGAGGCAACTCGAGATCCCCGTGAAAATCCAACGGTACCTTCCGTTCATACCGAGGATCCAACGGCTTTACATGATCGAGGAATCCGCTAAACAGATGACATGGCACAAAGAAGGCAAATGATACTGTCCTGAGAACATGGTACATCCAGCTGATGCTGAAGCATGGAAGTATTTTGACGGGCGTCATAGTGAGAAAGTTGGGGAGTCTCGTAATGTACGAGTTGCACTGGCAATAGATGGGTTCAATCCCTATGGAATGGCGGCTGCCCCATACACTTGTTGGCCCGTGTTCATTATCCCTCTAAATCTACCCACTGGAGTCATGTTTCAACGACAGAACATATTCTTATTGTTGATAATCCCTGGATACCCAGGGGATAATATGTGTGTGTATATGGAGCCTCTGGTTGATGATGATTTACTCCGTGTTTGGGAGGAAGGTGTCTGGACATATGACCGAGCTACAAAGACAAACTTCAATATGCGAGTGTGGTACATGTACTCCCTGCATGACTTGCCGGCATATGGGCTATTCTGCGGGTGGTGTGTCCACGGAAAGTTTCCATGCCTAGTATGCAAGGCAGCACTCAAGTTCTTATGGTTGGCGAAGGGTGGCAAGTATTCTTCGTTTGATTTGCACCGACAATTTCTCCCTATTGACCATCTATTCAGACGAGACATCAGAAACTTTACAAAAGGTGTCGTGGTTGAACACCCTCCACCGCAGATGTTGACTGGTGCTGCGATTTGTGCGCAGTTAGATGCGCTAAGGGTCAAGAAAGAAGGTAGCTTTGAGGGATATGGTGTGGAACATGCCTGGACTCAGAAGTCAGGTTTGTGGAGGCTTCCCTATATGGATGATCTTTTGCTTCCACACAATATTGATATGATGCACTTGGGGAAAAGTGTCGGTGAGGCACTCTTTGGTATAGTAATAGACATTTCTGATAAGACAAAGGATAACGTTAAGGCTAGAGTGGATCAAGCCAGTTCATGCAATAGGCCAAAACTCAATATCCCGCCTCCCAGAGACGGGAAGAAATGGAAAAAGCCTCCAGCCGAATTCGTCCTGACGAAGCCCCAGAGGAAGGAAGTACTAGAATGGTTTCAAACTTTAATGTTTCCCGATGGTTATGCAGTGAATCTTAGGAGGGGGAGAACTTAACTACAATGCGAATCAATGGGCTCAAGAGTCATGACTACCATATATGGATTGAGCGGCTTCTTCCGGTGATGGTGCGAGGCTATTTCCCTGACAATGTGTGGCGAGTGCTGGTAGAGTTAAGCAATTTCTTCCGCATCCTTTGTGCTAAGGAGTTATCTCGGACTGTAGTTGCAGAAATGGAACAATTGGCTCCTGTATTACTTTGTAAATTGGAGAAAATCTTTCCACCAGGCTTTTTCAATCCCATGCAGCATATGATTTTGCACCTTCCGTATGAGGCACGAATGGGGGGATCTGTGCAGGGCCGCTGGTGCTATGCAATTGAGAGACAACAAAAGGTTCTTCGAACCAATTGTAAAAACAAATGCAAAATTGAAACTTCCATTGCAGAGGCGTATTGTGCTGAGGAGGTGTCAAACTTCACAACCAAATACTATGCAGAGACCCTGCCTAACGTGCATAATCCACCCCCTCGTTACAATGCCGACGAAAATGAAACGAACCTCAGCCTCTTTAGAGGGCAACTCGGAAGTGCAAGTGGTGCGACTCCTAAGACCTTGCAACATGATGAGTGACGTACTATCATGATGTATGTGTTGACCAATCTTTCCGAAATAGAGCCATATATTGAGTAAGTTCTCAACAAACTAGTTCTCGATTATTTGTAGCATAGTATCGTCAATATTCTGCATCCAACCCCCTCGATTTTGTTCTCGTTCAGAGAATTTACTCATCAATTTTGGTGGGGAAGAAGGGTAGCGACCCCGCAACAAGTTGATACCCTTCTTAAAAATGGTGCAGGACGTGGATTGCCCGATTTTATTTCCTGGTTCAAGCAAAAGGTCTGATCATTCTGTATCTCGTACTTTTTGTTTGATATTACAAGTTCCGCGAATAATACAACGACCTATCCTGCTTCAATTTGCAGTGTCAAAACGATGTGTATATGACTCCTGAGTTGAGGCAGGTTGCTGATGGTTGTGCCTATAGGGTCATGTCATACTCCGGCTATGACGTGAATGGATTTCGCTTTCACACCAAAAGGCACGAGCAGAGTCGGCCCAATCAAAGAACCACGAATTCAGGAGTTTGTACGACAGCCCATGATGGGGTCGAGTATTATGGAAGAATTGAAGAAATATACGAACTAACGTTTCATGGTTGCAAACCTCTTAAACCTGTCATATTCAAATGCCATTGGTTTGATCTTAATAAAGTGCGAAGGACCCCTAGCCTTGGACTAGTCGAAATCCAACAGTCATCCGTCTATCCAGGAGATGATGTATATATTGTGGCTCAACAAGCCACACAAGTTTATTATCTCTCATACCAGGTATCACCACATGGTAAACTACCTGTCCCAAACAATGAAGATTACAACATAGACCCCAATACATATGATGGTGAATTCTTTCAAGAAGATGGGTTACAAGGCCGTTTTGAGACAGACTTAACCGGATTGATCGGAACGGAAGAAAACAATGATGAAATGGATGTGGACGAGGACGCTAGAGATGAGGTTTATAATGCCAAAGACTTAGAATTACTTGAGCAATTACAATTAGGGGTTGATATTGACATTGCTCCTATGGAGCACGGGCTAGACTATCTCGACATGCATGATAGTGATAACAAGACTTATGATCCAGCTAATCCCGACCACGATGACTATTTCTAATAAATGTATGTACTGATTCAATTATTAGTTGTAATATCATGTCATTTTCTTATTATGTCAAGTTTATTGTGCTTCTCTTCGTAATTACATTTTGTTTATATGTACTGATTGGTTTATTATTTTTTATTGCATGTGATTGAACAAAGATGGTTGGTGGCGGCCTTCAGCGAGCGTGTGCGTCCACGTTTAGAAGATTGATGCCAACATCCCAGGGGTCCCAAGAAGCTGAGGGGGTCCGTCGTTAGGGGTCGAAGGTTGGGTCGAGGAAAGGGTGGCCCCATGGGTCGAGGGAGGGGTCGACCACGGCGGTGTGCTGAGGAGGAGGAGCAGCAGTACGAGTCGGAGGAGGAGGAGGAGGAGGAGGAGGACGACGACGACGACAACACCGTAGCTTCCGCGGAGTCATCTGGTGGTGAGGGGGACGATGAGGAGGAGGGGGAGGACGCGACTCAGGATGACTCTACACCGCTGTCTGGTTGCGGGATCCCTCGCGACTCCCGGACAGACCGATTCCTTTTGCCCTACGGCCATTGATTCGACCCTCTGGTCCACTATAAGTAAATTTAGAAGTTATCACTATTTTTCATTTCATCACTTGAAAATCACAATCAACTTTAGATGTTAGCACTACTAATATTTTATTTTAAACACTTTTTGCAGGAATTGGAGAATACTCAGTGGAGGTGCTCACAAGAGCAAGGTCAACGGCATCCTTGGCACTTTGTACAGGGATCACTTCCCGGGCCTAGTCCACATTGGTGGAAGGTACGAGCCGGCCTGGACGTGGGAGCACTATGCCCACGCCCCCGATCAACTCGATCGGGATGGCAGGTGCTTCGACAACAAGGCAGAGCGGGTCAAGGCCGAACTGTGGGTAAGTTTTTCTCGCAATACACTCCTTAATACAATGAATTCATTTGACATATTTTCTAAAAATTTCTGGATATATCGTGGTTGTATGCAGGATTTCTACAGGTGTGATGAGGGATACGAGGAAAGCGCGTTGGTTACGTCTCACAACCGATGCATCAAGCTTATAAAGGACATGCACTACGAGGCACAAGTCCAGTGCGTCATAAACTACGGTGCAATATTCCTTAAGCAGAAGATCAAAAAAGAAGTTGCAAGAAATATGAAGCTGACCCGGGAGCAGTACTTACGGGTACATTTAGAATTTGTACTTATATTAAGTGTGTTACTTTTATTTCACTTTTCATATGTTATTCACTTTATCACGTGTAGGTGCCTGCGTGGTGGTGCCGTAATGATTCGATGTGCTGGGAACGCATTGTGGACAAGTGGTTCACACCGGAGTGGGAGGCCGCGCACAACGCTGGTCGAGAGCGGTGTTTGTTTATGCCAGGGCCAGCACACCATCAAGGAAGCCTTAGCAATGAGGAATACAGAGCTAGATGGGTATGCATTTACATTTCATTAATCTAACCACCAATTATGCATAATTTGTAAACAACTTTTTATTTTGCAGTCCTCGTCACATTCAGGCGCTGAGTGCTCCCAGTTCATGGGATGGGCTTTGGCTCACAAGGGCAAGGCGTCCGAGGTCACCTACAATCCAAACGATCCGCCCTCGGCGTACTCCAATCCCTCCATCCACGCCCGCATAAATATGTACACAGAGGTGGGAAGGCAGGTCCATGGGCCCGACTGGGATCCGAGTGCCCATGACCTGGACGGAGAGCTCATCATGAAGGTGGGAGGAGGAAAGAAGCATGGCCGGTACTTTATAGGCGACGGCACCCTAGACACGGCCTCTACCCCCACCCTCTCCCAGATTCGAGCCAGGACCACAGACAGTGGCCTGCCCATAAGCCCAAGGCAATCCGTGGCAGAGCTCCGAGTACAGGAACTTGAGGTAAATCTTGGTTTATTCATCGTTCATTCAATATGAATATAAATTTGATTTCCATTGCAACATTGAAATCAAAAAATATTATGTAGGCCCAGATGGTGGCGCAAGCGGTGGCACACGAGGCGGCGATAGCTGAGAAGAGGAGGTTACGCGAGGAGGAGGCGAGGAGGGCACAGGCCGAGGTTCAGCAGCAGATGGCCCAGATGTACTCCTTCATTCAAGGTCTTTCGGTTCAGATGGGTCAACAACTACCTCCGATGGCATTCCCGCTGATTCCGGCTCCGGCTCCGGCAACTCCTCCTGTGAGCAACTTGACAACCTTGGTTCTTTTATTTCAAATATTAGAGACCTAGAGATCGTACAGACTTATACTCACTTTGGACCTAGAGATTGTAGTACTAAATGTCATGCTTTAGAGTAACTTGTATAATTCTAAGAAATTCGAAATGTTTTAGATTATAACTTTTTCAAACTTGATTATTGTCCTCAATGCAATATATACTTTGTTTTGCAAAATCAATCGGCGGCGTCGAATACGCCTGAGTTGTCACCGGGGATGTCACCGACGTTCCCCGGACAGCAACCGTTAGCACCGCCGTTTGCCCCTCCTCAGTTCGGCGAATTTTTTTTATTTTAATCCTTCTTAATCTAATATTTTAATAATAGTCCGTCCATATCTAAATTTCCAAGAACTAGCCCTTTTGGTCGCGCCAAGTCCCGTGGCGCGACTCCCAGAAGGGTCACGCCATATGCTTCGGCGCGACCGAGCTGCCACGCTGGCACACGCGTGCCAGCGGGTCTGACGTGGCAAGACTGAGTCGTGCCACATGCTTTGGCGCGACTGAGTCGCGCCATGCGGCGTGGCGCGACTCAGCCTAATACAGACCCACCCGGCCAGCCTCCTCTTCCTCCTCCTCCCATTCTTTTTTCCTCCACTCCCCACTCGACCCGACCTACATGGCGCCGCCCCTCCCTCTCCCCCTCTAGATCCACTCCATCCTCCACCCGATTCGAAGGGGAAACGAAGGGAAATCGATCCTTGAAGGTAACTCCTCCATTCTAACCGATTGGTTTTCCTCCATTTCGCGGATTTTTTAGGGTTTGAGTTGGTTAGAGTTTTTGTAGGGTTTGAGTTCAAATCCCCGGCGGTGCGCTTCGACTCGCTCTCGGCCTCTCGCAGGCTGCGCTGCTGGACGGGTGCTGCATCTACCTAGGCGACTTCCACGGCGGCCGCTCAAGTGGTTAATCGTGCGGCTGGAGCTCACGCGCTGCGGCTGCCCAGTCTGCTGCGCCGAGCTCGCCGTCGACCCCGCGTGCCTCCGCCGGTACCTCCTGCGGGCCCTGGAGGTATGCGCGCACGCCTCTCGTTCCTGCCACCCCGTGCTTTATGCTTTCTCCTCCCCGCGCTTGCACTTGCTATCACGTCCAAATAAAATCGGTAATCTTAGATTGTTAGTTTGTAGCCTTCGCACTGCTAATTTTGTGGTAGTACGTGTAAAATTGTGCTACTCCGTGGAAAATCAGAAACGTAGGAGCAGCTCCTGCGTTTATGCTGCTCAGAAATTGGGTGAAGAAATGCCCAAATCGACCTAGCCTGCTATCTCCTGTTGAGATACTAGGGGCGTAGGGGAATGTAGTATCACCAATAGTCAAGGTTTTTTTTAAGGTACTTTGCATTTCGTAATAAGAACCTTAGAGTGTCTCAAGAATGTAGTACCACCAACTGTTTCTTTTAATTGTGTGTCTCAAGAATAGCACCTTAGATGATATGATATCCTGCAAAGTGGAACCTTTCCTTAGCCGTTAATCTTGCATGATGATCATTCTGTAATTTCCGTGTTGTACTGCCTTCACCTACTGCATTTTTGTGTGCCAAATCCCTACCTATACTATGTCTAATGCATAGTTTTAATGTTCCTGAAACCTTTCGCATCAGCTGCTGCCATTGTTTTGCACTAGTTCATTTGTTCCTCTGCACTTCTACAGGCACTCCTGAGGGTGTAGGTCCTGTTAGAGTGGGCCAGAAGATCAAAGCTGGTATAACCGATCTCATTGATGTGGAATTTGATGTTCAGAGGCGTAATTGGTCATTTTCTGAAGATGCAATTAGCAATGAGTAACGCTAAGTAACATTTATTTGGAGCATTTCAGCTGGACTTGTTTTTGACTATTTTCTAATGCAATGACCTAAGATAGTAAGGCTGCATGCTTTTATTCTTGAGGTGACAAAATAATATCTGATAAATTTGAGTAGGTCTATGACGTATTTATGAAAATTACCTGCTGTTAAACATTGCTTAACATCTAAAATCAGTATATCTGCAATGTTACTCTCTAATACTACTTTTTTTTAATTTTGTCTTTGGCAGTGGCGATGAGTCTCTTCTCTTGAAGATGCACAAGGCAGTGCTTACACTTCTTTTGGCTTCTCGACTTCTGGATCAAACTATTAGATGGTCCCGTAATTAGTATTCACCAGCATGGCTCAAAGTGACAAGTCGAGATTTAGTTCTCATAGAATGCCATTAGGATCAGCTTATGTACTAGTTCAGATCGGTGGCTTTAGGAACTGCTAAAAATAAGGTAGAAGATTAGAGGAGCCACTGTAATGTATGTATGAGCATAGATGTATGAACATATGTAAATGTGATTAGAGGAGGAACTATGATGCATATATGGCCTATTCTTTTTTTTGTCAATTTTGGTCACCTATTTTTCTTTTTTTGTTGTTTTTTCATTTCTGATACTTAATGATTGTGATTAGTTATACATATGTTGAATAAATTCTCTTTCATAGGAGAACGTCGCGGCCAACATGGGGCTCTCGGTATTGCAACCCCTCGTAGGAGGGGCAAGGAGGCACCACCTCAAGGCATCGTCAGCGAGGAGTCCGAGGAGACATCAAGCTTAGAGGATGCAGATCCTAACTATCTGGAGTCGCGCCATTTATCTTGGCGTAACTAGTTAGCAAAAATTTGACCTGAGCCAAATCTGGTCGGGGTCAAAGGTTGGCGCGACTCCTCACTGAGCCGCGCCATTGGAAATGGCGTGACTCTTTGAATAGTCGCGCCAAGCCACTTGGCGCGACTCGTAAAGGAGTCACGCCACGCGATAACACTGACCAGATACTTTGGCTCAAGATATTTTGGTGCCAAGAGAAATGGCCCGACTCCTTGCAAGACAAGATACTTGATTGCCCATCACAAAATTGTAGATATCACATTACCCGTTTGATAGGACATTACAATATACCCGATTGCACAAAGTGTGGTCCATTACACGTCTAATAATAGTAGTACTAATACATGACCACAAAGTGCACATTACAAGTCCACTACAAGAATAATTCAAATTACAGTAGTGCATGATAGATAAACAAGATCCATGTGCACCAAAAGACGCTCTCTTCTACCGCTTTTTGACGCCGTTGGGGGCCTGGAGCTGCTCTGTCCACCGCCGGTGTTGTCCGAGGATGTGTTCGTCGCGGGAGGGCTATGCGACGGACCTCCACCACCTGTGTCAAGAACAGATCAAGGCACAAACTTTCAGATTCAATTCAACTGAGATAAAACCTGCATTGCCTGTGACGACCGATGAGAAGAACTCTGACATGTGCCAGTGTTTGAATATATACGAATGTGATGCTCCATCATACTGAACTTTACTATACTCCAATGGACAATGCATAAAGGTAGCATTAGGTAGTAGATCATACATACCAGCCAAGACAATGATTAATCCCATAATCTCACTTTTGTCTACCTAATGACTCTACTTGCCTATCATTGCAGATGTTGATTAACTGTATATGGTCTAGCGTCTAGCCATAGTGTAGCACCTCTATAAAACTGCCGTGCACATCAGAGAATTATGTAAAAGATAGCAATCGAAGCAAACTCTAGCTACCAGCCGAAAACATGAGAGCTGATGTCTCAAGGCATGAGAGTAAACGTCAACAATCTTCCCAAACCGATGAAACCAGATAACTTGGACATGACAAATTCCTACGACCTAAACTTCATGCCATCCATCCCTGATACCACTTCTTTCAGTCACGCTACGCGTGTCCGTATCACAAATCCAGCATCAATAACAAAATGTCTACTCCTAAATAGGGGGCAGACGACTTGCTGAGAGAGAAGGGGGGTGTCGGGGAGGGGCAGGCCGCACGACCGTCGGAGAGGCCCGGCATCGGCGGCGGGGCGCGGCCGGACTGGAGGTCGGTGTTGGAGGTAGGGCGGCATCGGCAGGAGGGACGCGGTCGGCGCACGCCCAGCAGGGCCACGACACCCAGCGCCGGCGGGAGGGGCGCTCTCAGCGCACACACAGCAGGGCCACGACACCTAGCGCCGGCGGGAGGGGTGGCCTTAGCGCTAGCCAGGTAGGGCCACGGGCGAGACCCGGCAGCAACGGGAGGCGCAGGTGGCGGCGGCCGGCAGCGCCAAGGAGCCTAGCGAATTGTTGGGCCCATTTCAACTCAAACCCTACAAAAACCATAACCAACTCAAACCCTAAAAAATCCGCGAAATGGAGGAAAACCAATCGGTTAGAATGGAGGAGTTACCTTCAAGGATCAGTTTCCCTTCGTTTCCCCTTTGAATCGAGTGGAGGATGGAGTGGATCTAGAGGGGGAGAGGGAGGGGCGGTGCCATGGAGGTCGGGTCGAGTGGGGAGTGGAGGAAAAAAGAATGGGAGGAGGAGGAAGAGAAGGCTGGCCGGGTGGGCCTGTATTAGGCTGAGTCGCGCAACGCCGCATGGCGCGACTCAGTCGCGCCAAAGCATGTGGCGCGACTCAGCCTTGCCACGTCAGACCCGCTGGCACGCGTGTGCCAGCGTGGCAGCTCGGTCGCGCCGAAGCATATGGTGTGACCCTTCAGGGAGTCGCGCAACGGGACTTGGCGCGACCAAAATGGCTAGTTTTTGAAAATTTAGATCTAGACGGGCTATTATTAAAATATTAGATTAAAAAGGATTAAAATAAAAAAAATTCTCCAGTTCGGCCCTCCTCCGTTCGACCAACCTCCGTCGTGGAAGAACTTGAAAATTTGTGAACTTATGAACTTGTAGTGATGTCAGTGATATATTTCGAACTTGTGAACTTGAGAACTTGTAGTGATTCGTGCGATGCATTTGAGCTTTATTATGATATATTTATGATGTTTGTGATGTCAATTATGAATATTATATATGATATTTGTTTGTATGGGCACTTTTATACGTCAAAAACAAAAAAACAATTTTCTGTTTGGTCACTTTGCCTGTGCCTTAGTCCTGGCACACGGCAAAGTGGCCTTCCCGGCATTCTTGGAAAACAAGTTCGCCGTGTGCCTTGAAGACACATGGTAAAGCAGCCATACTTCGCCGTATGCCCTAGCCCAGGACACACAGCGAAGTTTCAAATTTCGCCGTGCGCCTGGATCTAGGCACACGGCGAAGTTTGAAACTTTGCCGTGTGCCTCAGATCCTGGCACACAGCGAAGTGGGGAGCCGCGCCGTCACCGTCCCCGCCCCCACCGTCCCCGCCCCCACCGTCATCGACTTTAAGTCGCCGTGTGCCCCCTCTAGCACACGGCGAACGTCTTTGCCGTGTGCCCGATAAAAGGCACACGGCGAAGTGGCCTTTGCCGTCGGGGCTCGTCCTCGTCGCGTGTTCGCCATGGGCCGCGCACGGCCAACGTGTGCATTGTGGCCTTCGCCATGTGCTGTGTGCCTTTGGCACACGGGAAATGGGGGAAATCCGGTAGTGGTCGGAGCTTTTTAGCAGATAATATAGGAGGGACCACTCATCGACGCGTTCAATGTAATCATACACCGGGCTGCAGCTTGAAGATTTTTCTGGCATCGATTGAACCCCTAACTCAGCAAAGAAAAGGGTGTGTCCAGGCCTAGCTTCACCATCTGAGCGTGCAAGAAAATTGACATGGTACACACTACCACGGAAGGATGGTTCATTCACTCCACAGATGACATCAAGCTCAAAAGCAGGTTCCTGCAATAAGTACAAGTGAACTAGCAAGTGAGAAGAGATGTGGATTAATCAGCGAGAACCAACCAGCAAGTGGTGCAAGGGGCATCATTGAGAGAGAGAGAGAGAGAGAGAGAGAGAGAGAGAGAGAGAGAGAGAGAGAGAGAGAGAGAGAGAGAGAGAGAGAGAGAGAGAGAGAGGATCATTACCCATGGATGCTGGTAGTTGTACTTGCGTAGCACCACATCAAGCTTGGCCCTAAGGAAGTCCAGCGTCTCCCAGACAAAAAAACTTCTTGCTCATAACCTTTTCAGCGGCAGGTACCGTCAGCGTGTAGGTGGGAGCCTCATCATTTTGCAGAGGCTTTCTAGGGATAAATTCGAATGGGTACTCAGTGGAAAGTGGGTAGATAAACATCGCTGGCACTGGCAGGCTGCTGTAGATCATGTCGGCCGAGCAACGAGAACTGAGGAATGATCCAAACTCAGCATGCTGGGGGTGTTTGGCCGCCCTGGCCGCATCAGCAAAGACAGCAGGGTGGATGAGAGCTCTAGAGACGTCACAGTTTGAGGTGCAGAGGAACTCAAGGGCCTGGTGCCGCGACATGGAAGCACCGACGCAGAGGGCCTCGACAAGGCCATCGAGGGAACGGTACGCCAAGCGGGCCATTGAACTGGTGTCGACGATGCCATCAGGTAATTCGAGGTTGCAGCGATAGGCGCCTTCATCGAAGCACCCTGGTAACTTGAGGCGCGGTATGTACGAATTCAGAGCTTCGACCTGGTTGCGCAGCGGGAAGGCCAAGTTGTACCAGCAGGAGTTCATGATGATGTTACACACAGGGTCCAGGGGGCCATAACAATGCCCAGCCACAAGGAAAGCACGTAGGATCTTGGGATCACTCCTTATTGGCAGTGCGGCAAGCGCCTTGATGTAAAAGGCATGGATCATGTCGAGCAGGTGCAGCTCCAAGTACTGTAGGTGTTCACTTGGTGTGGACGCGTCGTCGCCCACCAGGTTCACGGGGAGACATATCCTATGCAATCGGCTTAACTGTGCAATCATGCAATCCGTGAATACGAAGCATCCGATCTCAATCCAACGATCGCTGCTATTTTGCACTTAAATCCCCCCACCTCATCAGCTCTGCTCCTGTTCGCGACGCGCAGAGGACTTCTCGGCTTCGTCGCCGGTATCGCCTTTCTCGCGCCAAATCCAGAGCAGGTAGAGAAGCTCCAGAACACAGCGACGTGGTGCGGGGCCGCGCCCCCGCGCGCCATCCCAACCACCGGCCGGCGAGCGAGGATGGAGCAGAGGAGGGGGCATTGCGGCCCCACAGCTCGCCATGGCCGCGGAGGACTCTGCCAGCGTCGCCGCCATGGGAGAGGGAGGGAGGGCGGACGGGCGCCGCCGTCCACGCGAGGCTCCGCCGCCGGAGCCCACGAGGAGGCGCGGCGGATGGAGCAGGGCGCTCGAGCAGCCCGGCCGCCCCGGCGCCGCCTTGCAGGCCCGCCCCGCCCTGGGACAACAGCCCCGCCGCCGCCGCAGCGCCACGCCGCGCCACCGACGGCGGAGGAGGGCCGCGCCGCCACCAGAGGCCATTGACGCCGCCGCGCGCCTGGATCCAGAGGCCAAGTCCATCGTGCCGCGCCGCCAAGGCCACCGTGCCGAGCCGCCATGGCCACGGGCAGCAGGGGCGGAGTGCGGAGGCCGCCAGATGGGGAGGGAGGAGGCCGCCTCGCCTCGCCATGGCCGCCGCGGAGGAGAGCATGCCTGCTCGCCGTGGCAGCCCCGCCGCCGAGCTCGCGGCTTGCCGGCCTCCGCCGCGCGCACCGGCGTGGGAGGAGGTCCTCGCCGCCAGCTACAGGGCGCCGCTCCTGTTCGAGCCCGCCGCCGCGCGCCTGCTCCGCAGCCTGCCCGCGAGCGCCGGCGTGGGCCACGCCGCCATAGCGTCTGCGCGTGCGTCGCCAACGCGGCCCCCGCACACGCCCGCCGTTGGCTCGCCGCCGCGGTGCGCAGGCCGCCGCGGTCTCTGGCGCGCACCAGCCGCCGTGCGCCGGCCGTCGCCCGCGCGAGAGGGAAGGGAGAGGGAGGGGCGCGCCTGGCCGGATCCCGAGCGTGGCTCCTCGGCCCGGCCACCGGCAGAGGGAGGAGGGAGGAGGAGGGGGCCAACCCCACTGGCGCGGCGAGGAGGCCGAGGAGGAGTAGATCCGGCCGCCTCCGCCGAGCTCGAGGCGGCCGGCGCGGGGCCATCGATGCGAGAAGTCCTCCGCGCGTCACGAACCGGAGTGGAGCGATACCTGGGGTACGGTTTAACGATTCGATATCATCGAGGGGGTGTTTAGCAAGTATTCAAAGAGAAGATTGCTGATGAGGTGGGGGTTTAAGTGCAAAATAACAGCGACCGTTGGATTGAGATCGGATGCTTCATATTCGCGGATTGCACAAGTATGCCGATTGCATAGGATATGTCTCCGGTTCACGGGAGCAGGCTCCTCGCGCCAGCTGCCCCCCCCCCAGTGACTGCTGCCAAGCACCTGGATAACTTGGGCTCCATTCCGCGGGCAAAGGTCAGGTCAGGGATGTAATGTTTATCAGGGAAGGGTGACTGATCCTTGATCTTATGGATCATGATTTGGACAACACAATCTTCGCCAGCATCAGTTGAAACCAGCACGCCACCATCGACGGAAGACTTGCAGTAGATGCTGCTGTTTGGACGGCACCAGAACTGCACGTTGACGGGACGCGAGTTGGGTTGTGGCGGCCATTGGCATTTCAGCAGCTCCTTGACTAGACAGAGATCAGATACGGTGAGCAGCACCTTCGCTCCCCGTTGTAGCTTCGACAGGACATCCGAAAGCAGGCCTGAGGGGTACTGCGCCGTCATGAGGCACGACAGGACTTGGGGCTCGGGGTGCTCTGCGTGGATGGCGGCGGCCCTGAGGGCGTTCTTTATCATGCCGCCGTCCGGGAGCAATTTCTGCTGAGAAGAAGAGAAACCTTGGCGGTGGCTGCGGACGAGGCAGATGGCGAGGGCGAGGGCGAGGTCGTAGGAGGCGAGGAGGAGGTAGCGCCTGGCCTGGATGCGGGAGAGGTGGCGGAAGTAGCCGGTCATGAAGGCGAGCAGGCCGTCGAGCGATTTCATGGACATGACCTTCCCCTCGATGCTGGTCGTCGCTCTGATCAAGGGGCACGTCTTCGGAGGCTTGTACCTCGCCAGCTCGCGGTGCACCAGCAGGCCGACGGCGTTGAGGATGATGTTGCTGACGGGATCGGCGAGGCCGAAGCAGTGGCCGCCGACGTTGATGCAGGCGGCGAGCTCCGGAATCTCGGCGAGGGGCAGCCGGCGCGCCGCCTCGACATAGTACTCCATGCCAAAGTCGTCGAGTGTCGTCGAGAGTGGCCACATCCACGGGGGACCGCTTGTCCTCCTTGCTGTCGATTTGGGGAATTTTCCCCTTGGGGCTGCTAGCTTCGCCCTCTTCCCCTTCCCCTGGGGAAAACGAGCCGCATCGGACGGAAGAAGACACAAGGCCGCCGCCGCTACGATCTGAGGATCCAAATCGCCGGCGGGGTGGCTTGCGATTCAATTCGGAGGTGAAGTACATCGGGGGGACGAAGATGCCGCCGATTTGGGGATTTTTCTCGCGGGGCTGCTTAGGGCAATTTTAACCTCTCAAATTCGAGCCCCTATTCTTTTAGGGTTAATTGGAAGCATACAATTGTAACATTTAAGAAATTGTAACATTTAAGAGTTGGAGAAATGCTACTACAGCTTCTAATATGAGATACGTTATTTTCATGTCTTTCAACACCTTGGGCCCAGCCCGCAGGGTACTTATCCCTCTGGCTTTTCTATATGGACCGTATTGCCCTTCTGTAGTACATCGCTCATCCCATCACCGACACTCGATCGCCTCCACCGAGGTATGTCGTGTCGATTGCCCTAGGAAGCCGCCGCCGGTCGACTGAACTGTAGGGGCACCGCCGCCCCAGGCCCCCACCGCAGGCGCAGGCCCCTGCCGTGGGCGCCTGACTACACACGATGCAGAGCATACGATGCACACGATGTAAAAGCACGATGCAGAGTTCACGATGCACACAATGTAGAGCGATCAAATTTTCGAGGGTTCGGCCCGTCGGAGTCGGCCCACGTTCGCGAGGGCTACTGTTGGGGACCGCCATCCCAAAGTACGGAAGCCCCCCCCCCCCCCCCGAAGGTCTGTTACCTGAAAGTGGTGACGATGATCCGAAGGTTAGCCACGACACCCGAAGATGGTGATGATGATCCGAAGGTCAGCTGCGACGCCCGAAGGTGGCGGTGAAGATCCGAAGGTCTGTGCCGGTCCCCGAACGTCACTCGAAACTGCCCTAGAGCTTCAAGGTAGCGTAAGGGTTACGATTCGGTATAGGTAGGCAAATTGTACACTCTTACATACGAGAAATGACTCTTTTGCTCGAAATATTCGTCGAATATTCCGAGCATCCAAGGGTATTTTAGTCATGATGTAATAAAAGTTGGGGGTATAAATACCCCCAACGAACATGTACTGAACGCGCTCTCAGACGAAGGCGAAACTCTGCCTCTTCGCATTCGCCCAACCTTCATTTGAGTTCCTTTTATGCTCTCTGTTTGGGTAACTTAGAAGCCAAGAACCAAACAGACCTTTGTGAGGCCAAAGTGCCAAACCGACACAGATCCATCCAGTGCACTTGTGTCAAAAGTAACCAATTAAAACTGTTAACTATGAGATCGGAGAACTTTCTTTAGAACAAGATCGGAGAACTTCTGCAGCCTCTATTTTCCTTCCTTTTGCTTCATTTCTGATGGTTACATAATCACAAGATCGTCCTGTATTTGCCAAGAATTTCCCGTACAAATGAATTCATTTTCACTTCTCGTGCTAAGCAGTCACTTTACATACAATAGCCAGCAGCAATGTACATTGGCAAGTCGATATGTCATGAAATGGCGAGGAGACTGCAGTCGCTACTGGGACGGTCTCAACAGGCTACCTGATGCCGACAAGCCTCTCACTGCAACCCTCACCGCACCAACAGCTCCAAGCTGCCAAACATCAGGGGTCAACCCATTGAAGTCGTGCTTTGCACCCACGTCAAGGTGAACCCAGATATGAAACGCTACCTGCATAGGCATGAAGGCAGCTGTGAACTTTCTGTCCTGTTTGTACTGCAAGAACATCAAATCTGACTGATAGATTGCAAACTGCCGATCCATTCTACTTCAAAGCTCAATAGAAACACAGATACATAATACCCTAAAAACATGACCATTCTGCACTAAATGTTTAATTCATCTGAAAAGCAGCTTATTTCAGGGAAGACCTGAGAAAGATGTAAGCCAACCTTGCCTGAAGCATCTCTGATAGGAGATACATGTAGAAGATCACGGAATGAACTTCCATCTTTCCTGATTAGAAAGTAGAGGCAACGAAATTTCTGTCAAGCTCTTTACATAAGCTGAACCTGTTAGCTACCAGCATAAAAACACGTGAACACACCTGTAACTTAGTAGATCGACTGTACATGCCTGCTCAGAACAAATATGCTGATTTATCTGTGCGTCCAATTTCGAATATAAATTTGAAAACAGTAAGCAATATGATAGGGAATGTGGTCATACAAGCTATATAATCGTGGTCCGCACCTCCTCTAAAGCCTCCAAGCTAGTACCTGGACCGTTTAATACTCTGAAATTACAGCCCAATATATCCTCTCTAGAGTATCCTGAAGAAGCAAAAGTTTAAGAGCAAAGTAAGTCCTTACTGTAAACAGCAGCAGCCTCCACACAAAAAATAATAAACCGCACCCAAAGGAACCAGAAAAAGAAGGGGGGGGGGAATATATATATATATAACGACAAAGAAAAAGAAACCCAACCAGCATGCACAACTAGCAAAGCAAGAAATGTGTACTCTCTAAGCAGCATACATAAAATTGTCGGGTTATACATGAGAGGTGCATCAATAAGTCTGTCACCACTTGCCACAATAACATCACCAAGGACAGAGGTTTTAACTTGCATTTTTACAACATTTTAGAAGGAAATTACAATATTTTAACTTGCAATAACCGCCATCTTATATTAAGACCATGCCAGGATTCACTCTGTTACAGGGTGGAAAAATATGATCGTTACTTCCCATGATAATCCCAAAAGACATGAGTATTGTGTAGGCATGCACCAAGTATAATCAGTTTGATTATCTTGAGCCAGCGAAACAATATGAAAATATACCAGTAATATATGGGGAATTGCACATATTACACATTACTTCAAACAGTTGCTAGAATGCATACTCTGGTGTAACAGTCAAGGAACATGTACCTGTTACCTGTTAATGATAAAAAAGCATCGCTAGCATAAATTATTGGCATATCAGGCAAGCAGGAGTGAGTCCTGTGATCAGTTCAAAAGGATCAAATCAATGAAGTATGCATGGGTTAGACACTAAAATATTTTGAATACAGGAAATAAGACAACTAAATAACGATAAGATATGCAAATAACTCACAATACAAAGCTCTGTTTGATTCTACCGAGAGAGAGGTTTAATGAAGAACTGAGTGCTGGGATGCCAACAGAGTCACATCTCTTCCCGCTGACCACTAGACCAGTTAACTTGCTGTAGCGGTTCAGTGCAGAGACGATGCAGTTAGCCGTACTTATTGCCTTCTCTTTCTCACTATCACTAGCTACACGTGGTTCCTCAGCCTCCAGCCCTGTAACAGCAAACTAGCAACAACATATTCACAACTTGATTCACTTATGGTTTTTGAGAGAGTGAAAACATTAAGATGTCAAGTATAACACCTAGCTGAAATTGCCCATATAGCTATTCTGCCACAAAATGAGTTAATATGGCAGTATAATGAAAAAAGAAAAACGAGTAAGAAAGAGATAAAGTTTCACGGGCCTTGTTTAGCTATTCCTGGGTACTGAATCTTCATTCATGGAATTTGCATAATATGATTTGTCCTGATTCGCAAACCTATTGATTTTTCCTTTTTTGGTGAACAAACGATGTAAGATTCATCTAATGGAAGGACTGTCACCTAGAAAGTAAATGTGCGCGCAAATGTGCATAGTCCATATTTGGAAAAACAGGGATCGGTATAACCAGAACTAACAGACTTTGAGCCAAGGACTCACACAGGGGTGTATTATGACTAATGTGCCACCACTGCTGGGTTTGTCTGGCCATGCCTATGAATAAGACCAGTGCAACTAAAGTCTAAAATTATGACAGTCAATATGACTAACCAGACAAACAAGGAGGTGCCCTTGAGCAATCTTGTGTAGGTCAATTTTGTAACATACATTTTACAGATCTGCATATCACTGATATTATAGGAACAACAAAGGGTTGTAACTGAACTCACTTGCAATTACTGGTTACTCTAGCCTCTATTAATATAGCTAGCAGTAATTGTCAGTAATTTCATTTAATAAAGCCAAATACCACAGTCGAACGGTAGCCTAATTAGTACAACTAGTAAGTGGCACAGGCAAGTCATTACACTGACCTCTCTTATCCATATCAACGAACATTTTCCCTGCGTGGCTCGAGCACGGGAAATCCTCATCCCCCCTGGCCTCCTCGCGGCACGCGGCGAGGACCGCCCCCTGCGCGCTGCGGCACGGCGGCGCCCCCGCCCCCCGCCTGGCGTCGTCGATGGGCACCTGCACGGCGAGGAAGTGGAGCACGCTCCCGTCGCGGGCGTGGAAGACGGGGGCGAGGTGGAGCAGCACCCAGTGCGGGGAGCCGTCGCGTCGGTAGTTGAGGATGGCGACCTGGTGCGTGCGCTGGGCGCGCACGGCCTCGCGCACCCCCGCGACGGCGGCGCGGTCGGTGGCGGCGCCCTGGAAGACGCGCGCGCTGCGGCCCAGCACCTCGCGGCGCGCGTAGCCGGTGAGCGCGGCGAGGCCCCGGGAGGCGTAGACGATGGGGTGGCCCGCCAGGGCCGGGTCCGTGAGCAGGAAGCTCCCCGGGAGCTCGTCCAGCGACTCCAGCACCCAGTCCGAGTACCGCGCCGTCAGCGAGGACGCGAGGCGGCGCTGGTGGTGGTCGTCGTGCTGCTCCCGCTCCCGCTCCACCGGGTCCGGGTCCGCCTCCGCCGCGCCGGAGGTCGCCATCCGGAGGTCTCGCCGGCGCGTGATCGACGGGGAGAGGAGCGAGGAGAAAAGATCTGCGCACGGAGGAAGCGGGGGCTATGGCTGCGGAATTTTCCTCGAGGCCTTCTTCTTTTTTTATGATTTTTGTTCGTTTTGTGCGGGGGAAGTCTGAACTGCTCGAGTGCTGAGTATGGCTGGGCATTCGGGTAGCCCGAAAATTTCGGGTCGGGCTTTTCGGGTATTTGAAATTTCGGGTTTTGAAAATCGATACCCGAAATTTGCCGGAAATAACAAAAACCCGACATTTCGGGTACCCGAAAATTCGGGTTCGGGTTCGGGTAATACCCGAACTACCCGATATCAAGAGGGCCGATAATGGCTCGCCGCGCCGCCGCCGCCATGAACTCGGAGCCGCGCGCTCGCCCGTCGCTCGCCGAGCAGTGCCCGCGGGGGCCTCTGCACGCCACCGCAGCCGCCACGCGCCCACGGGGGCCTCTGCCACCGCCACCGCGGCCGGGATCCGCTCGCCCCGCGCCGCTTGGAGCAGGGGAGGCTGGCCCCACCCCACGCCCGCGCCGGCCGGTGCAGCTCCTCCCTCGGCCCGGCGTAGGTGAGGAGGCCGCAGCTCCTCGCCCGTCGGCCCGGCGCAGAGGGAGCCGGTGAGGCGGCTGCCCCGGCGGCCACTGCGGCGAGGGCGAGATCCGAAGCTGCGCTGGCTCGCCTGCTCGCCGAGGAGGGAGAGGAAGGAGCGGGAGGCGCCGGATGCCTCCATGGATCCGGTCGGAGAAGAGGAGAGGGAGGGCCGGCACTGGATCAGGCCGCCGGGGGTCGCCGCGAGCAAGGGGGTCGCCTCGAGCTGCACCGTCGGAGGAAGCAGGCCGCGGTCGCGTGCGGTGGCGCGGTTATGGCGGCCGGCGGGTGAGGGGCGGTGGCGCGGTGAGCCGGTGACGGCGGACGGAGCACGAGGGGCGGACGGGCGACTCGCGACTCGCGAGGGGGCGGCTGGGCACTGTGGCCTGTGGCGGCGTGACTGGGGTGGGGCGGTGGGGGACGGGGGGTGCCGGGGTGGGGTGGGTGGGGGCGCTGACCGCTGTGCGTAGGTTAGGGTTAAGAGGATTCATGGGTTGGGCTGGGCTGATTTTCATACAATGAATAAACACATCTATGGGCTGGGCTGATTTCGGGTAGTTCGGGTAATTCGGGTACCGTAGCCCAATACCCGAACTACCCGTAATAATTTCGGGTACCGTGGGTTAGAACCCGAATTGGGGTTCGGGTTTTTTGGGTTCGGGTTTTTCGGGTTCGGGCTCGGGTTTTTCGGGTTCGGGCTTCGGGTTTCGGGTATTTTGCCCAGCCATAGTGCTGAGTCTGATTGATTGGCTAATCCGGGTGCGCGGACGTGGCGATCCATGTTGCGGGTCGGGTTGGTGAACAGTGACAGTTTGACCATTAATTATGGTATCAAATAAAAATAGTTTAAAAAATAATTTCAGAATCTCCGTGCTAGTGACCCTAAAGAATTTAATGAGGTTTTTGACCACGCGATTAGAGGATAGTTATTGTAGCATAACTGTAACAAATTAGTGATTAATTAACGTCATTAGATTCGTCACGAAAAGTTACACCCATCTCTAAAAAAATTTTACAAATAGAATTCATTCAGTTCTTCATGCGGAAAAATGCTCTTCTAGCGCTAGAATTGTAGCGCCAAACCAAACAAGACGCTGGTTCTGTTTTCCAGTCTGGACCTGGACCACGGCGCGCTTATCTCGAGGTAATCTAAGGCGCACAAGGATGGGTTTTGTTTGGCCATTCTACAAAACTAGCACGCACGTTTTTCGAAAAAAATCTCGCATGCATGAAGTACTAAACGAAGTCTATTTGTAAAAGATTTTTAGGGATGGGTGTTCGCGACGAATCTAATGACAGTAATTAATCGATGATTGGCTACAGTGATGCTACAGTAATCATCCTCTAATCGCGCGGTCAAAGGTCTTATTAGATTCTTCAGTGTCATTAGCACGGGGGTTTTGGAGTTGATTTTGTAAATTGGCTTTATTTGACATCGTAATTAGCGGTTAAAATGTCACAATTTATTAACACACTAATATCTTAGCGCGAAGCAAACGAGGCCATAATCAATCAATCACCAGTGGCCTTCGGGAGTGATCGGTGATCGCGCTGACTGACCTCAACATTTGGTTTTTTTTCTTCTTTCTGAGGTGGTTCAGCAATCAGTATGAATCTTCCATTGGAGACTTGTCTCTTATTTAGTTCTCTTAAAATTTTTAAAATTTTACAAGATTTTACATCGCATCGAAATTTTGAATGCATGCATGAAATATTAAATATAACTAAATAAAATAATTAATTAAACAATTTTTCTATAATTTACGAGACGAATATTTTGAATCTAGTTAATTCATAACCAAACAATAATTACTAAATACAAATAAAAATAATACAATATTTTATAACTTTTCTTTTACGCATCCAAACAAGAATTTGGAGTCCCTGTAGGCATCCATCTTCCGAGGCTTCCAGCTTCACTCTTCTCAGCTCTTGTTCTGTCCCGGCGCGCCTAGCTGGCTGCTTTGGGCCTGGGAGCTTTTCGCGGGCTCTTTTTTTATTTTTATATTAAAAAAATAAAATTCATAAATACATGCTGAATCGGAAAATTTTCAAAAATGAGTGCCTGTCGCCCCAGGGTGCCCGGGGCCATCCGGTGGGCGACAGGACCTAAATGTAAAAAAAATTACATTTAGATCCTGGTGCCCAGTGCGCATTAAACAGTGAAATTGTAAAATCGATATAAAATCGTAGATAAATTAAAAAATACAAATTCAAATATTATGGATTCTATGAAACAAGATCTACAACTTTTGTGACATAAAGTTTTTCATTTGATCAATGTATCTTGCTCTATTTGAAATACTAGTTTAATACACTTTTATTTAAATCTCAAGATCCATCCTTTGGATGCATGTCATCTTTGGACAGAGTGTTGCATATGGTGAGCATAGACTTGTACAAATTGGTAGGCCCAGAAAACATTTCTAGAATAAGTTTTTAAATTAGATCTTGCAATATGTCTAGTTTAAATGGGTTATTTATCCATGCTGCTATACTGAGTATTGGAAGCCATAACTTTTAAAGTACCATTATTTTATTTCCTAAGAGCTATAAAAAAAGTTTGGTAAATTTTAGATAAGCACAACTAGACCAAATGAATTAATTCAGATTTTTCTAGGTACAAGAACTATTTTTCTTGATTTAGATATATTGATCAAATGAAAAATTTTATGTAACAAAAGTTATAGATATTATTTCATAGAATCCAGAACAGTTGAGTTTGTATTTTTTTCGATTTTTCTATGATTTTATATCGATTTTACAAGTTCACTGTCTAATGCGCCAAGACCTAAATATAATTTTTTTACATTTAAGTCCTGTCGCCCACCCTGTCGCCCATTATGGAGCGACAAGCACCCATTTTTGAAAATTTACCTATTCGACATATATTTTTTAAATTTTATTTTTTTTAAATATAAAAATGAAAAAAAAAAAGGCTTTTCGCGATCACTTGAGCGTTAGCGTGCGTGGCCGTGTGGGCGACTTGCCTCTCGTGGACCTGGGAATGGATAGGAGCAACACGTACGGGTGCGTGCCCGTGTTGCTCCCTCGCGGCACAGCGCACAGCCAGGTTCTGGCCCGGGGACGAAAGGCACAAGGCAGCATTTCCCCCTCTGGCGCATGTTGACCACGGCCCGCGCTTGTCGCGGTTTTTTTTATTTTTTTATTTTCGTTTTTTACAAAAATATATTTTTATTTTCGAAATTTACAGGAATATACCCCGGCAGCGGGGCGGCGGCTGGGACCGGGCCGCCCCGCTACGGGGCGGCATGGGCTTTTCTTTAAAAATTTCACGAAATTTTTTGCAGAAAAGCCTCTGGCGGGCCGGCGGGCCCCGGCCGCCCGGCAGCGGGGCGGCCGGCCCCCCAGGCCGCCCGGCAGCGGGCCGGCGGGCCCCGGCCGCCCGGCAGCGGGGCGACCGGCTCCCCCGTCCTTATATAAGGGTTGGCTGGTCCCTCACTCCTCATTTGCATCACTAAAATTCCAGAAACCAAGAAAAAAGAGGGATGGAGGGAGAGAGGCGAAGTCCTGCCGGATTTTCGAGCCGGCGACTACAGGTAACCAAAATTCTTCTATATTTTACAAATAGATTATGTTGTAATTATTTTTGTTGACACAGTAGATTAGCAATCATTTTGTGACACAGTACATTAGCAATCAGTTTGTGATACAGTACATTAGCAATCTGATTGTGCACTAGTGATTGCTAGAGCTCAACACCATGGCCTCCTCAGGATCCACCTACATTCCACGGAGTAAGGTGAGGGAAACAGTCCCCCACGGAGTCCAGGTGCCTATGTGCTTTTGCGGATCCTTGTGCAAGTTAATGAAATCCAGGGTTTTGGGGGACAATTTTGGCATGAGGTTCTTCATGTGCGAGAATTACGAGTATGATCCGCCCAAGCATTACGGCAAGAATCGAGTAAAGGTACTACAAAACACTATCAGAGTTTGTCACTTTCGGATCTGGTAATGACTTCTAACATGATTTGGGGAAAGACTCCACCGCCTCTATGTGATTTCGTGCAGTGGTTAGACACCGAACAATCTCAGCAGGATAAGGACTATGTTGAGCGTCAACCAAGGTGGGCTGCACAAAGGTGACAACGAATGCTGCATGAAGAACAGATGGAGGAGAAGCGCAAGAAAGATCAGGAAGAGATTCAGAAGAGGATTGCAGAAGTGGAACGTCAGAAGGCAGAGGAACATGAAGCTGACAGGGAGAGGAAGCGAGAGAGGGCCCGCCATGCTAAAGAAGCAGAGCCTGAAGCTATTAGGAAAGAAAAATATCCCCGGTGCACTCAGTAAATCACCATCATGTAATCCCGGCATTTTACATTTTCTAAGGCATGTCAGGTTTAGTCGCAATACGAGGTTACCGTGTTGAATATGCCATTATTTTTCATTGTTAAAGTAAATAGTTTACAGCAAAGGTCTCAGCGTTATTTACCGTAGTAGTACAAACGTCTTAGCCCTCTGCTTTGTAATCGTAGCATTGTTTACAAAATTGTATTGCAAGCCAGAAATTTTTGGTTCGTAACCTATCTTATCCTTCTATTTTCAGTACACTACATTCAGTTAGCAATCTAATTCAAGTAACCTACACATTTAGAATTGCAACCAAAAAACCTTACTACACAAATACCTTCGTATTGTTACATGCTACCATCTGGTTCAAATACATATCTATATGTAACGAAATGTAATTGTCACATACAAGTGGGAATACATATCCATACATCTGGTTCAAATACATATCCATATGTAACGAAATCTAAACGCGACGCGCTCCAAAATCCGGAGGCAATCCATCGGTGGGATTCCCAGATGATCCAACCTCGGCACCAGTATTATCTTCATGCATTTTTGGGCACTTCTTATAAGTGTGACCGTCTGCTCCACACAGGTTGCATCGTTTTTTCTTATTTCCTGCCTCAGACTCATCCATTCCGTTATGGATACGAAGTGTCTGCCGTCGACCTACCTCTCTCCTAGCACCTGGATTGGGAATGTACATTGGAGGGATATTTGGTGTAGTAAATGATCCCATACTGCCTATGCCATATATCTCATGGCCCCAAGTGTGCACAACGGTTTTTTTTCTGTAATATTCAGAAACAAAAACCCCAGCTTCCAATCCAAATTCTGAACATGCCACAATGACATGGGAGCATAGTAAGTGAAGAAGTTGTGGCTTCTTGCATCTGCAAAACACCTTGCCTTCCGGCGTTATTAAGCAATCCTGAACCACCCTTTGTCTGCGGACACCCTGCCCTGTCCTGTCCTTGCATAAAATCTCAAACCTTTGATCTTTTGTGCCCATGGAGACCACTCTGTGATAGTGAGCCTTTTCAATCTTTTCTTTCATGTATTTAGTGACCGTATTAAAAAACTACTCGTGGATCATTAAATAAGACAGCAGTTGTCTGGTACCGCTCTCTGAAGTACCTTGTGCATCCGTACATGATGAACTCAACTATGCCAATAAGAGAAAATCCACGAACATGACGCATTACCATGTTGTAACACTCTGCGTGGTTGGTTGTCTCGATCCCATATCGACGCCTACCGGTGTCGTATAGAATTGATTACTTCTCCTTAGGTGCATCCTTGATCCACTATGTGAAAGGTCCGCCACCTGAACATCTACGGCTGGAGGTTGAGGCCTGTTCCTTTAGCAGCTCGTCACACATATTATCTAGCACCTGCCACAAAGCATCGAACTTTCGCTGCTGATTCTGAGTGCACAATCTCTTGAACAAATTCATAAGTTCCTTATTTTTGAAGCGCTCATAAAAGTTTGCACCCATATATCTTATGCACCACCTACTCACAACATCTGGCCATAGAGGAGGTTGTCCTCGACTTCCTTCATGTAGTTGCCTTATTGCTGCTAGAAGACCTGCATGTCTGTCACTGATGAGGCTAACATCAGGCCTGGCAGCAACAACGTGAATCTTCACACGTTCAAGGAACCAGTACCAGCTCTCTGTGTTCTCATTCTCAACAAAAGCAAAGGCGATGGGAACCACCTGCTTGTTGCATTCAACTCCAATCGCTGTCAGTATTGTCCCCTTATATCTCCCTGTCAAGAATGTGCCGTCGATACACAGAACATGAAGACAATACATAAATGCCCTCACACATGCACCAAGACAGAAGAAAGCACGGAGCAGAAATCCAGTTCCCCCATACAAACTCGATACAATGTAGGTATCAGTCGCGCTTCCAGGATTTCTCTACACAATTGCTGACAGCATGTGAGGCAGGTTATCATATGATGTCTCATATGTGCCGAACCTCATCTCAAACATCTTTTGTATTGCCCGCCAAGCCTTTGCATAGCTGATTTTGTATTGAAAATGATCCTCTATGTCCCTAATTATCAATTTTGGCTCATAATCAATTTTGTCGAGAATCACCCCATACACCTTCTTGGCCACGAAAGTGGATGTGATGTTACAGTGATTTTGCGCAACTGCAGTTAATCTACATGTATGTGGTGTAATAATTGAACACTCCCAGTGTGTCTTGTACTTGTCCTTATAGGCATGTACTCGCCATGTACAATCGTCATTGACACATTTCACCTCATATTCTTTGTTGCTAGACTTCACAACTCTGAATTCCTTCCTCAACGATATAGCCCAAAGCTTCACAGCATCCTTCACAGCTTCAATGCTATGATACTTTGCCCTCTGCACAACCTCATTCTCTCTGTATTCGTACTCATTACTCCTAATATCCTGTATCACTGGATTTCCAAAACCCTTGTCTCGCCATTCACCTAGCAACGGGTAGTCCTCATCGTCTGATGAGTCCCCACATTCTTCCATCATTCGAGCCTCCTGGTCTTCATTCTCTACAGCTTCCACTATTTCAGGTATCCACTCCCCCTCATCAGCTAAACCTTGTGGCTCAGGTTGAATGACATGCACGTTCTGATCTTCTTTTTCTCCTACCTGATCAGCTATACCTTGCGGCTCAGGTTCTATGACATGCATATTCTGATCTTCATTTTCTTGTTCCATTGCTTGATTCATATGAGATGATGTACTTATTGACCCTTCAAGGAAATGAGCTGTCTTCTGGTGAATCTGAATTAGCATTGCAAGAGACCACCCACGGTCAAGAGCTGCTTGCATGTAAATCCGCCATTCTTCGGTATTTGTTATAAGCCTCAACTCCCAGAAATCCCCTTCAGTTGCCCAATTCGTCACAGTCTGAACGGTTAGGAAATGAGTCTTTGAATTCACATTGAATATCTTGTGAAGCCATTTGCGTTTGGAATCAAAACTCCTCTCTAAGGGTTTATCTATTCCGCACTCTCCGCGTTCAAAAGCTGATAGATTTACTCCATACGCATCATTAGAAATATAGTAGTCAAACTAATGAACTTGAAAATGAAGCTTGCTCGACATATCTGGTCACACAATAATGATATTAAACTAATTGCTAATTTACTGTGTCAACAAAAATAATTACAACATAATCTATTTGTAAAGTATAGAAGAATTTTGGTTACCTGCAGTCGCCGGCTCAAAAATCTGGCAGGGCTTCGCCTCTCTCCCTCCCTCTCGATCATTTCTTGGTTTCTGGAATTTTAGTGATGCAAATGAGGAGTGGGGGGACCAGCTAATCCTTATATAAGGGCGGGGGAGCCGGTCGCTCTGCTGCCGGACGGCCGGGGCCCGCCGCCCCGTTGCTGGCCGGCCCGGGGGGCCGGCCGCCCCTACTGCCCCGCAGCGGGGTGACCAGGTCCCGGCCGCCCGGCAGCGGGGAGGCCGGCCTATATTCCTGTAAATTTCGAAAACGAAAATATATTTTTGTAAAAAAACGAAAATAAAAAAATAAAAAAAACCGTCGCGCTTGTCCCCAGCGGTCTCTGGCCCATCGCTAGCGCGGGAGGCCATGTCGGCCCGACGACATCTCCTTTGCCTGCCTTCTTGGCACCCTTTTTGGCCCACCACCACCAAGCACCCCGCGCCCACGGGCCACCCACAAAGCCTCCTTGCCTGATTGACCGAGGCAGTTCCTTTGCAGGCCGTGGCATCTCACACAGGCCGCTGGCCTCTAGCGCGACACCCAGGCTAGGTAGGACGAGTTGCTTTTTGACACATATAAGGATCGAGGCCCAAGAAAGAAGTTTGAATTGAGACTTTTTCAAATTTTTAGAGAGTCCTTAGCCTAGACTAGTATTACCCAATCTATAAATTTGAAACCTAATGACTAGAGCACACTAGCAAATGGTCCTTAGATAGAAGAACATACTAACATGATCATCTTTCATAGGAAGAACCACACTTAACAAGAACAAATTCTAGTCAAGAGATCAAACTATCATGCCATTGTCCTAGTCAAACAAACAAGCAAGGAAGAGCAAGATCACAATAAAGGAAATTTTATGCTTGAATGTAAATGCGAAAAACACGAGACAACTGGATTTTTTCCCGTGATATCGAGGAGTTGACGCTCCCCCCTAATCCACGTTAGAGCACCCACACAAGAGTATCGCTCCCTTGCTTCATCAAGGAGCAAGTGATCACTAAGAATGCTCCTTCTCCATCTCCGGAACGGCGAGCTTCACACCGTGTACAAGCTTCTTTTTTTGGGGCTCCCACAAACTCCAAGAGCTCACCAAGAGCCTCTCGATCACCGAGACCGGCTAGGTGCCGTCAAACACCAAGAGTAACAAGCTCCTAAGCTTTCACTTGACCTACACTCAGTTGACCCTACCTCAAGCACACTTGCTACACTTGCAAATGTTGAATTCTTCAAGGTTGAAGCACAATCAATGTGCTAGATCTTCACTCTTTTGTTCAAAGCACTCTCTCTTCTTCTCAAGGGTGGCCTCAGGTATTCAATGCGTCAAAGACAGTTCAAATGAGCCAGGGGGTGCCCTTATATAGAGTGGAGAGGGTCATATAGCCGTCGGAAGTCCACTGCAGAAAAATCGCGACCATCGGAAGAACCGACGGGTGAGAAATTGATGGCGTCGGTTCAACTGGTCTCTCTGTGTCCAGATAGTAGCCGTTGGGGGTTCTAACACAGTATCCAGGCTTGCGTCCTTGCACCGGTGCATGCTCCGTAGGGGCATCGATTCAACCGGTGCTGAAGAGGTTCACTTATCAACTCA
The DNA here is from genome assembly GCF_016808335.1 of Panicum virgatum. Lineage (NCBI taxonomy): Eukaryota > Viridiplantae > Streptophyta > Magnoliopsida > Poales > Poaceae > Panicum > Panicum virgatum. The sequence continues at coordinate 4,665,320 of NC_053149.1, read as the reverse complement.
AACAAGTTTTCTGGAACATACTACATCAAATGCACCGATGGTTGATTCTTAAGCGTCGGTTCAACCGGTGCTGAAGACGAGTTGAGTTCCACCAAAACATGCTCTCTGGTACAAAGTACATCTAATGCACCGGTGCTTTACTTGGGACCATCGGTTCAACCGGTGCTATAGAGATTGTTGACTTGATTTCCCCTTGTGTCCAGAGAAGATAGACCGACAGGGGCGTCGGAACTTCCGCCAAGCGTCGGATGCACCGATGCTAAGACATCGATTAAACCGGTGCTGCAGTTTTTCTTGATTTTCAGCTGAATTGACTTGGAGTTGAATGTAACTTCGATTGTTTCTTCTTCCAAGTGTTGTGTCGACTTATTTTGACTATCTTGGGCTGTTTTTGAGCGAGTGTGCAAGATTTCTAAAGCCAACTTAATTTTGGTCAAACTACTAACTCATGAACCCCTCTTAATAGTACGGTCAAGAACTAAAAACTACAAACCCTAGCTAAATCAAGTGTCATTCCTCTCCTTGTGACACTTGAGACTAGAAAGGTCCTTAATCCTTGGCACACATGATTGTTCTGAATTGAGGGGTCTCCTTTCATATTTCATATGAGACTAATCTAATCATTAATTTTTCCTTCAAAATACATGTTATACGCATACTGTTGTCATTAATCACCGAAACTTACCATTAGCATCTATCGGCCTAGATGCGCTTCAACATAGATAAAGACATAAAGTGTCGTTATTTAATTAAAAAAACAGTTGGTTTGTTAGTCAGCCAGCTAGCAGTGATTTTCTCTCACACCAAATCAGCATCAGCTAGCCAGTAGTCACAGCCAACTGCTGAACAGAACGATTATCCATGCTAAAATTACTTAAGTGAAGTGACCGGTCTAACAAGTCAACCAAACAAACCAAAGTGCTAGGCAACATACGTGCCGCCGGCGGCGGCGGCTAGCCACCTTGGTGCGCCGTCGGCCGAGACAGGGGGGGGGGCGATGAGAGTTGCTTCTTGTGGCATCTGATCTACTAGAGGCGTAGAATGAAGAATATATGCAAACACAAAAAAAAAGAAGTAGCCGCCTGGTCAGATCAGCTCGGAAATTTACAGCGCAGAATTAGGCCTGATCATGGGCCACCCGACCCGACTCGCCCGAAAAAAAACCCAACCCAACCCGACCTGATCAAGTGATGTGCTGGGTACGGGCCGAAATATTTGACCCGAAACTCAAAAAAAACCCGATCCAATCTGAAAATTACACACAAAATTATAGACCAATCCGATCCAACCCGACCATGTCATGGGCCAATATTTTTTGACCCGAAATCCGAAGTGACCCGACCCGACCCGACAAATGATCAGACCTACGCAGAAATGATGCCATGCATTTTTCAAAAAAAAAAAAGATGGCCACTGGTGAAAGGGCACGCTTCTGTTAGAATTTTGGGGGCACTTGTAAACTTAATGGATAGATCAGCTCCGCTCACGTACGCCGCCTGCCTGAAAATCTCTCGCCTTCCGTCACCAGTCACTGATGCTTAGCCATGTGCAGACAAACTATATGCAGCTAGCTCAGAAAAGGCCTCATTATTAGTGAAATCCTCTTGTCACAGTTCCTATGGCAAGATATGAATAAATGGCTGAATCAGTTTCTGAGATATATTCAAGAGCCAGAAGCCCGGAGGCCTGTTGCGATATTCATCCAGTTACCAACAGGCAACAGCTACAGTTTCACGTCCATGCCTGAACAATCCTATGCTCTTCTGCTTTGTACTTGCTGCATCTTTTTACAAGCTGCTACGAACCATGACAAAGCAAAATTTTCGACAAAATGAAAAACAAACAGCCTGAACTAAAAGCCATCAAGGCCAGAATTGCCCTGAAACTAAAAAGGAAATGAACTTATACGGCCTTTTACAGATTACTGTTACACAATGATCACTACGCAACCTCACGCCCTTTTCTACTGTTACACTCAGCGTTACATCTAATGGGTTCGGAATCAGTTTTAGCCCGAGGTCGCCCTGCTAAACAATCTACCAGCTACATGCACAACTGACTAATATAAGCACTTCTCGAAATAGACACATTGTATCTGTGCCAAACTATCCTATCATACATACCGCGGGGGGTAGGGAGTCAGTAACTCAGTAAGCCTCCAGCAACCAGACTGGAGGATACCAGGGTAACTACGAGGTTATCACATGCTCAGTCACCTTGTCATTGCCTTCTGTTGTGGGCTTCATCACCTTGTCACTGGCTTCTGTTGCGGGCTGCATCACCTTGTTACTAGCTTATGTTGTGGGCTGTGGTGTCGGTGTGACATCCATCAGGTCAGCTTTGGTCTCGGCAGCTTCATACTCTGACAGGAGGTCCATGAACTCATTGAGCAGCCGCTGGACTTTCCGGTTTGATGCCATGGAAGGAAGTATATCTTCTTTAAGAAGTTTGTGCTTCTTCATTCCCTGTGGAATTGCCATCAGTTTGTTTACTGACTGGAACATCATGTGTCAACTAGGAAACATGAGAACAAGTTCTATCTATTTATAGTTCATGAAGCCTCATGGTTACTTAGGAAGGACACTAGCTACTTGTGACAAATCTGAAGTCATTTTTGTGGAAAAAATGTAAGTGGACAAGTCTAGTATGCAAATGGCCAAGGCCCAAGGAAAAGAAAACTTACAAGAACATCAGGATCCCACACAGGATTTTTGGGATCCATAGATGACACAGAACCAGCCATGCCCACTGGAGGACCTAGGAAGCCCTCACAAACTTCACGTAGACGAGATTCATCTGCTTCTCTGCATGCAAAAAATGACCAATGAATAGGAAACATTTCAGCAAACATTTTCGTAAGATGTACAATGTCACATATTTTCTCAACCAATTCAAACAAGGAGCTGAGGACCAACAAAACAATGCTAAAAGCTAACGGATAATCAATAGACATGGAAAGTAAATAAAAGATATAATGAACTAACCTAGCCAAAAACCGGACATAAGATAGGAGGCATTGGCGATACTCCTGTGCTGACTTCAAAGCCAAAGAAGCTGCAAGCTGGGTCTCCAAATGGGAGCGTGTCTGCAACCCATCGTCTGTAACCCTGAAACAGAAACACCCACACCAGTAGATTTAGAGAAAATCCAGATAGGCGGATACATAGCACAGTAGCATGCCAAAGCAATTTTCAGAAGCCTATAATACTAAAGAAATCGAATGTGCACACTGACCTGCTCCAAATAGGCTTTCTAGCCATGAACTTGCCTATATCAATCTGCAACTTGCCTAGCTCCCCACCCTGAGTGGAACCAAATGAGCTAGCAAAATTTGATGCTGGAAAACAATCGTCGGCGATCCTTAGCCAGCACTTTAGGCTCATGTCATAAAGAAAAGCATGACGGCTGGCAAGGACAACTAAGGGTGAACCACATCTTGAGAATTTGACAGATATAACCTTTACTGTACCTGTCAACAAAGTGACAGTAAGGGCCAAATATTTCAACAAACACTAAGAATCTAGATGCGACCAAGTTCAGATTAGCCATCTCAGGTAGCACGTGAGAACTGAAGACTCGATGCAAAATAGTTACCAGCATCTTTTGCAGATGACTCATCTGGAGATGCAACCAAAGAAGATAAAGAATCCTGCAAAATGCAGGTCCTGTTATAAAGGTCCCATATGTACATTAAACCTCTCCTTGTGACAAGAAGCAACTTCCAGCAGTCATCAACATCTATAAAAACAGCTGCAGATCCCATCACCATTGCTGGCATTGCTCGCCTTCCAAATTTTGTGTAAACCTAATTAATTCAGAACAAATAAATTTAAGTATTGAAGAATAACAGATTGTTATTTCAGTATGAGTAGTAGCATCCAAATTGAAACCCAGAATCGATCTATTAAGAAATTTTGAAAGGGGATGTTACTCACCTGCAGGCAACCATCTTCACAACCAACAGCCCAGAAATTTGCATTGCCTGCCAAGACAGTAACCTTTCCAGAGATACAATCTGACCAAAGAGTTTCTGTACCTCGTGTACACTTTATCTCGGATTCTTTTGTTGAAAAGGCATCACCAACACCAATTATATCACTTGCAGCACGCTCTACAGGCTTTGCCTCAAGGCAGGCTGGTATAGAATCCAAATTGTCATTCTTATTTTGTACATGGATAGAAAGCGTAGGGCAGGAGGTCAGCGGGCCTGGAACTACAGATCCGGTGTGTTCCATACTCAGCATTCCATCACTGCCAGCATTAGTTGAAGCTTTTTGTATAACAAGACTCTCAGTTATGTTAGCCCTTGCTGTAACACCAGAGCGATCCCTAACCTCACAGTTATTACAGTTACTGCTGCTGCCATAAGATGGTCTTTTTACATTCATTCGTTGATCCAGAGATGAAAAATCCACAGCTTGATTTTGAGAACGGTTGGGTGCGTTATCCTGGTTAGAAGGAAATCCAACTGCCTCTGGGATTATTCTTTTCCGGCCATCAGGACGCCGGTATTCTCTCTGTTTCACTGGACTAGATAACCGGTTAACTTTATTTACATCATCAGAAGTGGGATCTGCTGTTTTCTTATCATCATCAGGTGAAGCTTCAGGAGCTTTCTGACTTTGCACAACAGGAACTGAGTTAGGTACACCTGCAGCAACTTTTGGGGGTGCTTGAAATGGCTGGACAATGGAAGCCCCCTTTTTGACAGTTGATTGCTTTGCTGATGCTTGTTCTAGCAGCAACTGTGCAGGGCTTTCAGCCAGATTTGATTGGCGTCCTCTGACGTCACCATATCTGTTCCTCTTCAATTCATCCATTTCAGTGTCACTTAACCTGTATCCAAGCTCCTTTGCTTCAAAGTGAAAGTTGGCCACTGATCCATCCAAGGAGCAGGCAAAAAGTGAATAACCATCAGGGCTCCTGTCAGGGAAAAGAACAGTATCACCATCACACCATGAGCATGAGCATACAGGATAATACTGGCTGTACAGAAATAATGGAAGTATCTTACCAAGATAAATCAACCACACTTTGAGAGAAAAAATGCTTAGCAACAAATAATGGTCGAGCACTCGCTGTCGTCCAAACAGTAATAGTTCTGTCTTGACTTCCAATAGCAATAACATTATATGGTTGCTGTTCTTTTGTTGATGTCTTTGATGCTCCATTGGACAATCCAGCTGGCACAGCCTTTATGTCTTGACCACTTGAGAAATTCTTGCGGAACGTTGAGTTATTAAACTTAACCACCACAACAGGTGCATTATGCCCTAGAAAGTCAAAAGTTGCAGACCACTCGCCTCTTTCAAGCACAGGTGCTGAATGCCTAGGTTTCTGGAACCCATGAGTCGTAGTTATGAAGTGGCCACAAGGTGACCAAGCAAGTCGTCTAAAGAATGTTGAACCAAGCTGTAGGAACAAAGAAAGCAAGAAAGACATTCAGCAAACCAAGACATGTTGATCACAATAAAGTTAATAAATAAAAATCATCAAACATGACATACAGATTTTGCCCAATGGCCTTCTGTCTTGTGAGCAAGACTCCAGTCACTTGTCCGCCATATTATGACAGTCTTATCATCTGATTGGCTTGCAATGAAAGAACCAATAGGATCCCAGGTAACCCCTTTGACCAAGCTGGAATGCCCTCGCAAGACTGCGGTGCAAATACCATTGGTCATGTTCCATATGTGAACGGTATTATCCAAGCTGCCGCTAGCCAATGTTGAATCATCAGGCGACCAACTAAGATCTACCTACTTTAGGATAAGAAATGGAAAAGGTATTCGATAGTTAAACAGTAATGATAACAATAGGCAATAGTAAGAGGCAATGAATGAGCATAAACATAGCACAGTGAATTTTTTTAGATGATAATTACCACATCTGCAGTATGCCCTCTTAAAGTCATAATAACCTTCCAATTTTCTACATCTGGAGGTTCTCCACTACCAAACTCAGATGTTCCGGAACCAGCTTTTCTCTCATGAATTAGGATAACCTGATCATCTGATCCTGAAGCAAGATAGCGGCCATGCTTGGCCCATCTCACACAGTTTACTGATCCAAAATGGTCACGCATTGTAGCGAGCAATCTTTGGCTGGAATCATCGCTGGCATTATCCTTATCCACAGATTTCATGCTCCATATTCGAACCTATTTCAACAACGAAGCAAATAAAGGGGACTTCGTAAGGAGAAGGCCACCTATCAAAAGATAAAAGAGGGGGAAAAAGTGGTAACAAGTCAACAACAAGTTATATGACTCAAACAGGATAAGAAATTGCAACAAACCAACATTAAATTTTAAATTATCACTCAACAAACCAGCTACCATCATCCTCGGTGAAGCATCACATCAATGCCAAACCTTGTGTTTAGTTCAAAAAAACTCGACCTGCGAGGGGCAAGCCGCCCCCCGGGAATTAATGTAAGAAGAAGACCTCTCATGCGGGCCGAGAAAACCCCCGAACCCCTGCCCCACCCTTCCACAGGGGCGCCGTAACCCATACCGTAACCCGTGTGAGAGCGGGCCGGGGTGAGCCGGGACCTATTTCCATGTGCTTTGTGTAGGCAGGCGAGGGGATTTTTTTTAACCTCAGCCTGAAATTCGTTCCCATCGGGAGTCGAACTCAGGATCTGAGGAGTGCTACTAACACCTAACCAATCCGGCTAGGCACCCTTTCGCCTTGTGTTTAGTTCACACAGCTAATCCTAGTAAGCTGTAAGCGAAACCATATTAGGGTGTTAGAATAAGGTTCAAAAGGCGCTAACAGCTAAGCAAGCGGTGACCCTCTGCCTACAGCTTAGGCGTACCTAGTAGTGCCTAAGGTACCGTTTGGATGTACATATTGGAGCCTGGAATTCGGAATTGGCATTGGGGCACCTCAATTCCGCTGTTTGGATGGCCTAGGTATTGCTGGCTGGGCATTCGCTCCAATGCCAAACGGTATTCGGCTTCACGCGACACCTCCTCCCGCAATGTCCCGCCTCCGAGCTCCGTATTGGGCGGAATCGCCCTCCCCACTCCCGCAGCTCTCTCCTCTAGCTCTCTCTCTCACTCTCTCTCTCTCTCTCTCGCATCTCCGCCGCCCTCCAACATGCAGCTCGACCCGAGGGGGTGCGGAGGCTCCGGCGGAGAAGGAAGAGCGCGGCGGCTCCGGCAGAGAAGGACGGTCGCGGCTCCGCCCCGAGCTCCCCACGGCGCCATCGAGCTTCGCCCGCCATGGACGCCGCTGTCGAGCTTCGCCCGCCATGGACGCCGCCGTCGAGCTTCGCCCGCCATGGATGCCGCCGTCGAGCTCCCCCCACGGTCAATCTCCCACCCGGCCGGTGCTCCCTTATTTCTTGCGGCCGGGCGCCCCTTCTCACGACCGGCGCCCCCTTCTTCCTCGCGACCGACGCCCAGATCCCCATCATCCTCGCGGCCGGCGCTCCCTCCTCCTACTCATCTTCCTCGCGGCCAGCGCCCCTCCTGGCCTCCTCCGCCGCCTCCGCTCCTTCCCCCCTGCGTCCCTCCGCCGTGAGCTCCGCCGCCCCGAGGTCCACCCCTCCGCCGCACCACTCCTCCCCCACGCCCCTCCGCCGCAATCTGGAGGCCCAGACCAGTGCGGCGACGGCGGCAGCCTGGAGGCCCGGACCAGCGGGGCATTCTCCGGCGAGGCGAGGGCAGCGCGGCGGGGCTTTCTCCGGCGAGACGACGACGCGACCTTCTCTGACATGGCTAGGGTGGAGAGGATGAGAAGGTCAATTCCCAATTTCTTGACATGCGCATCCAAACATGAATGGCATTTGCTACTTCGTTGGATTCCAACCACCAATTCCATCTACACCCAAACAGCAGATTTGATATTATAACCCATTTCCAATATTAGTCTGCTTTGGTATTGGTACATAATTCAATTCCAGCTGCTCAATATCTACATCCAAACGGAGCCTAAGTGTTTTGCATGGTAGCGAGGCTGAATCCTGGAATTGTGGAAATCTGGGATAGATCAAGCAATCAACATGGTACAAGAAGCAATCACCATACTAAGCAGACCAACGCTCAACTAAGCCCATGGACCTTTCAGCCCAATAAAGTCATCCACGAAGGCCAATTGGTGCAATAAGGAAAAAAAATATCTTCTTTTGTGTCTCCTGTGAACAACGCAATCAAAGACCTCACCGGTTGAGATGGATGGCCGCATCCTTCCACGTTGTTTGGATACATACAAATCCCCTCCTAATCCATACATATTGGGAGGGATTAAGGTGGAAATTTAGTTACTCAATCGACATGGATTGGGAGGGAATGGGTTTATTCAAACAAAACCCTTCTCGAGCTCCCCTCCCATGGCAATCCTGCCACAAATCTGGCTCCCCTCCCATGGCAATCCTGCCACAAATCTGACGCCCCCACCCACCCACCCCGAAAATAAATACCCACTGCACAAATCCAAGGCAAAAAAAAAAATTGATTGCAACGTATCCCTTTTCTCTCCTGTACTCTCAATTTCATCGGAGATGGACTAATTTTGCTATCTCAGCTTGTGAAGAGAGAGGAGCAGCAAAAGGAAGAGCTGAGAAGGAGGGACACTTACCTGGGAGCCAACGCCGAGAGGAGGAGCGCAGGGGTTAGGTGACGGAGGTGGCGCATCGCTAGGAGCCGATAGCAACCTAGCTATCGGCATTTACCCCAAGGCGACGCTCTCCCCTCCGCTCAGCGTGCTGAAGTGAGCATCTAATACCCTTTTTTTACACTGTTTAGAACAGGAGGTAGTGCTAAAACAAGGCTACATCACAGAGTTTGTTTTAGCAAAAATTGGTCCGGCACATCAGACCTAGTCATGACTCATGAGACCCACCAGCAATTAAACATCAACAGGAAAAAAAACACAGTTCCTGTTTGCTTCTCTCTCTTGTACATAGCGCCGCTGGATGAAAACCAAACCAAGCACCTGGCTGGCAAGGTGTATGTCAGGCCCTGTCTCTGCATCCAACATGAGGGCCTGACCACAAACATAGTTAGCAGACTTGCCTGACAAAGTGTGTCCTACAGGTGATCATGATGCCGACAAGATGGATGGATGGCTTCCTCGGCCAGGTAAAGCCATGGCATATATGTCAGGTGGAGAAGCTGCGGGATATAACTTTTTAACCTGGGAACTGGGTGCAAGTTGGGCGCCAGGTGCTGGTATAGTACCGGATGAAAGTTCCACTCCAATGTATTGCACCTTTCATATCTTTCTCTCTCTCTCCTTTTAGAATCCTCAAAACACACACACTGGAGCCGCGCTAACACATGACAACATGCTAATTAAAATGGACTGAAAACAGACCAAATAACTCGAATCGACCTTAAAAGATTTTAATTTCAGACAACAATGACTGCACAACAATTCCAGTCAAAAGTCCTGTTTTCAAATGTTACCAGTACCCAAATCTAAGGTTATCTCATCTCTGAGATAACCCAATAGCCAGTTGACCTAAAATATTACCCTTAATCAATAAGATGTATCCAAGAACATAGTAGAATCCTCATAAGCTGCTAGCAGTACTTAACTTTCAAATACTTTCAACTTGGGAAAAATCACTAGATCAAAAAGTAAACAGCAGGTAGCACAGTAAACAAGTGACAATGTCAAGTTAGCACTAAAAAGGCTAAGCATGAAACTGACAAGCCAAATAATCAGAATTTTTTCCTTGCAAAATGTTAAAGGAGCAAGTGAAAATTTACACTCACAAGGGAGAAAACACACACGATACCTTCTGGTCACCACCACCGGTGGCGAAGCAGAGGCCGCCGGGCTGGATGTCAATGGAGAAGATCTGCAGCCCCTCATGGCGTATCCAGGTTGGCTTCTCGGTAATCATCTCCTCCTAGCAGGGGCGTATCCAGTATAGTTTCTGTAAAAAAAAATTGAAGTTAGTGGGTATAATACATATATATGCATTTAATCAGCAGCGTAGCCAGGATTTTTTATTGCTTGGTATGCCTATTCGGTACTCCAAACTTTCATAATGCCTCAAATTAGGTAAAATAAAGTCGCCAGTCCTAGTTCTCGAGTTTGACCTTCAACCACAACTGAAACAGTTGTACATTCACAATGGGCAAGTAAAAGTGTAAATCCAAGCTAAATGGCGAGCTGAACAATTCCGTAATAGCTAAGGTGGTAAACCCTAAGCAATTGTAACAAGCAAATGTCAGTTGAGAAGAATTCTAGCAGAGCACATAGCGATGTGACATGAGTACCTGGTTGCTTGTCTGCTTGGAGCAGTGGAGGATGGAGCTTGCCTTCGCCGAACCGCCGTGCCTCCACGGTTTCACCTGCCCGCGCGGTCGGTCGGCGCGCCCCGCAACCGCCCGCCGTCTCCTGCCGGCTGCCGCGCACGGTGTCTTCCCGTCCGTAGCCGCCCGGCGCCCGGCCCCGTCGCACGCCTGCCCGCGAGGCCGCGAACCGCAGCCGCCCAGCGCGCGCCTGCCTGCCACTTCCCGCCGCACGCGGGCGCCTGACGGTGACCGGCGACCCCCGCAGCCCGCGTTAGGGTTAGTGAGGCCGTGAGGGGATCCAGTCGAACTCCAAAGTCGGGCAACGCGCGGTCGGCTGTGAACACGACGAGGCCTGAAAGTGCAGGGCCGGCATTTGCCGCGTCGGCCCATAGTACACAGCCCACGGGCCCAGTCAGGTCCGCGCCGTCGGGCGTTTTTTATTTTTATATTTTTTAAAATCGTTTTTTATAGAAATATATTTTCGGTTTCATAATTTACAGATTTATACCCCTACCGCCCGACTGCGGGGCGGCCGGCCCCTTCCGCCCTCCTGCCGGGCGGTAGGGACCTTAATATAAATAAAATTTATTTTTAATCGCATTTTGGCCCCTGGGGGAGGCTGCCGCCCGGCAGCCGGACGGCAGGTACCCACCGCCTGGTGGCGGGGCGGTAGGCCAGGCAGCCGCCCGGCAGGGGGGCGGCAGGCTTCCCCCCTATATAAAAGGCTGAGCTTCCCCCTTCCCTCTCATTTGTTTCCCACGACATCCAGAGAGGGGAGGGAGAGAGGAGGGGTGAGGGAGGGAGTTGCAGCGGCGTGCCGGATTTTGAATCCGAACCGCAGGTAATAAATATTTCTCAATTTTCTCATTCTAAATTTTTTTATGTTTAATTCTATAATTAGTGTATGCAATAGTAATGATATTTTAGCGATTTAGGTACTGTTTTTATTATAATTTAGGTGGAATTAGGATTAGTTTTTAGAAAAACCATTTTAGACACCTATGGCCACCGGACGTCCAGATAGAGACATAGGGCCTCCAGACCGACACACCTACCCTACAGACCACGTCCACGCACAGCGTAAAAGAGGTCGACATGGCCGGGGTGGTTAGGAGGTGCTTCTAGTTGTTTCTGTATTTTTGTTATGGACATGTCGTCATGTTATAGTTATTTCGTTCTCATACATCACCTATTTCGTTCTCAGTTGCGTATGTGTATGAATTGCTAAGTTATAATTTTCATATTCATCTACTTTACTAACGGTTTTTATTTCTATCTAAAATATTTAAAACCACATCTAATGTCGTACTGCCGCACTAACGGTCAAGGTTTAACCTGCGGGAGGGGCCTGCAGCCCCCCTGCCGGGCAGCGGGTAGGCCTACAGCCCCGCCACCGGGCGGCGGGTACCTGCCGCCCGGCTGCAGGGCGGCAGCCTCCCCCAGGGGCCAAATTACGATTAAAAATAAATTTTATTTACATTAAGGTCCCTACCGCCCGGCAGGAGGGCGGCAGAGGGCCGGCCGCCCCGCAGCGGGGTGGTAGGGGTATAAATCTGTAAATTATGAAACCGAAAATATATTTCTGTAAAAAACGATTTTGAAAAATATATATAAAAAAACGCCGCCGTCGGACCCAAGGCACGACGATTGTATTGTATCCGCAAGACCGCAACCAGTTACTGTTTAGGTCAGATTTCTCTGTTTTTTTTCCTTGCACAAAAAAATTTTATGCTAAAATTATATGGCATGATGGTAAATGATAACATAAAATATCCATATATGACTTGAGACAAATTTTCATACATTTTTTAGGTTAGAAATACATCAACGTTTTAATCCATTGTAACACATATATCTTCTCTCGAGCCACCAGACGGCCTGGACAGGTTCAACGAATTGACCACGACATAAGCTGAGTAGTACATATATTTTGCTACGCTCATTTTTTTTAGATTAAGGAAAATCCGGCCTCAGCATCTCACAAGCGAGAGTCCATAGCTAACACAAGAAATGCAACACACAGGCCGCATAGCAAACACTACAATGAATCATAGAACTAAGCTTAAAACGAGTTGCAACATGACCTGCAACTCCTAAAGCGTCACTCTATTTCTGAAGTTCCACCCCCCCCTTTAGAGAATAGCTCCAACATCAGTCCTTCAAGCTGCCGACACTTGCTTCTCAAATGATTCTTCTTCCTCTTTAAGCTGCGACCAAAATCTTGTCTCAAATGATATTTTGCTACGCTCATAGATGTATGTTATATCAAAATACATACTTTATAAAAATTATTATCTAGAAAGTCAAATAATCTACAATTTAAAACGCAGGGAGTTTTGACAAACTTGTGTCGCCTTAGTTTGATGTTTTATTAATTGTTGACAACAACAAGTAACTAATAAGGTTGCCTAGCTAGCGTTGAACTTAAATTTCAGCCAATATCGAGTTTATTGTCTCTCTTGCTTGCGGAACAAGCATCCTCTTTTAGATCATATCCATTTTTTTATAGCTTTTAGTAACTGATATATATGATTCCACACAAACTGTAGTCTCACAACTTCTAGATGACAGTGATAGCAAAGGATTGAAGGAGCATACAAACCGGGAAAAAAACATACTCAAGTGCTCTGACATCCTCTTTATGGAAAAAAAACATAAGAATGAGACAAAAAATAATACAGCTCCGTACGTGAGTAGGGCTTATTAATTGCATTGCAAAGCCAATAAGCCATAAGGCCCTGTTTAGTTCCTACCCCGTAAACGCAAAAAAGCCGTAAATGCATTAAAGTGAAAAGAAATCTTGCTAATTTGAAGTATTAAATGAAGTCTATTTACAAAATTTTTTGCATGGTTGGGCTGTAAATCGCGAGACGAATCTAATGAGCCTACTTAATCCATGATTTGTAACATTGATGCTACAGTAACCATTCACTAATTATTGCTTAATCATGGATTAATTAGCATCATTAGATTCGTCTCGCGATTTACAACCCATCTGTGCAAAAAGTTTTGTAAATAGACTTCATTTAGTACTTCAAATTGGCAAGATTCCCATGCAAAAATTTTTTGCGTTTACAGGTAAAACGAACTAAACAGGCCCTAAGTGTAGCGCTAACAGTATCCTTTCACAACTCTAGGCAGTAATTAAGTTCCGTGGTAAATTAAGAAACGCACATGACACATCCCAACTCATCATCATTGTCATCACTCTGTCATCAGCTGATCAAGCTGAGTAAGTGAGCAACCTATTGGCCACATGGCAAAAATGGTCACCAAGCAAATGCCGCTGACATCAAACAAGCTGACGCCAGCACCAAAGACCGGCGACATCAAACTCAGCAAGACAGCAACTCCTCGCTCGCTCGCCATGTCAACCAGCAGCCAGCGCATTCGATCGTCGACTGGGGAAAAAAGTCGTTCATTGAGACCGGTGTTTTGTATCTGTTCTGAATTCCCTCGGCTTTATAATCGAGAGCCGTAGGTAGGCGAGGCTGCCGTTAGAGAGCACGCACGGATCGATCTATCGATCGATCGAGGTATATGTCGTGCACGCAGCCGAACTCAATGCCTAGCAAGCTTAGTTCGTGAAGCGCTCGATCGACCGGGCAGTGAGCTGGTTGCGAGCAAGCGAGAATCGATGGCCGCCATAGCTAGCGTGCTCCCAGCTCTTACCCAGATCACCTCCTCTGCCTCCACCGCCAACTGCGGGCTCACCCGAATGCGCAGCTTCACCGGCTCTTTCAACGACCAGACCAGGCTGCTGCTTGCCCCCGCGCCCGCGGCCCCGCCGGAGCAGGAGCCCACCTCTCCATCGGCAGCAGACGAGGCGCGTGCGCCGGGCACGTTCGACATCGAGGCGGCAACGCCCGCGACACTAGACGAGGGCGGCGGCGGCGGCGGGGCCGGGCAGGGCCACCACGAGCCGGCCACCCAGGACGCGGAGTCGAAGCGCGTGGCCAAAAGCGTGCACACCGTCTGCCTCTTCGTCGCGTCCGCTTCGCTGGTGCTGTTCGCCAACCTCCCAGGCACGGACGACGTCCCGAGCGCGAGCGCGAGCAAGCCCGGTGGCGCGGCGGCGGCGGCTGGGGGGCACGGGCGCGGCGGCGCCCTGTACAGCGCGGGCCTGGCGTTCATCAGCCTCGGCTTCTTCTCGAGCCTCGGTCTCTCCATGTTCTCGATCGTGGCGAGGCCCGGCGAGGCGGCGGTGGCCGCGGTGCAGAAGTGGGGGATGGTGGTGGCCGCCGCGTCCGTGCTCGTGGCGTTCACGCTGCGCATGTGCATGGTGCTCCCCGCGGCGTCGCTCTAGCAGCTACCTGGCGTACAGTTCTTCGTCCTCGTCCTTGTCGCCACGCCTGCACGGTGTGTGTCGCTCTGGAAGTTGTCGGGGTCGGGGATGGACGGTTGCCCGAGCTCTGAGCCATCGAGCAGTGCAAGCGATCGACTAGGAAGTGGACGTTGGACAGTTGAGTATTATTAGCCACGGTGTTTAATTTCATTCACCATTCCATTTGTGCGTGTGTGCGTGTGTGGGCAGCGGCGGATGCATAGGGGGGCTGGGGGCTCCAGGCCCCCTAAAGCAAATAATTACACGTAAAATACTGTAGTAAAACATTAAATCACCATTAAATTTTCATACAAATTAACAACTTCATTGATTCAGCCCCCCTTGATCCCCATCCTACCTCCGCCACTGTGTGTGGGTGGGGGGTATGTACAGTATATGTATATTGGAGACTTTGGAGTCTACTTGCGCATGTGCATACATACGGAAGATGCCAATTATTTGGTCCTCCTGCCGTCGCGCCCCAGCAGCCTCCATCATCCAGCGCACGCATCTGTACATGCACAGTGGGGGTCAACTACTCAACTGAATTGATTGCCGTCGTTCCTTCGCTGGTGACGACGACCGGACTGCGTGGTGTGCTACTGCTGCGTCGTTCAACGATTTCACCGGCGACGACCGGGCGTACGGCGGAGCAAGCTTCCTTAGCTTTTGCCATTGTAGGGAGTGCCCGGCGCAAAGAAATTTGTAATGATCTGACGGATTTGAACCGTTCTGATTTCAGAACGTGAGTTTTTTTTCCTGCAATCTCGTGATCGAGAAGTGGTGAAGTTGTCCGGCCGCTTGCCCATTATTAACTAGCTCTCCGGATGCTGGACTTTGCAGGAGCCTTAGGTTATCGGTCCGCAGACTAGATTGTGGACAGTGGTGGCGAACCGTACTCCAAGTTGGCAAGTTGCTCCTTCGTCGGAGACTAGCTGCTTGGAGAACGTGTGCACTTTGGATTGAACACGACCGATCGATCCGGTACGATCGACCAGCAGCCACCAGCAAGCATCTATACACGCGCGCGGCCTAGCCGCAGCTTAGCTTTGTTGAATGTGCCGTACGGATTCAAACCGTCTGGAATTGAACGCACACCATGCAATGCGTGCACGTGCTAGATCTATCAGCGTCGCCTCGCTCTCCTCCTCTCCCAGGGTCCAGATATATATATATATGGGGACATACATACTCCATGTTCACGTTTGACGTACTCAAGGTCGTCTCTGTGTAGCCCTGCTAATGGGTTGGAACCCGTCTCATACCCAACCCCACACAAAATTAACATATTTAGATACCCAACCCCACCCAACCCAATTAATTAATTTCTCAACTCTAACCAACCCGCCCCATTATAAGCGGGTAACCCATAAAAACCCATGGGTTCTACTATGCAGAGGAATTTAGTGGTTCTACACTTAATGTGGGGACCATATATATGTCTAACCACACTACTTTGCACAGAGTATCTGCCAGTCGTACTGAGTCATCTCCAACAAATTTCAGTCAATTTCGATAAAATTTTATAGTGTGAACGCGAGGTTTTAATTCTAGAGTCCGTCTCTTGATGTGGAGCCCACGTGTAGTTCTAGCCACGCTACTTTGCACAGAGTAGCTGTCAGTCGTACTGAGTCATCTCCAACAAATTTCAGTCAATTTCGATAAAATTTTATAGTGTGAACGCGAGGTTTTAATTCCAGGGTCCAGCTCTTCATGTGGAGCCCACGTGTAGTTCTAGCCACGCTGCTTTGCATAGAGTAGCTGCCAGTCGTACTGAGTCATCTCCAACAAAATTCAGTCAATTTCGATAAAATTTTCTGATATAAACACGTGGTTTTAATTTCAGAGTCCCGTTCTCACGTGGGACCCACATTTATATATAGTTATACTATTTTGTAAAAAATATCCATTTCAACCCACCACAACCCGCCTTAACCCGCATTTATATAGAACCCGCCCCGACCCACCCCATTAACTAATACAACCCATTTTAAATCATCCAAACACACTCCATTTCAAAACCCACCCCATAAAACCCATTTCAACCCAACCCATTAGCAGGCCTATCCCTGTGTCGTCGTCCGCAGCCGCCTTTAGGTCTTGCTGGTGCCTGCGGCGTACGCGAGTACCCAGCCGGCAGCTGCCTAGCTTGGACAGTACCAGGACACGCACCGTACCGGCCGGTTCTAGAACGACCCGCGGTTGGGTTGGTGCGTGCGCACACTTGTTAGCTCTGTTTAGTTCCCAAAAAGTTTTGCACAGAACCTGTCACATTGAACCTTCAAACACATACATGGAGTATTAAATGCAGTTGAAAAAAATAACTAATTATACAGTCTAACTGATTAGCACGAGCTGAATCTTTTAAGTCTAATTAGTTCATAATTGGACATTATTTGTCAAGTAACAATGAAATGTACTACAATACCAAAATTTAGTCTACAGTACCATTATTTGTCAAGTACCATAATTTGTGCACAGAAAAAAGTATATTATGAGCTGCATAGTAACAACAACTCATACAATGGTGAAAAGTGGTCTCATAGTCCAAAATTTAGTCTAAGAGGTGGTTGTCTCGTGAAACAACCACCTTATTCTCTCTCCTCCCTCTCTTCGCCACCTAATCAAAAATCCTACATGGATTTTGCATGAGATGACCTATGAGACCACTGCCATGTAGTGATGTACTTGCCATAGAGGTGCAAATAGTTACCTCTTGGGTATCCATTGCCTCACTTTAGTTCAAAAATTTGTACTAGTTTCTCAAAACGAGCTTCCACATTGAAAAATTAGTATAAACTTTTGAATTGAAGAGGGGTGATAGATACACTTAAAGGCACCTATTTGCACCTCTTGCCGGCCTTGTGGGCCGTACTCACAAGTGGCTTCTTTTTCAGAGACTTGTTGGACTTGGAGCTACTGAGCCGCAGTCGTCACCGGCGATGCCTACCAGATTGGCGAATGAGCGGTGAGCCGTGTGTGCTCAATTTGTCTGAAGCGCACACCAAGCACGGGCTCGATCGATCTCTACCGGCCGCTTCGATCTCCTCTCCCAGCTAAAGCGTCCAAACACCGTGTTCGGCGGCTAGCTTCCGGGCTGCTCGCGGCTGCTGCTGCCGTTCGACTTGCTGCTTAGGCTGCTGCTGGCTGCTCGCTGCTAGGCTGCTGCTGGCTGCTCGCGGCTGCTGGCTGCTGCTGCTCCAGCCCGGAGATATTGGATCCATCGGAGATATTCCAGGATCACGGTACGCATCGATCTATCGGTTCTAGAACCGTACCTGCATGTCGTAGTCGTACGTCGTACGTGTGCCAACAAGTCCACCGCGCCGGCCGGCCGATTTGACCGCGCGCGCGCTGTCTGTGGCGGCGGGCGGCGAGACTAGCTAGCTACTGAGCTCTGGACTGGCACGAGACCCTGTCGTCCGTGCCCGGCTGATCTATTTTCTCGAAGAAGAAGATTGAGTTGTGCCTGCGCATCGGTATCGGATACGGACTACTAATAATATGGTATACGTCAGAGAATAATGAATATAGGAGGTGTCTCGCTCTCGGTCTTTGGCGCCTAGCTAGTACACGTACAGGTACAGTCGTAGACGACGGACAGACGGGTCGTCTTGTGCCGGATTGGACCGACTGCGCCGGCCCGGGTTTTGGGAGGGGGGGTTGGGTTGGGGGGGGGGGGCGCGGGCGGCGGGGGCGGGGGGGGGGGGGGGGGGGGGGGGGCGTGGTCGCTCTCGCATCGAACTTATCCACTGTTAGTATCGTGGCGAGGCGGGGTAAGTATTCCATCACATCATATCTTTGAACATGCACCAATTAGAAGTGTTAAATAAAAATCAATTACAAAATTAATTGAACAAATGGAGGCTAATTCATGAGATGAATCTATCAAAGCTAATTAATTCATCATTGATATATGTTTAACGCGTGAGAATTAACCTCCAGCTGTGCAATTAATTTTATAATAAATCAATATTTAATAACTCTAATTAATGTTCAATCATCCGATGTGATAGGAACGACGAAAGTTTAGTCGGGTGATCCAAATTTAAACAGACCCTTTGGAAGAATTTTGAGGGCACGTACACCACCCGCTCCCATGTGCCTTCGTTTCTCTCTAGAAGGAGAGAAAAATAGCACTAGCTAGATCGATCAGAGGATGATTCAGCACCCCTCTTCTCAAGGATCATCTACCTAGTGCTCCAAGCCGGACACCCGGTACCCCAAGCCGGCCTCCCGCTTCTCGATATTTCCAAGTCCCTGACGACTCCTCACTCTTATCTCTACCCCTCTTATTTCTCCACCTCTCATCTCTCTCTGCCTTATCCTCTCTCGCTGAAGAAGCCGGGCGCGGATAGGATTCCGAGCGGCGGGGTGCCACTGCCGCGGAGCGCGAGGAGCTGCCGGGCGTGCGGGCAGCTAGCCGCTGGCCGCTGCCGCCGCCAGGCGCTGCCGTGGTGCGCCGGCTGCCACCGCCGCCGCAGAGCGCGCGGGCTCCGCTTGCAGCCATGCAGAAGATCTTGGAGTTCGGCACCGCCGGTTGTTCTTGCTTGCTTTCCTCACGCGGCCATTGTTTTTCTTGCTTGCTTGCTTGGAGTTCGGCACCGCTGGTTGTTCTTCTTGCTTGCTTGCTTTCCTCAGCCGTTGTTCTTACTTGCTTTCCTCTTGTTGGCAAAATTAATTGGTTTAATTTGTGATTGTAGCTCCGCGCGGGAGACGGCCGTGGGAGCTAGCCCCCGTGGGGCGAGCAACTCTACCGGCGGCAAGCGGGTCCACTCGGCGGCGAGCAACGGCGAGCGGATCCGCGTGGCTGGCGCCGCGCGGCCGGCGAGAAGCTCCGCGCGGGAGCCGGCCGTGGGAGCTAGCCCCCGTGGGGCGAGCAGCTCTACCCAGCTGCGAGCGGGTCCACCCGGTGGCGCGGCCGGCGAGGAGCTCCGTGGCGGGCGAGCAACTCCCGGCCGTGAAGTGTGGGCGGCCGCCGAGGAGTCCCAGTGGGCGAGCGAGAAGCCGCCGCGCATGGATGATTTTTTTTCTTTTTTTCTTATTTTTCTAAAATAGAGATGCATGTGGAATTGTATGAATTAATTGTATCTATCTTGTGATCGATTCTTTGAATGATTTGCGAAATCTATGGATTATATCTATATTTTGTGGTTGATTCTTCGAATGACTGGTGGGGGGTGTGAGGGGAACGGGAGAGGATGCGAGGGAACGGAAGATGACACGATGGAACGGGCATGGTGGACTTTGGTATCGGTTGCTATTTCCAACCGGTACCAAAGAAGAGCTTAGACACCGGTTGAAAAATCCAGTGTCTTAGACCGATGCTTTTGCTCCAGATTTCGGGGTACCGGTTCGAAATCCGGTACCTAAGGCCTTTTGGAACCGGTGGCCATGACTCTTTTTCTAGTAGTGGCTGTAAGGATTCTTACAGCCAGCAGCTGGCTGAATTATTAACCTTGCTCTTATGAAGCATATGCAAGCATAAAAAAAAACTTTACTGGGAAAGAGGGTTGTGAAAGGAACCCACTGTTTTTCATTAAGAGGAAGACAAACGGGTTACCTGTTAGAAAAACTCTACATATCTTGGCCCATACTGAGAAGGCTAAGCCTCACGGCGAGCACACAGCGAGAAGGTTTTCTCATGACTTGTTGGGGTGCGACACTACCGAGCCGGGCTAGACCATTGGCATAGCATATGCAAGCACGATTTGCGAGATTGCGGAGATCTGGGCTGTCGACTCCCTGTCGGATCTTTTTCAGGAAAAAAAAACAGTCCTTGTTGGATTTCATAATACGCAGAGGCGCAGAGCTCAACGGCATTGACTAGTGACCTTGGAAAAAAGGGCCCTATTTTGGTGATCATGTGCGTCAACTACTACCCCACAAATCCCCTTTTTTGTAGGTTAAAAGATTTTGGTTTAATAGATCAGCTCTTAGATCACCATGCATGTACCTTTGGGCAAAACGGGCCCATATTTGACTTGACAAAGCAGTTAGGACGTCAGCATCCCTGGCCCTCAGTCTGAGCTCTATATATCCGGCTAAAAATACTAGTCAAGTGATCCTCACTGGCTGGAAAGAGATGGACATCTTAAACATTTTTCGGCCGGCTCTTAACCGGATCACATCCTCCATTGCTTCCACGGCGAGCTACGGATTCAATCGAGTACTCAACTTCACCGGCTCCTTCAACGACCGGACCAGCCTGCTGCACGATCCCGAGCTCGTCGGGGCCGAGCAGGCAGACGAGCCCGCCCCTCCGGCGCAACCACAAGAGGCGGCGCCTCCTGCAACGGTCACGACCGCCCGCACGTTCGACATCGAGGCGGCGACGCCGCTGGCCGGCCTCTCTGGCTCCGAAGGACAGGGCCAGGAGCCGGCCGCCCAGGACTTGGAGTCGAGGCGCATGGCCAAGAGCGTCCAGACCGTCTGCCTCTTCGCGGCCTCCGCCTCGCTGGTGCTGTTCGTGAACCTCCCCAGCAGGGACGGCCCGAGCAAGAACGCCGGCGAGGCGGCGGCGGGGGAGCACGGGCCCGGCGCCGCCCTGTAGGCGTTCATCAGCCTCGGCTTCTTCTCGAGCCTCGGGCTCTCCATGCTCTCGATCGTGGCGAGGCCCGGCGAGGCGGCGGTGGCCGGGGTGCAGAAGTGGGGGGTGATTGTGGCCGTGGCGTCCGTGCTCGTGGCGTTCACGCTGCGCATGTGCATGATGTCCGTGGCGTAACCGGAGGCCGGCCGGCCGTGTGGCTGAGCGTCTCGTCCTCTCCTCGGTCCTCGCCGGCGCCGTAGCAGCCGCCGGACTATACCCGTCACCCGGCATGGAAGTTCGGCTGTGGATGGGGCGGGCGGTTCGGACGGTGCCGGCGCCGGCGGCAGGGCTGAACGACCATGTACAGCTTTTCGTCGATTTCTTTTGTATATATATGTGTATGCGCGCCACACGTATAAATGTATAATAGATGGTGGAGAACAGTTACAAGATCGATTGATCAGCGTGCGTGGCTGTCGCTCGATCCATCCCACGGGCTTCACTTTCTCACCTCCCCGGCCGGCCCACGCGGCCAAGCCGGCGGCGGCGCTCCACTCCAACCTCCAAGCCACGCTCCAGCCCTACCAACACGCCGGTCGATAGATCTCCCTCCCGTCATCTCCCCGCTTGCTCGCGGCATGGCATCACCTCGCCGGGCACCTGACGCGCTGCAGCAGCACATTCACATTGTGTGTCACTGTCAGTTCGCTGCTCGTCAAACTTGAAGCCTCGAGTCTCGACTACTGACTGAATTGTGGGCGCTGGGTGGTACTGAGCCGCCAATTAACAGTGGAAAACAAATGAAAGTCTTCATAAGTTTTAACCGTACGTTTCCAACCCCAAGTTATTTAGGGAAACTACGGCGGCAACCCTGAACTTTTACTGCAACCAAGAGACAATAACAAAAGTTAAGTCAGGGAGAAACATCCCGAAGAAAGTGTTGAAAGAAGGCAACGCAACCTTCTAGAATGTTCTACACTATGCAAAAGTAAGATATTTATCATGAAATAGTCTAGATTTGGTAATAAAATAAATTAGATAATATTGTAATATCTAGGAAATTTCTAGGATAGGGGAGACTTGTCACAACCTCGCTCATGATTCCCCTCTCATGATTCCCCTTGCCCTATAAATAGAGGCCTCCTCTCTTGCCATGTCATTTATTCCATGAGCATGGTAGATGAGTGGTGCTAGGAAGTTGTGAGAGGGTGAGTGCTAGGCTAAGTATAAGTGCTCCTTTGTAATATTGTTGTTCCAATAAAGAGAGTCTTGTAAGTGCTAGTCTTAAGTTTCATAGTTTCTAAGTGCTTACTGCATAAATAGTGATCTATCGAAGGTTGGCTCTGCCATCCGGGATCACAACAGGTCTGACCTTTATCGTAGATTGGCTCTGCCACCCGGAAGCAAGCTTCATCTGTAGGATCTGCCTCCCGGAAGTTAAAAGATGGCTCTGCCATCAAAAGGACATAATACACTAAGTATTACAAATTAAAAGAGCTGACCGACTCTAGAGAGAGTTGGTGTGTCTTAGCTACAAGTCCTCATCTTAGTGAGTATTAGGGCCAACTCGGTTCCCAACAAAAAAGTTGAGGAGGAAAAAATAAAGTAGAGTACGGGGAATGTAAAGTTGAGGAGGAAAAAATAAAGTAGAGTACGGGTAATGTACTAGTACGTTAATTTTGTTGATACAGGCGCACGTGACCCGCTAATCAGGCTAGTTAAGATAATCACCCGAGGTTCGACGAGATAAGTCATAGAGAGAGAGCAAACAAGCAGGGTGTGTCGTTCTGCCGGTGACAAAGACTTTTGCAAATATTATTTACTTATTATCGTTATATGTCCCAAACCGACTTTGACAGGAGACGCCTGCACCCCTCCCCTCCACCCTCCAGCTAAGCACGACAGCTTTCTCAAAAAAAACTTAGCACATCAGGGGACCGATTCGGTTCGATTCGGCAACAGCTCCCCCCGACCCTAAGTTGCCGAGCCCACCTTCACGCGTTGTCTTCCCTAAACCTGCCAACTCGCCGATTCCTCGGCCTTCCCGTTTCACAGGGAGTAAACCCCCCTTGAATCCGAACCCTTCCTCCACTGTCGTCGTCTCTGTTGCCGACCCAGTCTCATCTACCGCACCCGAGAATGGTGGGAGGAGGATAAACACCACCAACAGCAATGGATGTGGATGTTGTTGAGGTTGGGGAGAAGGAGAAGCCGCGGATACAAGCACTGGCGATCATCCCGTCCACGTAGAATGCTAACATCGCCGAACCCATGGTCCCCAGAGACATATGCCACATGGGGGGCAAGATCTCTAGGGCATTTGTGGAAGGAAGCGCTATCCCCCCGCCAGCCGTATGTGCCCCTGATTCCAAATTGAGTAAGCAGTTCGTCGAGTTTTTGGAGAGGTAATTTCTTTCTTCCCCTCACGCTCTAATTTCCTCGATTATTTTCCTAATTCGTGGCGCCTGAGCTCTCTGTACTAATAGTCTAGAGCGCTTAGAAGTGGAGTTACCGCTGAAGGAGAATAAGCCAAGAGGGGGGGCGGGGGTCAATTGATCGCTGGATGGTAGCCTACCTTGTTGTTTTGGTAGGAGTGTCATGCATACTAGTGTTTTAACATGTTTGTCCTTTGTGCTATTTGCTGATTTGTGTAGTACTGTTAATGCATGTAATTTGGGTGAAGTTTAAACTAAACCTTGCAATTCGGTTTTGCTTGTCATGGAAAAAATCACCCGAAATATGTTCCCATTTCACCTAAATTCTTTAAATCATGATCTGAATTTGCCAAAAATCTACAAGTTGTGTTCTAAATTTGCCAAAGTTATATAGAAAATATTCTAGATTCACAAAATTCTATAAATTTATTCCAAAATTGTCACGTAGCCTAGCTTGTTGCTCTGGTAGAAGTGTCAAGCGTAGTGCTGCTCTTGGATAGCTTAATGCTCAGTTGTGGTGCAATTTTTTCTTTTGCCGAAGTCAGGCATCGTGTTGTTTCTTTGGGAGAAATCAGTAGTTGCCTTATCAAAAAAATAACAATGGTTGTTTGTTGGGTGTTAGTCAGTTGATCGATTGATAGTCCTGTGCCATTTGTCGATTAGTGTGGTACTGCTAATGGATGTAACTTGCATGAAGTTTAAACTGAAACATGCAATTTTAGTTCGTTCATCATAAAAAAACAACTTGCTAAAATTATGTAAATCATGTTATAAGTTCACCAAAAAAATTTAAACTTTGTTATAAATTTGCCAAAAATTTGAAGCCTTGTTCTAACTTTTGGGCTTTGCAGTTATACAAGGGAACCAAGGACTGCCTATTAAGGTCAGGTTCAAAATCTTGGATGCGATGGATTTAGATTGGAGATCCACTTTTAAGCATCTACTGGATAGTTTGCGGCAAGCCCAGAAACACAAGAAATTTTTGAACCTGATTCTAAGGATAGGAAACGAGGCTAATGATAGTTGGCTAGAACCTACCATACAAGAATTGATGAAGAAAATAGGAAAATAAAAAAGTGCCCACGTGTCCTTCATTAAAAAGACCAAGAGTTAAATTTCATTATTCATTTTAGTTGAATTTCTCTACTGCAACCTGCAATTAATGCTTAGATTGACATCATTATCTTGTCAATTTGCAGTATTTGACGATTGAAAGAGTTTTTTACGGACAAAGGTCATCCAACGACCAGAACAATATCAGTGTTAACCTAGTGTTCTTCAGTTCTGGTCTACACCGCAACTAAACGGTCTGGATTTCGAATTCCAGTGCTGAATTTGTTGAGCTACTTTGCAAAAGATCAATGGTTTGAAGACAAATTTGATATTGATGACAAATTGGCAAAAGAACTTGTTTTTGCTCCCAGCCACAGCCCAACTCCTAAGGCTTTGTTCAACCCCAGATAAGTCACACGTGCGGACAATTGTGTTGGAGTAATATGGATACTGATATATGTAGTTGTATCCATGCTGCATATTAGCAATTAATTACTTATTTTCTTTTCGAATGTTGATTTGCTTATTTTTTGAGATATGTCTGTGTTTAGTGCACTAATATATTTAATGTGTTGTTAACTTGTAGGGTTATGTGAATTGAATTAATTGATATATGAACTTGTTCTTTATCAGTTATCTAATCATTAGTTTTTATTCTCTATGTGCCATTGCAAAGATCTTGTGTACATCGAGGGGTTGAGCGCCACTACAATGGACCCAGTTCTAATTTCCTCTAATGCATACGGGTGCTGGTTCAAGCTAAATGATAGAGAAGTCTTATTCTATTTTAAGAAGTATTATTCTACGTGTTAGAAAATATGCCATGCAACACTTTAAATAATACAGTGAAGCAAAATATCATAATAATAGATATTTTATGTGCTAGCTTGTAGCAACTAACATAAGTTATAAATAATGTACTAGACTACCACACACAAGACATGACATGTCAAATCTTTACTATCTGATCATGAGAAACTATTGCCTAAAGAGGAAGAGAATGTATGTTTAAGTAATGACTTTTAGCTTATAAAATAATATATGTGTCAAACTAGCTATAATAATTTTTATTTCAAATATGGTTAAGTACAAAAACATTTTTTAGAGATTATGTACACCTGTTTTTTTTAAATCGAGATCTGTCACTAGCCACAGAGCACAAGAAATTTGTAAAAGGAAAAAAATATATTTGAGGATTTGGAGAGTCCTAAGCCTAGTGGCTATGAAACACGGCTAACTAAACAATTACAAGAGCTGAGCATGGATATGAAAATTGCGAAAATGGTTCCAAAAATAAAGACTCTTCACAATCTATCTTATGGTCCCCTTGTCCTTCTCAATACCAGAAGAGGCACTGGACTCCTTTACATCACAAAAAAATTGATATGTATCTAGATGCATAATTTTTGCTATGCATCTAAATATATATTATATCTAGGCGCATAGCAAAATCTATATATCTAGAAAAGTCAAAACGACTAATAATTTGAGACGGATAAAGTAAAATCTTAGCTTGGTTTAGTAATATTTTTCAGTGAGCCAAGCCAAACCGAGCGAGCTAGCAAGCCACAAGTTTTTTGTCCAGCTTTAATCCCAACAACCCTCCATGTAGGATGGTTTTCATAGCATTAATTGTATCATTATATAAGACTTTTAGCTTATGTGACACCATAATAAATGAGAGAGTGGAGAGAGGAAAAAACTTCATGCAAGACCCAGTGTAACACCTAAACCAATGCGCTAGAAACTACAAGTTGTGCATTGGTAGTAAAGTGGTATCTTCATAATAAATGGAGAACAAATATGATAGGCAGAGAAAAGAGAATTTTAATAGGAATCCACACCGAGACATCATGAGCTGTTCAGGGGTGAAGCCAGCCGAGCTTGCCACCGTAGTCGGCTCCACTGAGTCAAATACGTATATAACAGTGTCATAAATGAGAATTTGCGGTACATTTAGCTTCACCACTTGTTGTAGAGTGTAGTTTCTAATGTGATGTCTTTGATATGGCAATATAAACACTATCTATAAACACTATGGGTTGGGAACTTGGGATTGCCTAATGAATTCAGAGTGCAGTGAAAATTGACGGATAGAATATGGGTTGGGATTGCCTAATGGATTTGGTGGTGCTACGAAAATTGACGGAGAGACAACATGCCCTACTAGGGATGTGCAACTCAGCTCATGGAGTATAAGAGGAGATGAGCTGATCTGTGGAGAGCTGATTTGTTCCTTCCTCAGGAAAAATCGGGTGGCAATGTGACCTGCTACTTGTGATGGCTACGATGGAGAAGAAGCACCTAGATGAATGGAGTAGGCTTGAGTTGCCGCTGCCATGAAGTTAAGGGTAAAGTTGACAATTTCTTATCTTTGTTAGAGAAGAAAAAGTCATCTTAACTAAAAAGTTAACAGGATGGTATTTTCCAAAACGGATTGTCACTTTCAATGGTATTTACGTAGCGGCATCTTTCCGCAGTATTTTCCAGCAATAGTAATTTCCAGAAGTAGCAACCTTTCAATGCTACATGACTAATTTTCTCTTTCTTATATTTGGTAACAAGATCATCCTCGGAATCTAGTATGACATCCGAAGTTGGAGTTTGTTCCTCCTTTGATGGTTCGGGACCTTGTTAAAGTCCTTGACATACTATTTTACAACTAGAAACTTTGTTGAATTTCTACAAAACGCTTGCCCACGATTAATAAATCAGAAACCTGGCTAAAAACAAGCAGGTTGTCCAGATGGAACCACATCATCCAGGCGTTCGTGTGCTGATTTAGTGCAGAACTTTGCATAGGCCAAATAGAACTGCAGTTAGGGAATCATTGGATCAGCAGATGAAATTGTGTGCATATGTGTGTCCCTTCCGTTTGCTTCCATAGGAGAATCCATGCCTGGTGGACCTGAGATTGGTAATATCCGAATAAGACAAGAGTAGGCGGTGGTGAGATCACAATAAAGGTTACATGTCATTGGCAAAAAAGTATGTTACCGAATATCGAACCAATGGAGGGCCTTGTTAGAGATGAATTCCTTTGCAGATCTGCATGCATTTTTAGTTTCAGTCTTTCAGAAGTAAAATTAGTATATAATGTCCATTTACATGCCATGGACACCTACACATAAACACTGGTAATTCAGTGGAAGTGCGGAACAATTAAGCTCCCTGAAAAACGACTACTTGGAAAATTAAACACACACTCAACTCCTTGATAGGGCAATAGTGTCATAAGGAGACAAACCTGAAATTTTTATTGCTTTAACGGCATCAAAGTTTTTGTATGTATACCCCACAAAGCTCAGATCTTTGGAGTTTAGCATCATCTGTATATTTGTTCCACAAAAGATACATAAGAGATTGAGAGTGCGACAGAAAAAATAGATGTGTATATGTAAGATTAGTAGATGAACATAAAGTCTACTAAGATGGGCAGGTGGTTTTAAGTTTTAACTTTGAGGTAGTGGTGCAGAAGCTGTTCTATTAGTAAATAGCATACGCTCTAACCTTTGTTAGGCAATGGAGGAATACCGTGCCTTATAACAGTAATAGTATAGTAGTAGTGTTTTGTTCTTCTACAGTACATAAGAATATGGATAATTCAGAATAAAACATAATCCATCTAATTTTCTTATGACAGCATGTTAACATGAATAGTGGGTGCGAGAAAATCGTAATCAGATGTAAAATGAACCCAGGAAACCAATTTGGCAATATACTAGCAAGCTGGAACGCAATAGATGACGAAAATTAGAGCTGCGGTGATTTTTTTATCCTGATTTCAGACTAGTTCCTCAATCTGAATGTACATGCATACCTTTCTTGAGGGCCCAGAGCCTGTTCTAGCTGGAGGATTTTCCAACTGCCACAGAGAAATGAGTAAGTTGGAGAAATGTGATCCATAGGCTAACAATAACATACAAGAAAGTTAAAATAGTGTAAAGCTAAGAAGGCAGAAACTTAGACATCCCATAGTCGTGCAAATTCGATACAGAAAACATAGATACCCAAATAATCTCTACATTACAATTATTAATGTTCCTAATAATCTCGTACATTAAAATTATTAATGTTCCTAGAAGTTGGATTAAAGAGCAAGAAAATCAATCTAGCAGTACCAGCAGACTGTCAATAAGCTATATTACAAAGGCAATACTTATTTGTTGATTAACAAGGTTTACAGTTTGAAGAATCAAGAGCTGGAACAAGAGTAAACTTATTAACCAAAATAATAGCTGGCGATCGACTGAAGTTATTTCCTCAAATTTCATGACTAAAGAATTGTGGAGCAGTAAGAAACTGAGTGCAAAGAACTTACTTCCTCAAATTTCATGAAATTCTGTGTATCCAATTCATCATTTACTTGAGGCTTAAATGCTGCTTCCATTTCATAAAGTTTATCCCATGCAACTCCTCGGAACCAAGGATGCGCCTAATGGCAAAGGAGAACATTTAGTAAACATAACAAGGAAACACTGGTAAATAAGACAAGAACTGTATTTTAAGGTATTCTTTTCTGCGACAGGGGTGCTACCTTTATTTGATCTGCACCTGCACTGCCAATCCTGTGGTCAACATCACATAATAACCGGCAAATGAGATCTCTTGCTTCATTTGACAACCTTGCATCCTCTGGAAACTTCAAATGGTTTCTCCAGTGCACAATCTAGAATGATGGGAAAACAGATATCAGTGCAGCACTCTAGGAAAAGGCAGCATAAGCTTATAATGATTCAAGAGGTTGATGGGCAAGGTTAAAATAAGACTTATATCCATAAGCGACGATTATTTTGATTATAAGCCTAAGCTAAACTAAGCCAAAGAAAATTCACCAAACTATTAATAAGCTAAACTGGTAAAACTAAGCCAAAGAAACTATGTCTTTATTGGTTAATTGTAGCAAATATTCTTATGAAAAACAAACCTTTCGGCATGTAGTTATTGGATCATCGGCATAAAATGGTGGATACCCAACAAGCATCTCATACATGATAGCTCCCAAGGACCACCTGATAATAAAACAGAGTACAATAGATACTAGTTATTAAAATTCAAGACGCATACAAGTGTCTCAATGTTAATTTGATTACGAAAACATTATTCCAATAAAGCACACCAGTCGCATTCCATTCCATATCCCTTCTTTAGCAGAACCTCTGGAGCAATATAGTCTGGTGTCCCAACAGTTGAGAATGCCTGGGCATCAACATAAATTCGAAGTAAGAAAAGCAACTAAGAAATACTGAGGTTGGACATTGTACATGAATGGTATCAATTTTCTTTCCTGGTAAGGATAAAGATATTATGCAAGCAAAAGAAAATTTATAAAAGATTGTTGCAATGCCAAACCGGAAGGTCCCGGGTTCGAGCCCCAGCCTCTGCACATTTGTGTGGGTAAGGCTTGGGGCTTAAAAACAACCCTTCCCCAGACCCCGCACAGTGCGGGAAGCCTACGGCACTGGGTACGCCCTTTATTGTTGCAATGCCAAATCTGTAAACAGTACAGTATATATATACCAATTTTCTCCTGTTCATCTGCCAGTGCTGAAGTTGTTCATGTTGACTTCTCCATCTTCTACCATTTGCTGTGTCAGACAGAGAACTGTCAACATCCATTGATTCCCTTAGACTGTCATCACCCATGGGTTCATCTTCATTCAAGGTTGAGAGCTTAGAACAGTCAATTGGCTTGCACAGCCCAAAATCTGACAACTTCATGTGACCATTCTTATCTAGAAGCAGGTTGTCAGGCTTAATATCTCTGCAAATGATAAGAAACCAAATATAAATCAGAAAAGTAGCAGAACAACAATACACTAGATGCCTTTAAATAAAGATATGTAACCTGTGGATGTAGTTATGCTTATGGATGGATTCAATAGCAAGAATTGTTTCTGCGATATAGAATCGCGCCACATGTTCAGTCAAGGTATCCTCTCTCATGAGAAGGGTCATAATATCACCACCAGGGAGGTAATCCATAATAAGGTAAAGGTACTCAGCGTCTTGGAAAGAGTAGTAAAGCTTCACAATGCAGTGACTAGCCACTTCAGCCAGCAAGTTTCTTTCGGCTCTAACATGTTCAACCTAACAGAGATAATAAAGAAATCCATTAACTCAATAATAGACCACAAATATTTTTTATGGTCATCTGAAAACATCAGCGTGATTCTGGTAAAAAGAACTTTCATCACAAACAAGTCAGCAGGGCATTTAATAGCTAAGTTTTAAATTGCCTCTTGAAAAACATCAGAGTGATTCTAATACAAAAGAGCTTTCATCGTACAGCTTGTCCTGAATGGTTAGATCTCAAGCTAGTAACTTTTCTTCAGCAGGGCGATTTCATCAAACATAAATACATAATAGAATTGAACAGTGAAAATTTACGAGATGAATGACAAGTTCAGGAGTCTGAATAAGGCATCCAGGCAACATTAGCGGGGTTTATCCAAACAAAATCAAGTGTTTATGGTCTCAAATAAAGTTCCTAGTCACTGTATTATGATAATGAAAACATATCAACTAAATGGATAATTCAAAAAATCCTCTGGACCGTAAAATATAAATGGGTACTATCAAGCTCAGTAAATTTACCCTTGAAGGCTTGTAGCTTTAGTGTTTTCTGTTTCTTGGTTCTCTGACACATCATCTTACAATTATCTCAGAAAAAATGAAGTTCAAACAATTAAAATATAATCATGCTTTTGATATGAGAAACCATGGGATGTGGGTTTTGTAGATGACTAACCTAAAATGACTGCATTATTTATTTTACTGATTATTGTTTCAATATCAGTTGATAGTTCAAGATAGGGGAAAAGTATACTGACTGGAAAAGGAATTCACAGAAAGCAAAGCACTTCCACATAAATAATATTTACAACCAGGTAATTAGATGAAGCACAAACCAACCAATGGAGCCAGGATAAACTACAAAGCAGAACCCATAATAGCCAAAAATGGAAGCTATCTTACTTGGCCCCTGACAACCATATCAGACTTCTTGAGTTTTTTCATTGCATAAATGTTGCCAGAAGTCTTCTCTCGGCAAAGTCGAACCTGTCGTATACATTATAAAGAGCACCAAAATGTCAGAAAATAAGATATTAAAGGCAAAAGCAGCAGTTGGAATATAGTAACCACTTCCCATATCTGAAATATATAAAGCATGTCTTGCTTTCCCTAGACTTTAAGCATTATGGACATAGGAAACTACAGCAACTACATGCACGGATGCACCGCCATCAACAGTAGCATATGTTGAGAGTCAATTTGCCGAAAAGTAAGATATTAGGATGCACCGCCATCAACTACATGCACGGATGCGCCGCCATCAACAGTAGCATATGTTATTAGGATTTAGCAAAAGTGCTCATGTCGAAAAGTATATGTTGAAAGTCAGTTTGCCGACCTCTCCAAAAGCACCTCTCCCAATGATAGTGAGCAGCTCAAAGTCATCCACACAAATTTTGTGCCTCTTTAGTCGCATGTATTCAGTTTCCTTCCTCTCTAGATCTTTTATTAAATTGATTTGCTGCTCCTTGGGAACTTGAGAAGAAGCGAGCTGCCTCTCCAATTTAAAGCGCCTGCAATGCATTAGATTCTGTAAATGGAAAAATACTAAAATGGGAGTAAAAGATGCACATTCTTCAAATAAAGGTCATGGTCTCCAGGGTAAGGCCATCTGATTAGAATAAACTGTAATACCAAAGAATGAGGCTCAAAAACAATAACAATAACCTAATTAAGAGCCAGAAATAATAGGTCATAAATCAAATGCATGCATGTTTCGTATAATCTATATCCAACCAGCATCTGATGTATTGCACAGAAAAGAATTTTACTTCAGTATGCATCCATTATACAACTGGCACCTGATGCATTGTTTCCTTTTCAGCAAGAAGAAGGGAATCGATTTTACAGCTTGGTAAAGAGAGAAAGGTAAGCCAAAGCTGGAAATGTTGTGATGTACATTAATGAATGATTACTCCCAATAAGGTAAATGACTAGCACAATTAATTGAACAAGTCCATCCATTTTTAAAGTACATCACCATCCGGTGTCTATTAATGGAAAGATCATGAGAACGTCAGATAGTCCATTCATAGTTCAGCACAAAACCTGATAGTGATTTCAAACTAACACAATGAACTCTGCTTACACACTATCAAACAAAAAAAGGGAAACAAAAAGGAGAACATGCACCGAGCAGATTTGAACTATCTCTGCCTGATGCATCGAGCAGACACAAAGCATTCAAAAGCAACTACTGTAATAAGGTCTTCCCATCCGCGAACTACCTCCCACAGTCACAGCTAAAACATGCAACCCGGACCTCGAGATGCAGTCAGAGGTGATACATCCCAGAATCAAAGACGGGTGTACTGAACCATACTTCACTAAAACATCCTACATCAAGCTACACGAGAAACTCTGAAATCATGGCCAGCAAGCTACTGCTACTACTAGTACCCACCGCCCTGCATTCCACAAGCAACCGCACGAAAATCTACACCCAAATTGAGCTGCTCGGGCGCCCAAGTTCCAGCTGCGCGAGCTCGAGCCACGCCCGCCCCAGCTCAACCCCCCCTCGATCGAGCTGGCAGCGCGCGAGATCTAGACCAGCCGCGAGCGGCCAGCAGCTGGAATTGGCGCCCGGGACGAGGGGCCGGGCGGGGATCGGGATCGGCGGGGCGGGTACCTCTCCTTGCGCTCCTGGATGTTCTTCATCTGCGAGCGGTAGTGGTTCTCGATGAACTTCTTCGCGGCGGCGACACGCTCCATGGTGAGGGTGGACCCCACCGCCTCGGCCCCCTCCCCTTCCCCTTCCTCCGCCACCGCCGCGAGCGGCTCGGCGGCGGGGGCGGGGATCGCCGCCGGCGCGTCCGCCATCTCGCTCTCCATCGCCTCGCCCACCCACCGCCCCTGCACCTCTGGCAGTCTCCCTAGCTGTCCCCCTCCCTCAGCGGCTGTATTTTTCCTCCCCTCCCCCCCTTTCCCCTCGGTTTCGGGGCCGCGCCGTGCTCTCCGATGCGGGCGCTGCTTGTCGCTGCGCGCGCGCGCGCGGTGGCGTTTATATACAGGGCCAGTTCGCGTTAACTAATCGGGGGCTTTCGTTGGGGGATCAAGAGGAGGCGGGCGGGGTTAAGAAGAGTGGAGTAAATGAATGGCTCGGTCCACGGCGGACGCTGGAGACAGGTGCGCAAGGGTACAGCTCGAGCTCCTCTTTTCTTTTTTAGTTTTTCCTTTTTTTTTGTCTTTGCTTGCACCGAGCAATCTCTTCTGTCATGTCCGGTGGTGTTTAGCTGTTATCCACGTAGAGAAAAAAAAAAAGGCCGGTCGATCTCAGGAGCCGCACGCCTGCGCGCTTTGGAGTTTTCAGATGGATAGGCAGGCCCCGATCTGTTTTAACTTTTAAAATTATTCTCCGTAAAGGATATGCAAAAAAAAATGTAGACAGCCAAATGTTCACGAGTTAACACGCTTGGGCAGTGTTGAGCTCGAGCATGGGGGAAAAGTTTTTTTTTTCTCGGCGTTCATCTGCGAAGGTCCACGTGGCCGGTGGCCCGCGTGTCCAACACTGCACATGGGAGCCCATCAGGCAGTAAATAGTGGCGATTCGTTTTTTTTTTCTTCTTTCTGGTCAGTGGATGCCTGGATGGAATGGTGGAGTGAGTATCATCGTGACTGGACTGACGTCCAGAAGCGGAAGTGGTTGCGGCTATGATTACCGTATGATGGAACCCTGGATTAGCACTAGCAGTGGCGCCAAGTAATGGCGGAATATCC
This sequence comes from Panicum virgatum, assembly GCF_016808335.1. Classification (NCBI taxonomy): domain Eukaryota; kingdom Viridiplantae; phylum Streptophyta; class Magnoliopsida; order Poales; family Poaceae; genus Panicum; species Panicum virgatum. The sequence continues at coordinate 4,630,932 of NC_053149.1, read as the reverse complement.
CATCGCAGAAAAAGGAAGGTAATTACTGCGAGCACGCTTCGGTAATTATGTTTACTCCCCTTGCTAAATCTGGCAGGGGATTCAAATTAAAGGGGCTAGTGGTGCAGGAGCTGGTTGGGGTGACTACTGACTAGTGAGGAGGAGGACCACCGGCCGGGCCGCGATCGAGTTCGTTCGCCGACGAGCCCCGTACGGGCCAGGTACGGCGCGACAGGTCGACGGCGTGCTGTCGTGTCGGTCGCCGTTGAGCGACGCTGCTTTCTGCCACGGCCTCACGCGCTGGTTGATTAAGCCCTTGTTTGCCTTCAAAATACCAAAATTTTACAAGATTTCTCATCACATAATATGCGTGAAGTATTAAATATCATTAAACAAAATAATTAATTATATAGTTTGTCTGTAATTTGCGAGACGAATTTTTTAAACCTAGTTAACTTATAATCAAATAATAATTATCAAATACAAATGAAAGTAATACAGTATTTTACCAAAAAAACTTTATGTATCTAAACAGGGGTGAATTGACTCGATTCGGAGCGCATGAATTGCTCGGTGACCGCAGGCTAGCTTTGCTCTGTCGCTTTCAGCTTCCGAGCCCATCTCGAACGGCCGTCTCGTCACATGATCAGACAGGTGCATGTACGGTGTGTCACGTAACGTACTGGTCCCGATCGAGGCGAGGCACCCAGCGAGCTACTGGTAGTGGTAGATTAGAATATTAGATTGCCCCTGCTGGCTGCTTCAGGCTCTGCCCCCGGACCATTATTGGATCTGCACCGCACCCGAAAGAAGTCGAGCGCGGATCGGTATTTTGCGGGGGAGTTTCCATGCGCTCTCGCTGCCTTTTCGTCGAACGACAGGAGCAACAAGGAACCGACAGCGACGTCGCCGGTCGCCGCGAGCAATGTACTCACCCGATCGATGTGGTACTGGCTGGTGGCAGCTACCGATGTCGATGAGCAAGCAGGTCCCGCGGGCGCCGGGTGTTGCGTTGCTCGATCCGGATGCTACGACGCTGACACTGCCACCGCCATGGCGTCGGCACACGCACGCGCGCACGCGCTCCGATCCGCCAACCGGAGCTCACCCATCTTTTTCATGTTCTCTCGGACAGCGACCCGCGCGCCTTGGACGGATCCGATTCAGATGCCGGCGTCGCGGCGGCACCGATCGATCGATCGGGCGCCCGGTCGCCCGTGTCCAATCTAGGGATGGCAACGGGTATATACCCGTCGGGTAGTGGCCACCCATACCCGTACCTGTTAGGATTAAATTTTACCCGTCGGGTTACCCGTACCCGCATACGGGTAAGAAAATGATTCCATACCCGTACCCGTCGGGTAATTTTTACCCGTCGGGTAACCCACACCCGAAATCATACCCGAGTATTACATATAAATATTAGACATTCACATGAAAAATAAATCATTACAAGCTTCATTTCAACAAGTTAATGGCTCATATGGGTTAACATGAGTTAGAGAGGGTTCAACAATATATATACTAGGAGGGTTTAATTGAATTTGAGCTAAATTCATAGGTCATATGGGCTAAAATGAGTTAGATACTTAGGCTCATTTGTTTTTCCTGCGGGTATTTCTTATCCACGGGTAGGCGGGTATGGGTAGTATAAACCCACACCCGTACCCGCCATACCCAATGGGTATAGGATTTTGTCCAATAATATACCCACGGGTAGAAAAATCATTCCATACCCGCCTTCTTATCGGGTAAAACCCGTCGGGTACTCGGGTTTCGGGTACCCATTGCCATCCCTAGTCCAACCGCATGCCTTGCCACCTTGTCAATCGCAGCCATCTACTAGTAGAGCGCAGCAGCAGCCTGGCTGATCTGGTCTCGCGAGGAAGGCGACGAGGAATATTATCTCGTGCGGTGGCGCCGAGATCCGCAGGCCGGGGCGGCATGGCATGTTGGGGCGTGGCGGAGCAGGGGCCTCGCGCGCCGCGTGAAAAAAAATAATGCCGGGGGGCGGCCAGCCTGGTGCTGCGAGTCTGCGACAGGCTGACTCTGAGGCGGATCCGTCTGCTCTGCGCCGCGGCCTGCAGCCCGCAAGCTGCAGGTGCGTGCGTGCCAGCCCGGCTCAGATGCCAGCAGGCCACGGCGGCACGACGCACGAGGAGCCGGGGGTTTTCTATGCCCATCTGCCATGCCGTGCCAGATCCCCCCCCCCCCCTCTCTGAGAGGTCAGAGGTAACAACCAGTCTCTCTCTCGGATTCTGATCGATCCATCCTATTTCCAGTAGTTTTTTCTGCCACCTCTGGCAGGTAGGGATGGTAAAGGGCTCAACATTTTGAACTAGAAAATCTAAAAGCCAGACTCTAATTTTATATAATTTTGAACTAAAAAATTTAAAGATCTTATTGAACTGTGAAGAGGTCACTAGGGTCATAACCCATTACCACCCCTACTGGCAGGCTTGCAGGCGCGACGTGGCAGCCGCGGCGGCGGGCCCCCGAGGGGTGGCCGGGAGATGGAGTGATGGACGGTCCAGATCGGCCGCGAGGCTGTCTCTTGCTGCGGCATGCGTGCGGTGCGGGAGATGCACGATGTGTCGGGAGAGGAGGGAGCTGCGCTGTCACGTTCAGACTCGGACGCATTCGCAGCGATCGTGTCGTGCTGGTGAACCGGGACGGGGCTGATTGGTTGGTGCATAACCTCCGGCCAGGCTCCCCGGATGCATGCAGCGAGTGATTGGATAGCTGCAGAGGGGGCATTGGGCAAGGCCTGGCTCCCCGCGTGCAGCTGCAGAGGCTGGGCCTGGCTCGTTGGAAACGCCGGAATCGGCCGTTTCTGGCCGGCCTGGCTCGCGGGAGCTAGGTATTAGTCTACTAATGATGTTATTAGTACATGATTAGTATATGTATATTAATATATTTTAAACTATATTAAGCTTTACAAAGGTGAATTACCAATCAATTAAACACAATTCCATAAGCTAAACATTATCAAATCAATTATTTTTTCTAATCTTATTTCATGCAACATGACACATGCAGGTAACCAAACACCTTCTCTTCTCAACCAGTCTAGACACATACACACAACCAAACATGAGAATTTGTATGTACTCAACCTGGCTCACACGAGCCTGGCTCACAGATACGAGCCAGGCTAAGATCACGCAACCAACCAATCGAGCCCTTAGCTGTTGCCTGTTGGACCCTCGGGGCTCGGGGCCGGCGCGGTGCGCGCGACCGACACGTACAGGAGGAGGTGGAGAGGGGTAATGAGTTGCTACGGCGTAACGCTAAGTTTAAGCAAACAACCGTCTTCTCGTCGTGCCAAGGCCAATGAACCTTCTCTCCCGGTCTGAAATTTCAGAAGATTTTTCACCTGTTTTTCTTCTTCCACACACACGCAGAGAGAGAGAGAGCGCGCGCGCGCGCGCGATGATTTGAAGCTCTAGCTTGTTGCCTTGTTGGTGCGGCCAGGCCGAGCAGCAGTGGTACATCCGGACATAAGCTCCCACAGTAAAAAGAAGGTCCGTCCCGAGTTTATTCTCCCGCTTTGTCTCAGACGTATGGGCTTCCATTTAGAAAAAAAAAAGTATGCTCGAACTTAGGCCCAAAGTCCTCAGGGACAGTAGAGCCCAAGGAAAATAAAAGAAGTAAAAACTGTACCTACAGGCTACAGCCAATTCACATGTTGTGGTTGTACAGAGCAGTCCAAGCAAGCATAAGAGCAAGGTTACTAATTTACCCACGCTGCAGTTGGGTGTAAAGATACTTTCAGTCTACCTCCCAGCCCACTTATACACACATCGTTCGGCTGGCTGGACGGCTGCTGGACGCGGGCTGCTGGAAGGCTGCCGTTGGCTGAAATGGGTCCAGGCGTCTAGCCGAGAGCAGCCCAAAGTATAGCAGCCGAACAAAGTGATGGTGGTTAGTCCTTCATCATTAATATATAGCCTATTTATCTTTCTCACAAAGTTTTTTGGTTTTTGTGTCAAATTTATTTGTAAGTTTACAACCTGCTTATTCTCTCTTCTCTCCTCTCTCTTCCACTTCAGCATTTAGTCTGCTTACATCTTGTTATAATACTTGCTCTAAAAACATATGGAGCTATAGACTTCGACTAATAAATAAAAAAGTTCCAATAAAAAACCAATGGGTGCATGCATGAACGACTTTAGGCCCAAGATTCTCCAGGAGAATAGACGAGGGCCCGGTGAGAGAATCAAGGAGAAAAGGTTGGCGGTTTTTTATTTGTATTTTTTACAAAAATATATTTTCATTTTCAAAATTTACAGGAATATACCCCGGCTGCCCCGCTGCCGGGCGGCCGGAACCTGGTCGCCCCGCTGCGGGGCGGCAGGGGCTTTTCTGCAAAAAATTTCGCGGAGAATTTGCGCTGAAGTCCCTGGAGGACCGGTCGCCCGACAGCGGAGCGGCAGGCAATATCTAAGTACGACTCCACACAGGGTACGGGTATCCCGGTTCTCAGTCCTATGGAGGGTCAGGTGCCTCGCAAGGGGCTTCGTTTCAAGGAACCCAATTTACCTCTATGACACCAGCTGCAGGGACTTTAGGTAATTATATGGTGCATAATTTTATTTGCTTATGTTTTATGGTCGAAGGCTCATACATTACTATTTACACTCAGGATCACAACAGTTTATCGGAGCGGGGCCTTCTTCATATCACCCTATGCCGCCACCAGGAGGATATCAAGGAGTTTATTCCTATCCACCACCACCACCACCTCCAATACAGGGTACGTACAATCATTTGTACGGAATTGCATTCACCTATTTAACATTGCTTAAAAAAGGTTTTTTTGTGATCCGTAGGGTGGTCTCAAGACAACGACGAGGCCTCCTTCGACGACTTTACATGGTTGTTTGCTACGCTTGCCCAGAGCGATGATCCCAGCTTGCATACACCTCTGGTTCAGTTACGCCGTCCTGGCAGAGACGTGAGGCCACCAGACCGTCATAGCTACCCTACAGATCACGTACATGCACAACGTAAGAGAGGTCGGCATGGTAGGGGTGGTTAGTTGTTGCCACTTTTTTCTCTATTGTTATTATGGACCTGTCGTCTTGGTTTTCATATTTTGTACTCAAACTTCATTTATGCTACCTTGCAATGCAAGCACACTTTCACTACAAGAAAACCATTTAATCTGTGACGAATTCTGACGAAATTTTTGTAACGTTTTCAGAGATCGTCACAGATTTGCAAATGGCCCATTTGGGCTCCAATTCAGGCCCAGTTTCTATGACGAACCTTTGATAACCGTCATGGATTGAAAATTAAAATCGTCACAAAATAAGTTGCCTTTATTTGCTTGTGATGGAAGAAAAAAATTCTAAAAAAAACAAAGAGCTGCTCACCAAAAAAAGTAACGATAAAAAATTGGGGGAAAAAAGAGAGAATGGAGCATTCAAACCATGGTCTCCAAGACCAGGCCGCCGCACCATAACACTGTTCTACACCTTCATTTGTGAAAAAGTTTGGTATTATCCTTTATATACTAATATACGTGCTTTAATTTAGAAAAATAAAAAAATGTGAGCTAATAGGGCATCGAACTCTGATCTTCAAGATAAGAAGCGCAAGCCCTACCAACTGCTCTATACCAGAGATGAATGGTATTGTCCTATTTATAGACTAGTATCTCATGTTTTAATAATTTGAAGAAAAAAGAGGCACAGAGAGCAGCGGGGATTCGAACCCGGGGCATGGCGATAAGACTCGGGTGGCCTACCAATGAGCCGGGCCTTTATTTGTGGTGATGTTGGATAATAATTGTTTTATATACTAGTGTTGTGACGTGGCCCTACAATGAAGAACTGATGTGTGATTCATCTTTTTCTTTTTGATCCGAAATTAAATTTTGTAATTAGTATTTCTTCCTCGTATGAACTCCAAATTTGATGGTTCTTTTTTCTGAATTTTTGTAAAATCAGGATCTTTTATTTATTGGCTTTTGTTTGTATGTTAATTATTATATCTTGATTGTTTTCGTAATACATGTTTTATTCCAATTAAATAGAGAATTGAAAAACATGTTTTTGCATAACAATTGCTAATGTAACTTGATATTTTTCAATGTTATGGTCAACATGAGGTGGTGTCTAAATTTGAGGTGCATACAAGTTCGAACATGTTATGAGGTATTCAAATCTCAAAGTTTGACTTGAGATATATGAAACTATGTGAGAGAAGTATCCATTTGTGAACAATGTATTGTGACATACTATTAGAACTACTTGATTTTTTTATGGGAAGCTAAACGACCAAAAATATGTTGTCATTCCAATTTGTAGAATTTTCAGACCAAATTTAGATATTATTATAATTATTATGTGCTAATTTGGATGTAGAAGTTTGAATTGTCCCTAGAAGACAATTGAGTTTTTCATATATTTTTAGTATATGAGATAAAATAGAATATATGATCTGAAATATAATTTTTTTGCATTTTTTGAATCTTATTTGAGCTAGACATAGTTCAATTTGAAATTATTTTTGATAAGCACATAGAAATTCATTTAAACTATAAAAAATAGCAAACCGGTTCTGTAACTGTTGAGATTCATACGCAACAACTTAGATGTAGTATATTACTTTTTAAAAAATATATTAGAGTATACAAGATATATTGTTTTACAATTTACTTCACAAGGTGCTTTAAATTTAAAAAATAAAATAAAAAATATTAAACGGTGAAGTCTATTGAGACGGGTCTGATTTCGGCCCATCTAATTGCGATAAATATGGGCTGTTTTTCAGCGGCCCACCGGGCCCAATAATTCTTGACCATTCATCTCTGATCCAACGGTTTGAATCACGCTCTCATGGTATAAAAGAGAGTCACCGGAGCACGCTAAGGGGGTGTTTAGATTGAGGGACTTCAAAAAAGTCCTAGGGACTTTTTAGTATTTAGAAGTATTAAATAAATATTAATTATAAAACTAACTGCAGAACCCTGGGGCTAAACTGCGAGACGAATCTAATGATGTATCTTAATCTATGATTAGCGAATGGTTACTGTAGCATCACTGTAGCCAATCATCGATTAATTAGGCTCATTAGATTCGTCTCGCGAAAAAGCACTCAGCTGTCAAAAAACATTTATAAACAGATTTTATTTAATAATATAAAATAATAAGATTCCTTTTGATGTGATAGGGACTTTTGGAAAAAGTTCTGGAGCCAAACAGGCCCTAAACCCTACCTCCTCTCCCTTCTCCTGTTGTTCCCTATGGTGGCGGCGGCTTCTTCCCCACTTCCTTCCAAATCCTCCTCTCTCCCTTCCTTCCTCAGATCTGCACGGGGCGAGCTCCACCGGCCGGACGAGGGCCGGGCTAGCTGGAGCTCCGGCGAGCGGCACCCTCCTTTATCCCTTTCCCCCGTCAAGCTCGCTCCTCTCTCCCTCCTGTCCCTCCTCAGATCCACTCCTCTCACTCTCCACAAACACCGCCCACTCAGATCCTCTGTGGCCCCGCCGCCGTCCGTCGCCACCCTATCCTCCTGTTAGTGCGCCTCCACGCCGACAAGCCCCCTAGCCTCGCCATCTCCTCACCTCACCCGCCCTCCCCCTCGCCATCCCTTCCCCGGCGCCCAGCCATGGGGGCATGGCTGGAGCAAGATCCAGCCATGGCGGGCCCAGGTCCGGCCGCCTCCTCGGCTTCGTGCTGCAAGGCGGTGCTGCAAGAAGCTGGCCTCTCGGCCACTCGAGCCAGGCCGGCACGCGCGACGGTCGCCCACGCCCCGAGCCACGCGACCGCCTGCTTGTGAGCGCATGGGCCTGCTCGCCCCTTCCACGCAAGCCTGGGGCCTGCTCGTCCGCCCGGGTGCCGTCCAGGCCATGCGA